>NC_087345.1:130739565-131042596 GCF_030014295.1 Loxodonta africana | reverse complement strand
TCTAGCCTCTTAAAACTGTGAGAAAATAAATTTCTGTTTGTTAAAGCTACCCACTTGTGCCTTTTCTGTTATAGCACCACTAGATAACTAAGAGAGTTAGTGTTAGAAAGATAATGTAAATGGCAACCATGGATTTTGTTATTTGACAAGAAAATGTCATAAAAACCGAAACCGCCTGGTAAACCATGAAAAGGAGGTTGAAAGACATCATACAACACTGTTCTAGAAGTAAAAACCAAACCAAACCAAACCAAAACAAAACAAAACACAAACCTTCTAATTTTGATAGTACTTTAGAATAATTTTATAGATTTCATATACAAATCTACAGAGGAATGAACTATTTTTACATGGTTTTATATCTTTGCTTGTATTAATAAACAGGTAACATTAAACCAGGCATGATTTTAGCATGATTTTATGTTGAGATTATTAAATTATAGTACATGATTTGATCTGTGAACTGTAAAATACTCTACCTGTCCAAAAAAGGGGACCCCTTGTCTAAAGTTTGAATCCACTTTCACAAATGACAGTTTGGTTATGGTGCTTGTAATGTCACTGGACCCAGTTCCAGTTAATTCTACCTCTAAAAAAAAAGAAAGAAAAAAATAAGTTCTTTTTGGGAAAGATGACCTCCCAGAATCTCTTGTACTAGCTTCTCTCTTTCAATTCATACTTTGGCAAAGGAAACAAATCAATGTCCACTGTTTTTCTCCCATACCTATGGTGTACACCAACCTGTTCCTTCTTCTTTGATCTTGGCCTCTAACTGAAGTTTCATTTCATACCCTTGCCTCTTCATCTGGAAGATCTTGGTACTTACTTGCCGAGAAAAGCAGCCATTGCTATTTAGCTGAGAAGTAAAATACAAAAAAATCATACATATTATAATGGACATATAAGTAGTATTTTTTTTTTTTGACAACATAAAAAAAACCAGTTACCATTGATTTGACTTCAGCTTATGGTGGCCCCACATGTTTCAGAGTAGAACTGTGCCTCATAAGGTTTTCAATGACTGAGTTATTTTTTTTTTAAGTAATTTTTATTGTGCTTTAAGTGAAAGTTTACAAATCACATCAGTCTCTCACACAAAAACCCATATATGCCTTGCTAAAACCCAGAAACAAAACATATATACCTTATATACCTTGCTACACATTCCCAATTACTCTCCCCCTAATGAGACAGTCTGCTCTCTCCCTCCACTCTCTCTTTTTGTGTCCATTTTGCTAGCTTCTAACCCCCTCCACCCTCTCATCTCCCCTCCAGGCAGAAGATGCTAACATAGTCTCAAGTGTCCACCTGATCCAAGAAGCTCACTCCTCACCAGCATCCCTCTCCAACCCATTGTCCAGTCCAATCCATGTCTGAAGAGTTGGCTTCGGGAATGGTTCCTGTCCTGGGCCAACAGAAGGTCTGTGGGCCATGACCACTGGGGTCCTTCTAGTCTCAGACCATTAAGTCTGGTCTTATAAGAATTTGGGGTCTGCATCCCATTGCTCTCCTGCTCCCTCAGGGGTTCTCTGTTGTGTTCCCTGTCAGGGCAGTCATCGGTTGTAGCCAGGCAACATCTAGTTCTTCTGGTCTCAGGCTGATGTAGTCTCTGGTTGATGTGCCCTTTCTGTCTCTTGGGCTTGTAATTGCCTCATGTCCTTGGTGTTCTTCATGCTCCTTTGATCCAGGTGGGTTGAGACCAATTGATGCATCTTAGATGGGTGCTTGCTAGTGTTTAAGACCCCAGACACCACTCTTCAAAGCGGGACGCAGAATGTTTTCTCAATAGATTTTATTATGCCAATTGACTTAGATGTCCCCTGAAACCATGGTCCCCAGACCCCTGCCCCTACTACGCTGGTCTTCGAAGCATTCAGTTTATTCAGGAAACTTCTTTGCTTTTGGTTTAGTCCAGTTGTGCTGACCTCCCCTGTATTGTGTGCTGTCTTTCCCTTCACCTAAAGTAGTTCTTATCTACCATCTAATTAGTGAATACTCCCTCCCTCCCTCCTCTTGTAACCACAAAAGAATGTTTTCTTCTCAGTTTAAACTATTTCTCAAGTTCTTATAATAGTGGTCTTATACAATATTTGTCCTTTTGCAACTAATTTCACTCAGCATAATGCCTTCCAGGTTCCTCCATGTTATGAAATGTTTTACAGATTCCTCACTGTTCTTTATCGATGCGTAGTATTCCATTGTGTGAATATACCATAATTTATTTATCCATTCATCCGTTGATGGGCACCTTGGTTGCTTCCATCTTTTTGCTATTGTAAACACTGCTGCAATAAACATGGGTGTGCATATATCTGTTCGTGTAAAGGCTCTTATTTCTCTAGGGTATATTCCAAGGAGTGGGGTTGCTGGATCTTATGGTAGTTCTATTTCTAGCTTTTTAAGGAAGCACCAAATTGATTTCCAGAGTGGTTGTACCATTTTACATTCCCACCAGCAGTGTATAAGTGTTCCAATCTCTCCACAGCCTCTCCAACATTTATTATTTTGTGTTTTTTGGATTAATGCCAGTCTTGTTGGAGTGAGGTGAAATCTCATTGTAGTTTTGATCTGCATTTCTCTAATGGCTAATGATCGTGAACATTTCCTCATGTATCTGTTAGCTACCTGAATGTCTTCTTTAGTGAAGTGTCTATTCATATCTTTTGCCCACTTTTTAATTGGGTTATTTGTCTTTTTGTATTTGAGTTTTTGCAGTATCATGTAGATTTTAGAGATCAGGCACTGATCAGAAATGTCATAGCTTAAAACTTTTTCCCAGTCTGTAGGTAGTCTTTTTATTCTTTTGGTGAAGTCTTTGAATGAGCATAGGTGTTTGATTTTTAGGAGCTCCCAGTTATCTAGTTTTTGTTCTGCATTCTTAATAATGTTTTGTATCCTGTTTATGCCACGTATTAGGGCTCCTGACGTTGTCCCTATTTTTTCTTCCATGATCTTTATCGTTTTAGATTTTATATTTAGGTCATTGATCCATTTTGAGCTCATTTTTGTGCATGAAGTGAGGTATGGGTCTTGTTTCATTTTTTTTGCAGATGGATATCCAGTTATGCAGCACCAGTTGTTAAAAAGACTGTCTTTTCCCCATTTAACTGTTTTGGGGCCTTTGTCAAATATCAACTGCTCCTATGTGGATGGACTTATGTCTGGATTCTCAATTCTGTTCCACTGGTCCATGTATCTGTTGTTGTACCAGTACCAGGCTGTTTTGACTACTGTGGAGATATAATAGGTTCTAAAATCAGGTAAAGTAAGGCCTCCCACTTTGTTCTTCTTTTTCAGTAATGCCTTATTTATCCGGGGCCTTTTTCCCTTCCATATGAAGTTGATGACTTGTTTCTCCATCTCATTAAAGAATAATGGCTGAGTTTTTGAAAGCAGATTGCCAGGCCTTTCTTTCAAGGTACCTCTGGGTGGACTTGAACCTCCCACCTTTCAGTTAATAGTCAAGCTGGTTTGTTAAGCATTTGTGCTACCCAGGAACTTCTTGACAACATTACCTAGGGATTTTCTATGATGAGGATGCAAAAAATATTCTCTAGGGACTAATTATTGTTTCATTTCACTACAATATCTGGCTAAAAATTGTATTCCTCAATATTTGAAGTTCCCTAGAATGAATGAGATAGGAATGATGTAAAAAAAATATCTGGATAAGCTTACTCTAGCGGGCAGCTAACTCTTCACCAAAGCCTGGCTCTCCTTCCCTCAGAATACACCTGTGCCTGGGAAATGGCTACCCATTGAAGGACTGTTTTCTAGCTCTTTGGCACCTGGATGGGGCCAAGTGACAGGTTCTTGTGCATCGAAAGAGAAAACTGACCCCCTCCTAGCCAAGGTGGTTAAGCGTTGTATGTTTCTTCTCCTTCCTCCATAGAAGTGGACAACCAAGGAGGCTTTGGGTGTCAAGTATTGGAGATGGCTGAACTTCCATCATTTTGGGTGCTTGGCTGATCAAGAACAACCACAATTACTTACTTATTTCTTATAATTGGATGATTATAAGAAATAAGTAATTCTTATTGTGCTAAGTCACTGATTTAAAAAAAAAAATCACAATAGCTAGCATAGAGTTCTCTTCCAGATTATTCTCTTCCTGAGTTCCATGTTGCAACTCACTGCTTGTCAACAATTCTCTATGGTTAGCCCCTAGAACGAACAGTTTTCCACCTACCTGCTCACTGAATTTCTCACAGAGTGCCTGCGACTCTTCACCAAAGCAGTTAGAAGGGTTGCTATAACTTCTGCATATGCTCACACTTACTTTTCCAGGGACGGGCTTCCCATAGGTGTATCTGTCATGAGAACATTACCAAATGAACCAAAGCAGACATCGAATATCCCCATTTTCTACCTATTTATATTTCCTCTTTACCTACAGTATATTCATTCTCTATACTTCCCTCTAATCCCTGCAGTGTTGAGGGCTCACACAGTGTTGAGGGCACAGTGAACTGAGTGAAGACCCTTCTCTTTTAGAACTCTCCAGTGCAACATGCTGAAATCACTACATTCTTCTTTTATCATGCCTTTTTACCTTAAATTTTTTCTTTTCCATTTCATCCTTAAAAATATTTTTATTATTGCAGTAGCAGCATGATTCTTAAGAGGAAAAACAAAACAAACAAACAAAAATATCAAGAAAATAAAGAGAAGAAGCTACCACCCTCAGTTCTACCTAGGAATACAAATTATTAATACTATGGTATTTCTCCTCTCATCAGCCTGTCCCCATGAGTAGCCATTTCTATCTTTATACGCTTTTACTTTTTACAAAAATGGGATTGTGCCATCAATACGTTATTGATGATTGCTGTGTTTTCAAGAGTTTTCATCTCCTTCCCTATCTTAAAGGTCCTCCGTATCTCTGTTTGCAAGAGCTTTGGCTCACGAGTTACATGGGCTGATAAACTTGGTGGCCATTGCTCTGAGATGGCACTAGGGCAGGGGCCCAGCTAAATAGCTAGGTGTCCTACATATGTGGTCCTTAAGTAGGACTGGTTTCTTCAGCCTCCTTACTCTTTCTGCTAGTGCTACTGCTGGGCAGCTGGGGATGACAGCATAGGATCTTGGAAACATGGGATCTCAAGGTTGGAAGGGATCATACTGAGAGAAAATTTCAGTCTCCACAGCAAACATGGCAATGCAGAATGGTATGTGGCATGCCTTAGGTAGACATATGAGTAGATGAGATTTGGATTATATGCCTATCTCTACAAATTCTGAATCTAAAGCTAGGTAAGTTAAATAATCTGTTTGATGACTGAATTCCCTCTGCATCCTTGTGTTAATTATCTTCCTAATATATATTGATTATTTTTGGTGAAGGGAAAGTCACTACCCTTCAACACTGTCCCATTTTTGTGTGTGGCTAGCTTTGTCACTTTCAGAATGAATACTAATAGCATATCCTTTCTAGGAACAGTTCCCCACCCCATGACAGTAATGCTAGTAAGGACATGAAAGAAAATAAGAAAAAATAGAAAAGCAACACAAGAAGGAAGTTCTAGAGGTGCGGGTGTTCCCAAATACTTAAAGTATTTGTGCCGTTACTGCTGTTAAGAGAAACCAGCCAAAATATACCAGATGGTAAATCTCCTTTAAATAATTCCCCCCAAAAGATTTAAAAACAACAAAAACCAATCAACTTACATGCCACACACTGACACAGTCACCTCTTTTTCGAATATAGTGATTATCTTTGGCATTGTCACTCTCACTTCAAACTTGGGAAGCACTGTTGATGGAGATCAAGGAATTTGGTGATTGGTTTCGAACTTGTGGAAAATTAATATTTTCACCTTCTCTGTAACAATTCCCTGATGATATTTCAGGGCTCTAAAAATGTAGCTCTACTTTCCAACGAATGCACCTTATTTTCTAATGGAGATTCTGGGAGATTCTGGCTGAAGGACTATGACAGATGACTATAACCTTAAGAATTATGGACGACATCACTAAAACAAGGATGTTTACATTTTTGGGGGAGATTAAAAATTGTTACAAAAATTAACCAAGGTATATATGAAGTCCTGTTCACAAAACATCAATGGCCCTTGTTGGAGTTAGATATAATTGGTTCTACTCCAAACTCACTCTTGCCCATGGGAGATGGAAGGACTCCAAACAAACTCAAATCCTAGGTCCTAGAAGTTTAAATACGAAGAAAACATGTAGCCTGGTTTCCCATAATCCATACCAAATTCCTCCACGGTGAAGGGGTGCTCTATTCTTCTGCCTGATTCCTTCTGTACCACTACATTGTAGGAGCCGAGAACAGGCTCTGATGAGAGGGGGAAAGACAACTGCGTGAGGCCGCTCTCTAAATGGAGATTCCGCCATTGTGTGATGCGATTTTCTTTGGAGTCCTATGGATAAATAATTTATATTTTATAAAATAGCCTGTGAGCATTACAGATAATATAGGAAATCTATGAAAACTGCTATGTTATTCACAAAAACGACAAGTGGGGTGGCGGTGGGTGCTGGGGAGGGGAGAAGAGTTATAATCCCTCAGCCCTATGTAAGAGTTTGAAGGCTTCTCCCTTAGTGAAGTTTCTGGGATATTGGACAAACATCTCAAATAAAAACATTTCCTTAAATTTAATTGCTTTCTTTTACATTATGAAATGTTTCATGCTGCTTACCTGAAGGTATACTAGAGGAATCTGAAAGACAAGAGAGAAAGAAAAGAGTTTAGAATTGTTCTCAAATATTCTCAACTCGGACTTATACGCAAAACAGCTTTAATGTAGAATAAATCAATCTGTAGTAAAACACAGGAAGACTAGGTTAAATTTCTCAGAACTTTTAATTAATCCAAATTGAGTAATTAATAAATGACGTTAAGAACTTACTAGGTCATCAGCAACAAATATATGTGTGCACTGACATTCATTAGGAATGGAATTTACTGACATTACCTAAGGGCTTATAGCATCCCAGTGAAGAACATTCCTTTGCTATGCAATTTACAGATTGAGAGTTAAATATTAACTGAACTACGAGTAACCGTGATCAGATCCCTTTATTAAGATGGAACAAAGAATTCTTAGACAGTTCTAGGAATGAGGAGGCATGGGAATAGCTCCTCTATCAATGTATATTCACTTTTTAAAACTAATATTTATTGAGTGCTTCTCATGTGCTGTTATTCTATGTACTGGGAATATAGCAGTGTACAAAAGAACAAAATATCTGCTCTCATGGAGCTTACATTTAATAAGGATGGACAGAGAAGTAAAAAACACAAATACATCTATGCCCTTATCTATATCTGGAGTCCCTAGGTGGTGCAAATGGTTAAGCCCTTGGCAACTAACCAAAAGGTAAGTAGTTCGAGTCCACCCAGAGGCACTTTGGAAGAAAGGTCTGATGATCTACTTCCAAAAAATCAGTCCTTGAAAACCCTATGAAGCACAGTTCTACTCTGACACACATGGGATCACCGTGCGTTGGAACAGGCTCCGCGGCAGCTAGTTAGGATATCTGTCACTATACCAGGTGGTGGTAAGTGCCATGAAGAAAAATAAAGCCAGTTTAAGCGGATACAGTGTTGGATGAGGTGTCTGACTTTAGACAGAGGAGTGAAAGTAGAAGTAGGAAGAACAGTTTCAAGGTTATTGTAATAATCTTGTTTAGAGATGATGTTGGCTAGGACTAAGTGTTAAGATGGAGTCTGGATATATGTCTAGCCAACACGCTTTTTCTGATAAAGTCGATGTGGGTGTAAGAAAAAGAGAAGAAACAAGAATTGTGCCATAATATTTTGTCTCGGGAGCTAGAAGAAAAGAATTCCATCTTGTTGAGATAAGAAAGCATGGTGAAGGAGAGATTTGGGAGGGAAAAATTAAGATTTTGGTTTAATGTCTGCATTACAACAGAAAGAGTTGTTCCTTATCATAAATATGAAGTGTCAGTCTTTAGGAGCTAATGTTGGTTATCCTCATCTCACCTCATAATGGAGATTTTGGTAGGTGCATTTAGGAAAAGTCTAAATCTTTGAGAAGTTATTTGAACAAAAGCACCTTGATGGGTTTGCTGGGTCTGTTATCTAATATGTTGTTGTTAGGTGCTGCAGAGATGATTTTGACTCATAGTGACCCCATGTGACAGAGCACAACTGCCCCCAGAGGGTTTTCATGGCTGTAATCTTTTACAGAAGCAGATTGTTGGGTCTTTCTTCCACGGAGGTGCTAGTTGGGTTTGAACCACCAACCCTTCTGTTAGCAGCCCAGTGCTTAATCCTTGTGCTGCCAGGGCTTTCATTATATATACTTCCAATTTGACTAATAGAAAACAACCTAAAGAGTAAGTTTTATTGTGTGACAACTGACTGAGTAACCAGTATTAAGAACACCCATTGTCACTGAGTTGATTTCGACTCACAGCGACCCTGTGAGGACAGAGTAGAACTGCCCCACAGGGTTTCTAAGGCTGTAAATCCTTACAGAAACAGCCTGCCACATCTTTCTCCTGAGGAGTGGCTGGTGGGTTCGAACCTCTGACCTTTTGGTTAGCAGTTGACCATTTTAATTACTGAGCCACCAGGCTCCTGGTATGAAGATTAAAAAAAAAAAAAAAAAACCAAATCCACTGCCGTTGAGTAGATTCCGACTCATAGTGACCCTAGAGGACAGAGTAGAACTGCCCCATAGAGTTCCCAAGGAGCACCCAGCGGATCTGAACTGCCAACTTCTTGGTTAGCAGCCGTAGCATTTAACCACTACGCCACCAGGGTTTCCAGTATCAAGATAGAAAGAATTAATTCCACTCTTGATCCTGAATAATTTTTGCACGAGGATCTTGTGCTATTGTGATGCCAAAAATTATTGTCAGTGATACTAGATTCTTTTCCTGTTCCTTCCCCTAGCACCAAAAACAGGCTCCCAGCCTGTTTATACAGATAATAATGATTTTATGTAGATAATAGGAGACTCACCAATTCATTCACGGGGTGAAAATTTTCATCCAATGAGACCACACGAAACTTTACTGAAACAGAAATATTTTCCATGAGAACCAGAAACCCTAAATCAGGCCTATAGGACAGTGAAACAAGATATTAAGGCGCCAGAATTATAGGAACTTTGGCTGGGAAATATGCGCGTGAGGAAGCTTTTTCTTTTTGAAATTGTCCTGACTATGGGCCTCTTCATACCTGTCTGCCCTGGTTTGTAGATAGGTTTGTCTGTCTGGACGAAGACTAGACTCTCTTCATTCCTAACCACCACTGTGGTCCTCTTCTTGAATTCTTGGGTTGGTCCTTTCACTTGGACAGAGAGGAACATTACCTCTTCATCGGCTGAAGATTTTGGGACCTGAAATGTGAGACAGATCCTGAGAACCCATTCAGCCTCGCAAGTCTCCTTTCCCATTTCCCACTCCACTTCTTCCCTGAGATCTTACCCTTTTTTACTTAACTTCTCTCCCTTGTTCTCACCAGGGAAAGCTTGCATGGATATGAATTAATTCTCCATTTTACAAATTGGGGAACAGAACATAAGGTGGAGGGAAATACATCAGTAAGAAAGGCTATGAATGAGAACCGCATCTCCATATAGCCCAACCAATACAGTATTGATTCAACTTTATGCTGAAATTTTCCAAGTTGATGTGACATGATAAAAGGGCAGGGCAGATGTATGTTTTAAGACTACAAGAAAGAAAATTACAATATTTTTGTTGGAGCTAGGCTGTAAATATCCCATGTGGGTAACTCTGAAGCAATATGGAACACTGGCTCAGGGTAATTTCTACAATTTTCGCTCTTAGAATGTGAGATGGTGTGTTCTTATCAACCCACAACTCATGTTGAGTCTTGACCTAATCTGCTTTATTAATGATTTTTCTAATTTGCTTTTAAGTCACATCCTATCTTTGTCTAACACATACTGGTTTTTGTTTGTTTGTTTGCAAATAGGAGTTTTGATTATTAAGTTGATTTTTTGTTCTTTTTTTAAATTAGGTTTGCGATACACAGGGGGAAGGAAAGGTAATGACAGAAACGTCAACAAAAATTTTGTGAGCTGTAGATTTGGGATATGTAGTTTAAGGCTAGGGTTGTTTTTATGCTTCATATAAAATGGTGACTGCTGTGAAACCGTAGAGAATCAAACGCAAGCCTTTTGTAAACATCCTGGTTTACAAAACATTGTATATTGACTGTGTTACGTTGTGTGTGTATAATTCTATATAGCTATCTCTACATGTATGCAGGCTCAGGGTTAAATTGATTTTTATTATGCCTATAAATATTTCTGCCTCCCATGGTTGGAAATTCATGCATCATTCCTTAATTGCTATACTTACTTGCAACATTTAGATTGCTTCCTGAAGTCCGTATTGGCCTCTCAAAGCCTTAGCTTGACTGAACACTAGATCCCTAAGGGCCTGACTAATAGGACTGAGTATATTAAATCAAACAGCGGTACTCACAGTGAAGGAGACACACTGGAATAAGTCGTTTTCTGCCGTGAGGTCAGTGAAGAGGCTCCTGTTTCCCCTGATAGACTCCAAGGAAGCACTCACAGTCACGGTCTCATTCAGGTGGCTCAGGAGGAGGCAGCCCTTCTGAGGGGTCTCAGTGTGGAGCAGGGAAGGGACCAGGACCATATACTGCCTGGGAAGGTGGCGGGGGGTGGGGGGAGGGGACAAGTTCAGTTAGAAGAGAGACATTCTTGTCAACAGCACTATTCTTCCATAAGGACCTGTGGTGGTACAGCGGTTAAGAGCTAGGCTGCTAACCAAAAGGTCAGCAGTTCGAACCCACCAGCTGCTCCTTGGAAAACCTCTGGGGCAGTTCTACCCTGTCCTAATAGACTCCACGGTGACAGGTTTGTTTTGTTTTTTTGGTTTTTCGTAACAATTACTGTTACCATCATTAGTTTTACATCAAGATGAAAATGAAATTAATCTCTTCTGTTAAGTGGCATGCATGAGAATGCTTTCCCCTTTCCATCAGCACTGCCATGCAGTGAACATTCCACTTGAGGTGGGCTTTAAAAATATTAAAAAATATTAAATGCCTCACTTTAAGGTACCCCAATATGTAAGCATCTGACTTCAAATTTTAAATGTCAGTTATGTTTAATCTGACTCTAAAAAGAAAGCTCACACGTGTGTGGCTACTACAAAACCAGTCAATCTACAGAACTTTCATTATCTATCTACCTATCTGTACAGAGAGATTTTGACATATATTGAGGTATATATATTTATATATACAGGAGGTAGAAGATATATATCTGACAACCTTGTGAAAATGATATGGCAAGTATTTCCTTTCATTTTACAGATAAGGAATCTGAGGTTCAAAGAGAGTGAGTCATTACTTCAGAGTTTAAAGTCTCAGTTGTGGTAAACAACTAACCAAGTCTTAGCGTATTACCTAACCATGAATGTTTGCATTTAAATATTTGCCTGTCAGCTCCTGGCTAGACAATAGCTTCCCCCAAAGAATGGTCCTCTAGTGACTGAAGTTTGGATCTTAGTAACTCACGAACAAGGCAGAAGCTTTCCCAATACCCTCATGGATAACATAAGATTGACCCTGTAGTTTTCAAATATTCTTGCTCTCAGAACTCCTAAAATAATTTTTTGGCATTGTGCACTCCTTTCATATTTTCAAGGAAAGTTCTCTTTGGTAATCTCAAGTTTAAATAATAGCAAAAGATATTATTTCTTGCGACATTTAAATTAAAGCTTCTATTACTATTTTATAAGATCCTCATAAAATCTTAAATACCATAGTGATAGGATGCCCGATACAATCTATTTTAAAATATTTTAAGTTCTTTTTTTAATCTCAGGAACTTCTTCCCTTTTTTCCTCCTCGAACTTGAATTTCTACACCACTTACTGCACAGAACTTTATCCTAAGATTTTATGCTTCAAAATATTTTATGAGTCACTCTTATTTCTTTTTTAGCAAGTATATATGCATAACATACACACATACATATATACAATATTATATGTGGGTATATACATTCAACTTTAAGTCTTCTTCTAAATTTAATGTGACGATATCATTTTAGAAAACCCTGGTGGCATAGCGGTTAAGTGCTACAGCTGCTAACCAAGAGGTCAGCAGTTCGAATCCTCCAGGCACTCCTTGGAAACTCTATCAGGCAGTCCTACTCTGCCCTATAGGGTCGCTATGAGTCAGAACCAACTCGACGGCAGTGGGTTTGGTTTTGGTATATCATTTTAAGCGTTAAAAATTTTCTTCAGAATTATTTTTAACTCAGTATACAATTGATCAAAACAAAATAAATATATTACAAATTCTGATTCATACTTATTAGATATAATAAAGATGTTCTTTTGAAGTACATCTTTAATGATAATAATAAGCTGGGTTTTTTTCCCAGTCAATTTATGTATCCAGAAATGAATATTTCTTATTGCAAGAATGCAACGAGATCTAACATTAATTCTGTTCTTAATTCTGACTTGTGCAGATGTAAGTACGGAGAAAAATTGCTCACGGAAATAAGTAAATAAATGAGAGGTAACACAGTTATATTGTCATCCACATCTTGCAACTTCCTCTGCCTTATATGCCGAGAATCACCCAGTGCCCCGTAAAGTAATTTTTAATCATCTATGAGATGATTTCTTTAAATACGTTGAAACAAAGAATTTGTCACCACCTGACCTGAAAAAGGATTTTCTCCCTTGTTATTAGAACCCCTTCACTTTCCCAACATCAACACCGGTATTTCTAATTGTTCTTTATTTGGCACGCTAGAGGTTTTTCTACCCCAGGGCAATGCTCCATAGTTTAAGATCTGATGGAGGGAGAGGCTTGTCTTTCATAAAGTGGAAGATGGACAATTCGGAAAAGGGAAGTAAGAAAGGGTAAACAGCATAGCCTTAAGCAGATCAAAATGAATTTTATATATGCGAGGATCTGGAAATGGATTCCTTTAAAAGTATCAATTTCCGATGCATCTTAAAAAGGAATTTAGAGGAAATGTAGAGATTCAGAGGTCCAGAGAGTCGGAGGGAAAGTTATGAATAAGAGAAGAATTAATACATCGTTACAAAACCTCATGGCTGGAAGAGACATCAGAGAAAAGAAAGTGGCAGTTTCATAGAAAAGACGAATGATACAAAAGGAAAACATGAAATAAAGGAAAAGACAAAATTCAAACTGCGTGGAACTCACGGGTTTCCAGAGACTGTGGGCAGGGAGACCAGGAGGAGGAGAATAAGACTTGGATGAAGAAGCTTCTTCTTCGCCATGCTGCAGGGAGAAGGGACCTGAGGAGACCAGATTGTTTCGTACCCTACTCCCTGCACTCAGTCTGGTCCCCAAAGCACATCGGAGCAACTGGACTTTATGAGGCACTCTCTGTGTAAACAGGAAGTTCCACCCACACAAGGTCTCTAAACAAAGTTGAGGTTTCCAAACATTTTCTGAAAGGGTCACTGCTCTCAGTGATGGCCTAATTACAGTCAAGGTTAATTCCTGGCAGGCTAAATAGAATTCCTGGAGGGATAAAATCCACATTCCTGTTAGCACTCACTGTCTCTGAGTTTTACTGCAAAGCAGCTAATCAGGGCCTTTCCAAACCTTCCTTCCCCACCTCCTCCCAGTGCCTTTTATGGCTCTATTCACATCTCTTGCTTGCATAGTTGACAATGGAGGCTGCAGCTTGAGCAACAATGGCCAGCTCAAAGTGACATCTCACTACAAGTCACTGTGCCTGCAAGTTCTCCATTAGCTATGCCTAACTTAAATGTTGAGGGTGCTTCAGAATTCAGGAATCCTCTGCAGAAATGATAATGCTTCTGGGTTGAAGTAACACCTTATTAAACTAATAGACTTTTACTGTAGAGCTATTACTGGATTGCGGATGAGGAGCCATGCCCTAGATGAATGGGAATAGAAACTAGTTTGTATATGAAGTAACTAAAAAAAAAAAAAAGTGCAACGATAAAAGTAGCAAGATCTCAAAAAATGAGTTTTGTCCTGTTGGGCCTAACAAAGATTCCAATTGCCTTTGCCATCGACTATACAAACACATTTCCTTACTACCTTCTGAATCTTCTACTCCTCTCCAATCTTTGAATTATACAGACTATTTCATTTATTCATTCATCCATTCACTCATTCATCTATTCAGTTGTTTTATAAGCATTTATTGAGCCTGGTAGGACTAGGCAATATGCAAAATTCTGGAGATAGGATGGTCAATTAACAGATCTGCACTAAAATTTCTTACATCCTTGTGGGGGTGAAAACAGACAAATAAGCAATAAAAATACAGTAGCCAAACATCATCTGAGAAGTTCAGGGCACTCTGGGAGCATTAAACAAAAAAAAAAAAACCTATTGCTATCAAGTTGATTCCGACTCATAGTGACCCCATAGGACAGAGTAGAACTGCTCCATAGGGTTTCCAAGGAGCAACTGGTATATTTGAATTGCCGACCTTTTGGTTCGCAGCCAAGCTTTTAACCACTGCACCACCAGGGCTCCTAGGCGCACATAATCCAGATTTGGGGCCTTGGTGTACCAGAGAATAAAACGTTGCCTGGTTGTGCTTCATCTTCATGATTGCCAGCGTGTTTGAGTGCCACTGTTGTGGCTATTATGCCAATCCGCCTCTCTGAGACTCTCCCTTACCCTCGATAGCACCCTACTTCACCAAACATGATGTTCTCCTCCAGCGATTGATCCTTCCTGGTGATGGATCCAAAAAGAGTGGGTTGGACAACGTTCTGTTGAGATCCATAGAGTTTTCACTGGTTAATTTTTGGAAGTAGCTCACCAGACCTTTCTTCCTAGTCTGTCTTACCCTGGGAGCTTCGCTGAAACCTGTCCACCATGGGTGACTCTGCTGGTTTTTGAAAAACTGGTGACATAGCTTCTAGCTTCACAGTCACCACATGTACATCACCACAGTAGGACAAACTGACAGACAGGTGGTGGATTCTAAGTGTAGAAAATGACGTAGGCAGAGACCTAGAACTTGAGAACAATCATGGCACATTCAGCGAACTGAGAAGAAGCTGGTATGGAGGAAATGCCTGTCTACTTAGAAAAGTGGTGGAGCTGGAGAGACAAGCTGGCTGCAAATCAGAAATGGCCTAGTCAATAATATGAGGGTGTTTGGGGAGTAGTCAGTGAAATGGATTCTCGGATTGGTTTCCTGGATAGATCACTCTTACTGAAATGTGGAAGACTGACCGAAGGAGGCATTTGAGAGTCAACTGCAATAATATAGGTGAGGGCTGATGGTATTTTGAATTAGGGTATTGGAACTAAGGGTTGGAAAGAAGTTGACACATATACATAATATTTAGGAGCAAAATTATAGTATGTGGTGAATATATGAATATAAAAAGTAAAGGAGAAGGTGCCTTCCAATTTTCCTGGCTGGTCACTGAGTGAATCATGTTCCTTTAACTGATAGAGTGAAACAGAGGGTTGGTGGGAACAGAAGGAGGACAGAAAGGCTGAGGATTGGGAAGATAAAGAGTATAGTTTTAGAAAGTGCTTGTGGAATATTCTACAGCTTAGTACAATGCGGTCTAATAAAAATGTAATGTGAACCACCTATGTAATTTAAATTTTTCTAGAAGCTACATTAAAAAAGTAGCAAAAAACAGAAGAAATTAATTTTAATAATGTATTTTGATTAACCCAATATGTTCAAAACATTATGAACATTATCAATATAAAATCATTAAAAAGATGTTTTACATTCTTTTTTTTATACCAAGTCTTCAAAATTTAGTATGTTTTTTATACTAACAACACATATCAATTTAGACTAGCCACATTTCAAGTGTTCAGTAGTCCCGTGTGGCTGCCGTTGCTGGCTGCTGTTACTGTTAGCTGTTCTTGAGGCCACCCCCGACTCCGTCCTATAGGGTCGCTATGAGTTGGAATCGACTCGAGGGCACTGGTTTTTTTGTGTTGAGGCCACCCCCGACTCATGGCAACCTCATGTGTTACAAAGTAGTACTGCTTCTCAGGGTTTTCTTAGCTATAATCTTTATGGAAGCAGTTTGCCAGGCCTTTCTTCAATGGAGCCACCCAGTGGGTTCAAATCACCAATCTTGAGGTTAGCAGCAGATCACAAACTGAGAGGCTACCCATTTGGCATAGTAAACTTAGAGCAATGTTTTCCAATTATGGGTCACAGTCTATTAGTAAGTTATGATTTTATTTTAGTGAGTCATGACCAGGATTTAAAAAATGAAATAGAAAATAATAAAATAGAAAACAGTGTATCAAGCCAAATTAGTGAAAATGTTGAATTTGGAAACATTGTTTCCTATATATATGTGACAGAGACTGTTGGCCGTCCCCCACTATCCATCCTACCTTTAATAAAATAAGTCCTGAGTTTTTGCTGAACACAAACTGCTTAGCTAAAGATTTTATTTCCTTGCCTCCTCCCTTGGTCCCTTGAAGCTGGATGTGTGGCCATATGACTTCTGATGATTGGATGTAAATGGAAGTTATGCATGTAACTTTTAGGTCATGGTTTAAAAAGGCAGAGTTATGTTCTGTGCATTCCTTTTCTTCCTTATCCCTGGCTGAAATATGGAGATAATGACTGTAGTTGGAGCTTCTATCGTAGATTATAAGATGGAAACTGTGTGCCAAGGAAAGCAGAGCAACAAGCAAGACACAGCCTGAGTTTCTGAATCTTCAAAAGTCCACTTCAGACTGGATTTTCACATGAGAGAGAAATGCTTAATATGAGTAGGTACAGGTGTGTACATGAGCGAGAATGGTTAGAAGTATCTATAAACCAAAGCATCAAATCCACTGCTGCTGAGTCGTTTCAAAAATTATGATCTGCATCCTAGTGAAGTGAGTAACATCTGGGGTCTTAAAAGCTTGTGAGTGCCCATCTAAGACACGACTGTGGGTCTCTACTCACCAGGAGCAAAACAATAAGAAGGAAACCAAAAGCTCAGAGAAGAAACAAGTCTACACGAGCCACAATCTAATCTACCCTGAGACCAGAAGAACTAGATGGTGCCCGGCTACCACCATTGACAGTTCTGACTGGGGTCACAATAATTGGTCCTGGATAGAATTGGAGAAAAATATGGAGCAGAACTCAAATTCTTATTAACAACAACCAAAAAAAAAAAAAAAAAAAAAGTCAGACAAACTGGAACAGTAGAGAATAGAGGAACCCCCGAGACTATTGGCCTGGGACATTCTTTAAACCTAGTACTGAGCCTTTCGCTTGAGATCATCTTTTAGCAAAACAGCAGAGTGGCACATGAAATAAAGGATATTACTTGTTAGATCAGTGCCCTACTTAAAAGCCACCAGTATGAGACCAAAAGGTCAGCAATTATACAAAAGCAAAGATGAGACAATAAGGGGGCAGGGAAATTGAAATACTGGAAAGGGAACAAACAGAAGATCATTAAAGAGAATGTTGACACTTTGTGATAAATGTAACTAACATCACTGAACAATACGTGTGGAAATTGTCAAAAAGGAACCTAACTTGCTGTGTAAACTATCACCAAAACTCAAGAAAATATTATTAAAAAAAAAAAGATTAATTACTTAAAGTAGAAGAGACAAGGTTAATAGCACTTATCTGGTGCCTCACCATACGTTACAAAGATGATCTGCAAGGACTGTTATGGCCAAATCCCTGGCTATCCATGTCAAATGTCACTGTGTAATCACATAATCGATTGGCTGATAATTTTTCTGCTGGATTTAGAGTCAAGGAGAGCTTTGGGAGCCAGCTGTTTCGGTGTCTGTGTAGTGCAGAAGCCTGACTGCAGCTGGTTAAGGAATGAAGACAACAGGAGGAAGCAAAGCCAGTTTCCCAGAGTCTGTCTGAAGTGAAGGAGAATGATATGGCAGTACTTGGCAAAGATGTCAGGAAGAAAGGGAGATTTCTTTAAAAGGAGAGAGACTTGGACAAGTTTAAGTGAAATGTTACTTCTGGAAATGCTGAGTGGGAGGAGCTAAAGAGAGGCCAGAGGTTGAACTTTATAGAGTGAGACGTGGTAACCTAAAGAGTGAGGACTCTGAGGTGTGTGGAGTGGATGTGTTAATGGATGGAGGAATTATCCCCAGGAGGAGTAACCCTGCTTTCAGTATAACCAGAGATGAAGAGGAACGTTTTATCTAAAATGTTCCCTTCTCCAAGACAAAGCCTTCTCTTCCTGGGGAGAAGAAAAATGCGCTTGAGGGGAAAAAAATGACTAGATCAGTTGGCAGGACACCTGAGCCATAGTTCTGCCTCAGCCATATGGTTCTGAGTAACTCGGTTAACCTTTCTGAGCCTTAGCTTCCACGACAATAAATGTAAGAATAATAATATCTGTAAGAGCCTGGTGGCACAAACGATTAAGTGCGTGACCACGAATTGAAAGTTTGGTGATTTGCATCTACCCAGAGGTGCCTTGAAGAAAGGCCTGGCAATCTGCTCTCCAAAGGTCACAACCTTGAAAGCCCTATGGAATGCAGTTGTACTCTGTACACATGGGGTCACCATGAGTCTATTGACTCAATGGCAATGGTATATATATATATATATATATATATATATATATATATATATATATATATATATATAGCAATATATATATATATATAGCAATATATATATATATATATATAGCAATAATGTCTTTGCTATCAGCTTAGTGGGGTAGTTTTTAAAACTGACAGAACATTTAAAACTGTAAACCTTACTCTACAAGCATAAGCTAATATTTATATTTTAAATCTTAAATTTTTTTATTGGGCTTTATATCTCATTCAAATTAATATCTCATTCAAAAATGTATATACGAATTGTTTTGTGACATTGGTTGCAATCCTTGCAAAGTGTCAGCACTCTCCCCCTTTCCATCCTGGGTTCACCATGTCTATTTGTCCAGTTTTCCTGTCCCTTCCTGCCTTCTCATTTTACTTTTGGGCAGGTGTTTCCCATTTGGTCTCATATTCTTGATTGAAACCAAGAAATACGTTCCTTCTGTGTTATTGTTTGTTTTGTAGGCCTGTCTGATCTTGGCTGAAAAGTGGATTTTGGGAGTGGCTTCAGTTCTGAGTTAGAAGGGTGTCCGGGGGCCATAGTCTCAGGAATTTCTCCAGTCTCTGTCAGACCAGTAAGTCTGTTCTTTCTTTTGTGAATTTGAATTTTTTTCTACATTTTTCTTCTGCTCTGTCCAGGACCCTTATTGTGATCCCTGCCAGAGAGCAGTTGGTGGTGGCAGCCAAGCGCCGTCTAGTTCTTCTGGGCTCAGGCTGGTGGAGGCTGTGGTTCATGTGGTCCATTAGTCCTTTGTA
The DNA here is from genome assembly GCF_030014295.1 of Loxodonta africana. Classification (NCBI taxonomy): domain Eukaryota; kingdom Metazoa; phylum Chordata; class Mammalia; order Proboscidea; family Elephantidae; genus Loxodonta; species Loxodonta africana. Next base: position 131,023,281 of record NC_087345.1, on the reverse strand, counting down.
TATTTTGAATGTTAGTGACTAAGGAGGAGGCCTATTTCATATCTGCTCTCTGTTTTTGTATAGGGACAGCATCACTCAGCATTTCCAGGAAATAAGTAAGTTGGGTTACCGGAGTAACAAGTGCTTGACAGAAAAGGAAGCAAACAAGTTGACAGATTCTATACGATTTTGATGTATTTAGCAAGTTATTACAGCTAGGAAGCCGAAGGGGTAAGAGAGAAAAGAAAGTAGGGGAAAGAAGAAAGGCAGTTCATAGACAAGAAAGCAGGGGAGCAAAATACAGGAAAACACATGACATAAAGAACGAAGGAGGAATATTTGAGAACTGAGAAAGAAAATAAGATTAAGCAGTAGATGGGCCCTAATAAAAATAAATACAAAAAAATACTTTTCCCTTGTATAGCTGTAGGAACAGTATTTCCAGGAACTGGGTGCTGTGGTTAGGTGCCATTGAATCAGTTCCAACTCATAGCAACCCCATACACAACAGAACGAAACACTGCCTGGTCCTGCGCAATGCTCACAGTCGTTGCTATGTTTGAGCTCAGTGTTGCAGCCACTGTGTCAATCCACCTTGTTAAGGGTCTTCCGCTGTTTCGCTGGCCCTCGACTTTATCAAGCATGATGGCCTTCTCCAGGGACTGGTCCTTCCTGACAACATGTCCAAAATACCTGAGACAAAGTTCCGACATCCTCGCTTCTAAGCAGCGTTCAGGCTGTGCTTCTTCCAAACCAGATTTGTTCATTCTTCAAGAATAGTCAATATTCTTCACCAACACCATAATTCAAAGGCGTCAATTCTTCTTTGGTCTTCCTTATTCATTGTCCAGCTTTGGCATGCATACGAGGAGATTGAAAATGCCATGGCTTGGATCAAGGTGCACTTTAGTCCTCGAAATGACATCTTTGCTGGATAGAGAGTTCTATTCAGTTCTTTTCGTGGATAGCAGTGGAACATGAAAGGAACTGGATAGAACTCTCTAATTTTAACAGTTGTACTCTTGGTTCACTTCGCATGAAAAAAGAGGACTTTAAGGCCACGTGTAGTTCCTGATAATAGTGATAATGAAGGACTTTTCAGCCTTTTACATATTAACCATCTTCAAAGTAAGAACGCTCACTAATGACACAATCATTTTTATCCTACCAGAGAGTGTGTATTCACTTTATCACTGCACAGAGTATCTTGGGCAAAACATGGAGTTAGAGAAATATTTACCTATAGAGATGTTCTTAAAGATCAGTGTTTCTCATTTGTGCTTCCTCACTCACCCATTTTCCCTAAATTTTAATGAGAGCAATATCTGAATGAACAAAGATAAAAGCATAACAAATTCTTCAATTGTTGCTATGTAAACAATATGCTTGCCGCACCTTCTCAAAATTATTAAAAAAAATTAATAATCATTTTACCTTTGCAATTAAAAACTGCTTGCCCCTTCAAGTTTCTAAAGAGGACTGATAACCATAAACGCTCAATTTTACTAAACCCTAGCTTGTGATATAGAGGAATTAGCACCTCAACTAAAATAATCTACTACAGACAATAAAATTCAATGACCATTCTTACATATACATACTTTTGGGCATGTAGAAGAATTTTTGTATGATGAATCTGTACTGTGAATTTGCTAGGTCAAAGAGCACGTACATTAAAAAATTTCATTGATAATGTCATATCACCTTTCTAAAATGACTGCCAATTTGTCTTCTCACCAGTAATACCTGAGAGTATGTATTTTCCCACAATGCATCTTTCTAAATTTTGCCAAATCTGATTGCTAGGGAGCATGATGTATTTTTCTTTTCTTTTTCAAGTTAATTTGACTAGTGATGTTGAGCCTCATTGTTGCTTGTGGAAGCTCTGTCTGCTGTTTGTGCTTTAGTTTTATTTATGTGTTTTGTTTTCAGATTAGGAAGTCCTGCTACATACCTAAATTATAAAAATAGTCTCCTAATTTATATTTTTGCATTGTATATTTTTAATTGCTAGCGGTTTATTTTTGAATATGGAGCAAGGTAGGGGTTATGTCACTGGGTGGATTTTCCTTTGGTGAAAGAAAAATGTACGTGTGTGTGTGTTTGCATGTGCAGCTGAGTACTTAACTGTTTGGACCACCTAGGGACTCTACCTAAACAGTACCTGGTATATACCTAATACTTGGTAAAAAAAAAAAAAAAAAATACTTGGTATATATTTGTATTTCGTTTAATGATGAAAGGATTATCTATATGCCTATCTATATTTATTTACATTTCTAAGATTTAACTTTTGAGCTGAGTCCCAAAAAATTAGAAGATATTTTCCAACCTGACCCTGGCAGACCGTGTTCCTTGGATGCATACAGCCTCCTTCCCCACACAACATCCTTCTCCCCAGCCATCTTTATACTATGTGTGGCTGTTTGGTATAGTCTGGCCAATGAGTTGTAAATGGAAAACTGCTGGGTGGGACTTATGGGGAAACTCTTGCTTTCTTGATGAAAACAAGTAGGCATACCAGTCAATGTCTTTCCTCCTTCTTCCTGCATCGAAAATTGATGTGATGTTTGGTTTCAATGGCCATTTTGAGACGAAGAAGCAATGAGCAGGAGCACGGAGGTCTGCATGCTAAGCAAGGCCAAAAGATAGAAGGGGCTTTGGTCCCTGCCAGCGGTATTGGGCAATTGCATCAACCTTGGAATCTCAACCTATAGACTTCTTGCCTATTTGTTTAAGCAACTGCTAGTTGCTTTTCTGTTATTTATTGCCAGAGGGATTCCCAGCTGACACACAGACAGATGGGAAATATATTCTGGATAGATAGGGCTGTGTGAGCAAAGGCAGAGAGTTGTGAAATAACGGGGAGTGTTAGGTAATCTGCAAGTCCAGAAAGGAGCTCACCTTGGCTGGAGTTTAGGGATAGGACTGGAGAGTCCAATAACTGTACTCCTCCAAAACTCCGATCTCAAACTCCTCCTCTGATGTTTCTCATTCTAATTTCTTGGCTCTTCTAGACTACTTATCACTTTTATATTATCTATCAAATCCCCATATCCTCACTTTCTACCTTTCTTAGCTGAGTTTTCATGGCTCACCATCAGCTTCTTTACCTGCTCGCCTAGAAGAAAGCCAGCCCTCTTAAAATCCAACTTCCTGCTTATTGTCTACTTGTACCAAAATTAAAGAGCATGCCTGATGAAGAACTTGCAAGCATATTGACAGACCTCACTTTCGATTCATGGCTACTCACTTTGATATAAACATCTAGTGCTTCCCTGCTGTCCTACTATATTCCTCAAGTAGCTTCACCCTCCTTCACTCTCCCAGGTAATCATTTTAGGCCTTTTATTTTCTCCTCAATGTCCCAAAAGACTTCCTTCCTTTATTCTCTCAACTAATGACTTTGTTTCTTATCTTATTGGGAGCACAAAAACAATCAGAAGAGAATGTTCATCTTCTTCCACAATGAAACTACCAACTAATCTGAATCGTACCTATGTACCCTTGTGTTACATTGGGTGAATTATCTGTGCTTCTAAATCCAACCTTTCAATTTTTTTTTTATTGAATCTTATCCTTTTTTGCATGCTGAAGGACTTCATTCCTGAAATTATTTCCCTCTTTCTAAAAAAAAATTTTTTTTTGATACATTATAAAATTTCCCCTCTTTATTATATCATTCTTATCAGCATATAAATATATATGCCATCCCTTGGAAAAAACAAAACAAAAGCAGAAATGAAATTCTTGACTTCACTTTTTCCTCTGCCTACTACTTCATTTTTCTGCTCTGTTTTACACAACTCTCCTCTCCAAAGTTGTCCACACTTACTGCTTCCACTTCCTCTTCTCTATAAACCCATTCTCATCAGGCTTTATCCCCTGACTCTACCTAAACAATTCTTGTGAAAGCCACAATTCCAGTGGTCAATTCTTAGCCCCATCTTTTTTCCATCTCTTAGAAGCAACTGACATAGTTGCTTACTCTGTCCTTGAAAGAATTTCTTCACTTGGATTTCAATACCACACGGTCCTTTGGTTTTCTTCCTGCCTCACTGAAAATCATTTTCAAAGTACTCTTAAATGTTGCTGTGTCTCAAAGTTCAGTCCTCTGACTTCTTGTCTTTTGCAGCTATTCTCTCCCTTAAGGAATCTCTTTTTGTCCTGGGGCTCTAAATATTGTATTGATAATGACTTCCAAACAGTTTCTCACTGCAAATAAAATTGCTCCCCTCAAATTCAGAATTATATTCCTATCTGCTTACTTTGACACTCCATTTAGATGTCTTACAGTCATTTTAACCTCAACTACCATCATCCTAGTCTAAACCACCATCATACCCTGCCTGGATTAGTGCCTCCTAACTGGCCTCCCTCCACTGCTCCAGTACAATCCATTCTCTTCATGCAAGCCAAAATAAGTTATTTAAAATGGAAATTTAATCATGTCATGTCCTGGAAAAAAATTTCCAACAGCTCCTCATTAACTGTAAAATAAAATCCAAAATTCTTTCCAAGCCTAAAAACTCTACAGGGTTTTCCTATTCCCTTCCATGGCCTTTTACTACTCATCGTCCACTCCACTCACCCTGCTACAGCCAGACTGGGCTCCTTCTTGTTCCTAGAATGTGGGACTCCTGCTTGTGCCTTAGGCCCTTTGCATTTTGTTTTTTCTTCCTGGGGCACTCCGGATATTTATATGGCTTTCTTTCTTGCTTCCTGTATTTCTCTGTCCAATGCCTCCTCACAAACACCTTTCTCGACTACTGTATCTAAAATAGCAGCTGCTCCACCCACTACCCTCTATTTTCTTACCCTGTTTTTTGCCTTCATAGCACATTTCACTACATGACATTTTATATATCTCTCTTTATATATACATATCCATCACCTGTCAGTTTGTCATACTGTGGTAGCGTGTGTGTTGCTGTGATGCTGGAAGCTATGTCACCAGTATTTCAAATGCCAGCAGGGTCGACTATGATGGACACGTTTCAACAGAGCTTACAAACTGAGACAGACTAGGAAGAAAGGTTTGGTGATCTTCTTCCAAAAAATAGCCAGTGAAAACCCTGTGGATCACAACAGAATATTGTCTGATACGATGCTGGAAGCTGAGGCCCCATAGGTTGGAAGGCACTCAAAATACACAATAGCAGCAACAGTGGACTGGAGCATACCAATAATTGTGAAGAGGGTACAGGACCAGGCGATGTTTTGTTCTGTTGTACCGTACATGGGGTCACCATGAGTAGGAGCTGACTCAACCGCAAATTCAACAACAACAATATGTACGTATATATGACTATGTGACATTATATACACAAAATACATGTGACTATATGACATATCGTAATGTGTGTGTGTGCCCGTGTGTGTGTATAATGTTGGCACCTGTGAGGGCAGGCATCATGTCTGCTTTATTACAGTATCCTTAGTGCCTAGAACAGTGCCAGGTTTGTATTAGGTATTCAATAAATAATTGTTGAAAATAAATGACTGAAATCATGTATAAAAAATACTGTGCACTGGCAACTGTTGGTCTCTACTATTAGTTTTTCAAATGTGATTCCAATGTCCACAGAGTTGTTGTCTTTCCCAGCACTGTGTTATTTGAAAAACTGATAAGTGTTCCTCTTGTGCGTTTAGTCACTGACGGAACATGTAGAACTAAACAGATTAAATATTCAGGGCCTGAAGTATTCTACCAGGGAACACTCTGTAAGTTAAAATTTATTAATTAACATTCTAGGTATTGTATTTTGACTATGTATTAAGTTATGAATTCACTATCAAATATGTAACTCACATTTCACTATTTTCTTGCACTAAGATATCTTGACTACATTCAATTCTTTGCCAGTATCTTGCTGTACAATGGCTGTATCTCCATCCTGCATTAGCAATTCACTCCTTGTCTTTCCATCTATCCATCCATACTTATTGAACACACACTAAGCTCAAGGGGAATAGGTGTCCCAAATGGAAACGAGGCTCTTTCTCTGTGAACTCCTGTGGGTATAAAACCTTGGCATACACAAAGCACTGGCAGTTGTATCTTGGACATTACTTGAACAAACATTTTAGTCAGGGTGGCACTGGTGAAGAATATCTCACAACAAGCTACCTGATAATATATTTCAAGGATGTTCAAGTTGTTTCACAGGACAGACAAACAGGAACTCAAAACTCTTCTATGGGCTGGGTGTAACGTTGATGTCAAAACCTGGGAAAGATAATGCCAAGAGATTAATTTCACTTGTGAATACTGAAAAAAAAAAATCTTAAATTCACCTTCTCAAAATTAGGAAACATAATCCATTCAGTACATTAAAGAATTATAAATTATACACCATGTTCAAGTTGATTTTATTTTCATAGAGATCAATCAAAAGGCATTTGACAAAATTAAATAGCCACTCTTTAGAAACATATACAGTAAAGCACTAATCAATGGATAATTCTATAATTATTTAGTGTATTATATACATACACTGTATATATGTCTATGTGTATAGATTATCTTCCCCTGAAAGCCAGTGACATGCTTAATTAAAAAAAAAAAAATTTACAGTATTTCCAAATAAGACAAAAAGGCCAACACTTTCCCCTACTCCTTAACTTTGTACTAGAGGTTTCAGTTAATACAAAAAAATAAATAAAATAAATTACAAGTATTAAATGTAAAAGGAAGAGTTACTATTATCACTATTTGCTTATGAGATAATTTTATACCCTGGAAACACAAAAGAATCAACTGAGAAGCTACTACAAGCAATAAGACAGTAGTGAGCTCACTGCACATAAAATTAATATGCAGCAATATTTGTCAAGCTATCAAAATACCTACATGACTATCAAAATCACACTTGCACAAATCACTTGACTCAGCATTCACATTTCTAGGAATTCATTCTATAGTTAGACTTGCACACTCACGAAATGATATATGATCAAGGTTATTCATTGCAGCATTGTTTGCAGCAGAAAAGATTGGAAACAGCCCAAATTTACATCAGTAAGATTCTAGTTAATAAATTTTGCGTCCATACAAAGTAATGGTGTGAAGGCTTAAAAATAAGATGAAAAGTCTCTGAACCAACATGGAAACATGTCTAAGATATATTGTTAAGTGAGAATAAAAATAGTGTGCTTACAATATTGTGCCTTTTGGGTTAAAAAAGTGAAATAAGAATCAATACTCATATATTTGCTTGGCTATGGAAAAAGAAACTCTGGAAGGTTACATAAAAAACTAAGACCAGAGGTTACCTAAGAGGAGGGGCAGTGGGGATTGGGCAAATCAGGAACAAGGGTTAGAGGGAGATTTCACCGTGTCCTTTTTGTACTTTCAAGTTTTTGAGCCACGTGACTATTACCCATCTAAAAACATCAGTTTAAAAAGTTTAACAAAAATGAAGTAAATCACTTTTGAATAGTTGTTTGAGTTCTGAAAATTTTTGATCACAGTCTCTGAAAATGCTCTTTAACGGGACAGTTTATAAACCCACAACAAAATTAAAATAATTTGTGTGGATCCACAATGCCACTTTGTGTAAAAGTGAATTCATTTCACAATAATTTGTTGCACGGTTACTCTATAGAAGGCGCTCTGTAAATCCTGAGGACAGAAAGCCCTGAGAGAACTTAAAATCTATTGAAAGACAAATGAGTAAATAAAAGATGACATCACTTTGTATCAAGTGCCCTGAAAGAATGAAATGTGGAATGTTTGGAAAGGAGGCGGGGAGGACCTAAATCTAGCAGGAGAGAAAGTTACTGGGAGCGATACCCCTGAATCTGAATTTAGAAGGAAGAGTAGGAGTTATCCAGGTGACAGAGTAGAGCGAAGAGACCACCCATGGAGATATGACAAGGCACGGCCTCACTGCATGGCATACAGCCTAGAACAGATGTGAGTAACAGAAGAGGAGGAGACGGGAACATATAAGGGTTTGGGGGCTACACTAGGAGACTTCACTCAAGGGTTCTAAAATAGGGAAGGGACGCGATCAATTTTGTACTTTGGAGCCGTCATCCTGGCAGCAATGCGGAAGTCCGATTAGCAGATATCCAGAAAAGAGGCAGGCATGGTCACTCATAAGCTATTGGTGTAATAGAAATAGAAGCGACAAAAGCCTGAAAAAGTTCCCATTAATGAGAATGATCAAAAGAGGATGGATTAGAGATAGATGAGGTACAGAAAATTATCACCACTTATTATTTCAGTAAATATTGAGAACCTACAATGTGGAAGACACTGCTGAATATAGAATACAACCCCAAACAGAGGTGACAGCCCTCATGGGATTTACATTTTAGTGGGGGAGACTTGACAACAAACACAAACATGTATAGGAAAAAAAATCAGTTCTTGATAAGTACATGAGAGAGTTGAAGTAGAGGTTATGAAAGCAAGTGCCTGCCTTTTTTGTAGACTGGGTGGTCAGGGACATCTTCTTTGAGAAGGTTATATTTAGGATGAGATCCGAAAGACAAGAAGACCTAGCCATATTAAAATAATGGGGATTGTCACTTAAGCAAACACACACAAAAAAAGAGCTGGCAAATTTGGGAAAACTTTCGGTAAGTAGGTTGATGTGGCAGGATCATGGTGGCAACAGAGAGAGTTAAGACAGAATGCCAGACAAGTAGGCAGGAGTGGGGTAATACAGGATTTTGTAATCTAAGGTAAAGAATTTGGATTTTATTCCAGGTACAATGTGAAGATAACAGGGGTTTTAAACTGGGAAGGTTTATGTTTGAAAAGTATTAAGATAATTCTATATTTCTATAGAACTCTAAAGGAGCCCTGGTAGCAAAGTGGTTAAAGAGCCAAGTGCTAATCAAAAGGTTGGCGGTTCAGCTCAGCCGGAGAAAGATGGGGTAGTCTGCTTCCATAAAGATCACAGCCTTGGAAACCCTATGGGGCAGTTCTACTCTGTCCTGTTGGGTTCCTAGGAGTCGGAATTGATTCCATGGCAAGGGGATTTTTATAGAAATCCACAAATTTCATTAGGTGGCTATTGCAGTTCTACAAATACAGTGGCAAAGGCAAAAATGGAGGAAGTGCACAGATTTAGGATGAGTTTTGTAGGTGTAGCGCACAAGAGGTTAATAGATTGGATTGTGGCATAAGAGAAGAGGAGAATCAAGGATTTCATTTTAAATAACTTGGATAGAGGGTGGTTGTGTTCACACACGCTGTATCTGTGATGCATTCCCTGGTTATTTCAGCAATACACATTTATTATTGTGGTGCACACAAGGTTGTTCACTAATAATATCACGTTCATCCGATCCAAACCAGAATGCACAGAACTCTCCCCAAAAGCAACACATGGAATGTAGATAACAAACAGTACATAGAGATAGCAAACAATACATACGAATCAATGCTCACTCTTAAATAACAGTTTAATGGTGAGGAAATGGAACTGGGCTGGCACATCGCTTGGCTCTGTCCCCTTCGCTGCTAATCCAGCCCTCAACCAGCAGCCTTGGGATTGTCCTAGGCTGCTGTCTTTCTATGGGGGGTGTGCCCAGGCTTGGTGGACAGGCCTCTCCCCGCTGCCGCCCTCGCCTGTGCCTCGGACAGCGCCCCCCGCCCCCCTTCGCCGCCTGCGCCTCAGACAGCACCCTGCCCCCCCGCCCCCTCGCCTGCTCCTCAGGTAGGGGCCCCCCTTGCCTACGCCTGGGACAGGCCACCCGCCTCCCCTCTCCTGGGCCTCGGACAACGCACCCCCCGGCTCTCGGCTGGGGTTTCTGCGGCGGCCTGGGCCAGCTGTGGCTGCACGGGCCTGCTGTGGTCTCAGTGGCCCGCGGTGCTGTCGCAGCCCCACCACGCCTGTTACAGTTCTCAGCCCGCTCCTCTCAGACTGCTCTGCTGCCGCTGCTCCGCTCAGCAGACGCTGGCTTCTGCTGCTTCTGGCCTCTGCTGCTGTTTTCTCCAGGCTCTGCCTTTTACCGGTTCCAGGGTTTCTGCTTTTACTGGCGTCGGTCCCTTCGGATGAATCGTCCAACTTCTTATCCTGCGGCTGACGTCTCCACCCCGGGACAAGGATTGGGGAAGGGGGCTGTCCCTCGGTACAGAGTTGCCGAGCTCTCAGGCAACGCGCTCAACGTTCGCGTTCTCCAGCCCAAGAAGCTCCAGTGAGCTTTTGGTTTCCTAGGCTTTTACTGGCGTCACCATGAGCCTCCAGGTGATGGCTCTTCGTTGGGTTGGCCCGCATCTGTTGCCCTCAGGTGTGGTCCTACTCTCAGAACCAGGACCACAGGCCAAATCATTCACTGCAATGGGACTCCATACCAGGCAGTGTTCACCCCCCAGTACTTTGGTCATGGTTATTTCACATGAAACAATAAATCTGATCATCATCGTAATAAAAATTCATGTAAGGAAGAGGGAGGGAAAAGCAGATTTTGGTGGGGGAGGGATTCCAGGGCCAAAGTTCTCTTTTAGACATGTTAAATTTGGGCTGCCTAGACGGCACTGGGTTTGTTTTTTTACTAGATATGTAAATAGAGATGTCAAGAAAGCTGTGGGGTATACAATCTGGGAGTGGGAGGTGTTAATTTTGGAGATGCTGTCATATAAACGCCATTGCCGGCAAGTCCATTCTGACTCATAGCAACCCTACAGGACACAGTGGAACTGCTCCATAGGGTTTCCAAGGAGCTGCTGGTAGATTCGAAATGCTGACTTTTTGGTTAGCAGCCAAATGCTTAACCACTGTGCCACCAGGCCTCCACTGTAAAATAGAAGTATTTAAAATCACAGGACTAGATGAAGTTGGAGTCCCTGAGTGGAACAAATGGTTTAGCACCCACCTACTAGCTGCAAGGCTGGCAGTTCAAACACTCCCAGAGGCACTTCAGGAGACAGGCCAGGCAATCTGTTCTGAAAGGTCACAGGCTTGAAAACCCTGTGGAGGAGTTCTACTCTGTACACATGGGGTCACCATGAATTGGAGTCAACTGTACGGCAACTAAAACAACAGATGAAATCACCTAGCATATTACGATGAAACCTGTCAGAGCAAAAACTCAACGCAACTGCCTGGTTTTTCCAGGGCTTGAAATTTTCTGCCTTTGACAGGATGCAGTCTTACCACTTTTCTATCACTCGTTTTAGTGGAAAATATTTGAGTTTTCCTTCTCTGACAGGTTTCTGCCTTACACAATTTCCAGCTTTCTCAGGTTTTACTTTTTTCTAAAAAGTTGGTTAAGGACTGAGCCCTAGGCCTCTCCAAAATTGAAAATGTCAGAGGACAGGGAGATAGACAAGGAGCCTAATGAACAACCAGTGAAGCAGCAGGATGACCACAAGAGTGTGGTGCCACTGAGGCAGAGATGAAAGTGTTCCAAGAAGGGGGGAGTGGGTGATTTTGATGACAGTCCACTGGAGCCTGGGAGGTCAGGTGAGATAAGAAAGTAAGATAAAAATTCTTAGTAATGAACCAGTCAGGGACCTTGTCCTCATGTAGCTTTAAGTCTGTTGAGAAAAATAGGCACAAAGAACATTAACAAATAAATGGATAAATCTTTACAAACAATACTAATTGACAGGACTGCATTCTATTGGGGGAACATAGTGGGTAATTCAGAATACCCGTTAAAACTCATTGCTATCAAGTCAATTCTGACTCATAGTGACCCTAAAGGACAGAGGAGAACTGCCCCATAGGGTTTCCAAGGAGCGGCTGGTGGATTCGAACTCTGACCTTTTGGTTAGCATCCAAGCTCTTAACCACTGCTTCAGTTCAGAATGGGAATCAGAAAAGACTTCCCTGAGGAAGTGACATTTGTGTTGATTCTTGAGATATATAACTGTCCAGCAAGAGTTAACCAGAGCATTCCAAGTAGATAGGTTAGCCTTTGTGAAAGACACAAGAGGAGAAGAATCTTGGAGCATTTAAGGGTACGAAGGAAAGCCAGTGTAACTGGAGCATAGTGAACAGCGAAGACGGTTTGGAGATGTAGGAGAGTGCAGACTAAGCAAACACAGATATTAATCTAAGTGTAATGAGAAGCCACTGAAAGCTTTTAAGCAAAGAGTAATATAATCTCATAGACATTTTAAAAAACATTACTTTGGTTGCTATGTGGGAGACGAGCAAAAAAGCAAAGCAAAGAAATTCTTGGAGTGGCAAGAGATAATAGTGCTCTGGATTAGGATTTAGAATGAGGGTGGAAAGAGTAAATTTGACTGATTAAATCATGATAGTGCCATTATTAAGATAATTCAAATAGGAAGAAAGGAAAAGTGAGGAGGAAGGAGCAAGGTGTTTATAAGACATTCATGTCCAGAAGGCATTTGCATCTTTGGCAGAAATATCTCGGAAATGACACTGTGTACTTCTCATTGCATGCTATCGGGGACGCTGTTTCAATTTATTCCATTTCTGGTGATGTTAACTTTGATTACTTGATTAAGGTGATGTGTGCCAGACTTCTTTTTGATTTATAATTAGCAAGTATTTTATGGGGATATATTTTCAGACTATGAAAATACCCTGTTTCTCATCAAATTTTTAATTTACTCATTTATTTGTTTATGTCAGTGTGGAGGAGGATCCAAAGACCAGGAATTTTTCTTCTTTTTAATATATATATTTCATCGATTTTGTTTCTGCACGTACAATTTGGTGACATTGATTACAGTCTTTGAGTTGCACAACCATTCGTACCCTCTTTTTCTGAGTTGTTTCCCCCTCATTAACATAAACTCACTGCTCCCTAAGGTTCCTATCTAATCTTTCCAGTTGCTCTTGTCGATTTGAGCCCATACAGATAGTTCTAACCCTTTCAAGGCCTGTGGGACAGGAGGTATCCCACCCATTTTTTATGTCTCCGGAGTTCTTCGGAAAGAGGGTTTTAACACATTTAGCCTCGAGGTGGTAGCCTTTTGAAACGTATGAAACTAAAAAGTCCTGAGCAGGAGCCTCATTTGTGTGTAGATTGAGCATTGTCTTAGGTGATGCCTCCCGAATGTGTGAATTTTCTAAACTTTTGACAGTTTTGCCTTTATTTCTGTGAGATAAGCATTCTCACTATATTTTCTAGTTACTAAGTTCTCATAAGAATGTACTTATCATAGGAACAAGCTATTGCCAGTCTTCATTCAGTCATAGTGGCCATTTTCTCCTTTATGCCATTCATCATTTCCAGGTATTACTGGCTCCCTTCTTTTCTAGCTTCTGAACAGTAAAAGCTACCTTTCCAATAGGGAATAATGCATTGCAACGGTACTTTTCAAGAGATTGGAACTCCTGTGTAGCTATTCTTAACCTACATTCAATCTTAGGACCCAATCATTGCTTCCATGTGTAGCAGGTGGAATGTACCATTGTGAACAGTTCTGCAGTATTTTAGGGCAGCTGTTTCAGCTTCTTAGCTGTTAGTACTGCTTTTGTTATAAGGAAGAATACGTAACTCAAAACCAAACCCCCTGCCACAGAGTCAATTCAGACTCCTAGTGACCCTATAAGACAGAATAGAACTGTTTCTAAGGAGCGCCTGATGGATTTGAACTACTGACCTTTTGGTTAGCAGCTGTAGCACTTAACCACTACACCACCGGGGTTTCCAAAGAATACATAGTAGTGATAATTTTCCTGAGATTCAAATTCTTTAGTTTTATTTATTTTGCCTCTAAGTACTACTTTTGCAGTAATGAAGAGGTAATTTTCCAGAGATAAAAGAAAATTCCTTGGTTTTATTTATTTGGGCTTTAACTATTGTTTTTGCAGTAAAGAGGAATGCATTATACCATTTTTAAAAGTTTCATGAAAAATAATAAAAAGGGTAAGAAGAAGGAGACTAAAATAAGATGCATGTTTTGCAAATTTTCAAGAAATCACAAAAAAAGATTTTAACTTGACTCATATTGGCAGGATTTTCATCGTCCATTAATCAGCATGCTTTCATTCGTGAAAACAAAAAGTATCAACAAAAAATTCAAAGAAGAAAATAATTGAGTCTTGAAAGGGTTTTAAAAGAGCCCAATGCTCAAGGCAGAACTAGTTAAGCTAAACTATTGCTTGGTTTTAAGAAGTCTTCAGGGGATATTTTTGGTTTAAGATTTAAAGATTATCTCAGGGCAGTAGTTTCAGGGGAAGACCAGAATCTTAACCCCTGTCTATTCTTTCTCCTTTTTCTTTGTCTTATTTTTTTTTCTTCAGCAACTATTCTGTGTTCCTGAGCAAGTAATACGAGAAGCTGGACTATATGAAGAACAGGGCATCAGGATTGGAGGAAGACTCATTAACAACCTGCATTATGCAGATGACACAACCTTGCTTGCTGAAAGTGAAGAGGACTTGAAGCACTTACTAATGAAGATCAAGGACCACAGCCTTCAGTATGGACTACACCTCAACATAAAGAAAACAAAAATCCTCACAAATGGACCAATGAGCAACATCATGATAAATGGAGAAAAGATTGACGTTGTTAAGGATTTCATTTTACTTGTATCCACAATTAACAGCCATGGAAACAGCAGTCAAGAAATCAAAAGGCATTGCATTGGGTAAATGTGCTGCAAAGAATCTCTTTAGAGTGTTGAAGAGCAAAGATGTCACCCTGAAGACTAAGATGCACCTGACCCAAGCCATGGTATTTTCAATTGCATCATATGCATGTGAAAGCTGTACAATGAATAAGGAAGACCGAAGAAGAATTGATGCCTTTGAATTGTGGTGTTGGTGAAGAATATTGAATATACCACGGACTGCCAAAAGAACGAACAAATCTGTCTTAGAAGTACAACCAGAATGCTTCTTAGAAGCAAGGATGGCGAGACTGTGTCTTACATACTTTGGATATGTTTTTAGGAGGGATCAGTCCCTGGAGAAAAACATTATGCTTGGCAGAGTACAGGGTCAGCAGAAAAGAGGAAGACCCTCAACGAGGTGGATTGACACAGTGGCTGTAGCAATGAGCTCAAGCATAACAACAATTGTAAGAATGGCTCAGGACTGGGCAGTGTTTCATTCTGTTGTGCATAGGGTTGCTATGAGTTGGAATTGACTCGATGGCACCTAACAACAGCAACAGCAATAAACAAAAAGACCCCTAATGGAACATAGAAAATTTCTAGAAGTCTTTTTTATTCATCATCTTTCTTGCAACACATTTCTTACATAAGAATTCTAGGATTAATTGATTAACAAGATATAAGAACTGACCATTGTCTTAGGCTGGGTTCTCTAGAGAAGCAAAACCAGTAAAGTGTGTATATACATATAGAGAGAGAGAGAGAGGAAGAGAGAGAGAGAGAGAGAGAGATTTATATCAAGGAAATGGCTCATGAGTTTATAGAGACTGCAGCATCTCAAGTCTGGATCAGGAAAGAGTCTTCTCCTGATTCATGTAGCTGCAGGGGCTGACAAACCCAAGATGGGCAGGCTGGAGAGTAGGGCTGTTGCTCACAGGCTGTGAAGATCGATGAATCCCAAGATTGGCAGGCAAACCCGCGGGTAAGCTGCTGGCTGAAGTTCCAAGAATCAGAGGTCAGTGGAACAGGAGCTAGCTGCAGGACCCAGAATGCAGCTAAAAGCCCCTGACCCTTGCCTGAACCTCTGCCTGCACTTAATGCAGGCCGTATGCCCAAGGTAATTCCCCTTCAACTGATTGGCTACTCACGGCAGTCCCATCATGGGGGTGATCATGTATCAAATCTTAACACGGAAGTGATCACAACATTATACAACTGCCAAGACACAAAGAATCATGGCCCAGCCAAGCTGGCACACAATCTTGACCATCACAACCATCCACTTTATGCTGGGCCCTGTATTAGTCACAGTGGTTTCACAGTTGTCACGGATTGAATTGTGTACCCCAAAAATATGTGTGAACTTGGTTAGGCCATGATTCTAAGTGTTGAGTGGTTGTCCTCCATTTTGTGATTGTAATTTTATGTTGAGAGGAATAGGTGGGGTTGTAGTGCCACCCTTACTTAGGTCACCTTCCTGATCCAAGGTAAAGGGAGTTTCCCTGGGATGTGGCCTGCTGAAAGGGAAGCAAGCAGAGAGTTGTGGACCTCATACAGCCAAGAAAGCAGCACCATGAACAGAGCGCATCCCTTGGACACGGGGTGCCTGCGCCTGAGAAGCTCCTTGACCAGGGGAAGTTTGAGAACAAGCAATCTTCCTCCAGAGCCAACAGAAAGGAAAAGTCTTTCCCTGGAGCCAATGCCCTGAATTTGGACTTACAACCTACTAGATTGTGAGAGAATAAATTTCTCTTTGTTAAAGCCATCCACTTGTGGTATTTCTGTTATGGCAGCACTATATGACTGAGACAATAGTGATGGTGAATGAAAATAATAATAATAAAAATTCAACTTTCGGTGACATATTTTTAAGAAGACTTAGCGCTAGAACAGATATGAATTTATAACCACAAACTCTGGCATTCAAAAAATAATCTATTGTTTTATTTCCTTTAGGTCAAATTAAATCTGACTCTGCTTTCCTTCTTCTAAATTTCCTGGTGGAAATAATGCTCAATTTTTACTAGAGCTTTCGAGCACTTGGGTTTTGTAAAGCAAAATATTTGGAGATATTGCTTTAGTCTTTGCCCCAAACTGGTTACTCTTGATGTGATCATACCACCGCCCAACTCCAAAGGCCATTTGAAGTCTGGCCACTTGGCTGGTACTGTGCCATATTGGGCCATGAGAATCTTTGCTGAGACTGAGTGCTCTGTGGCTCAGGGTCTGTCCCACACAGCCATTAAACTCAGAGGTCCTGCCCCTTCCCCTGGGTGCAGTAAGGGAAGGGGCTACCGGTACCACTGTTCTGGGTCCCACAAATGTCCACCTTCCTCCTGATTTTGGATTCTCTCCACAACTTGGGCTTCTGCCCTCACCTCCCTGAAAGTGTTACCAATAGCCAATCTGACACAAAGGGTCTTTGTCTTTTCCCAAGTAAGAATACACATGAAAGGCAAACTTTATCTTCAACAAGCTTTATTTTGCTTGTGTCAAGCAGAAGGAGTCAGCGGGGATCTAAGCCTCTCTAAAAGACTGACTTGAAAAGGGAAGCAAGGCTAGGGTTTATATGGGTTGGGTGGAAAAAACAGAGTAATGAATATTTAGTGGGCTTCTTTCAAGGGGCGCGTGCTTCTCAGAATGGGGGTGCATGTTAATTACGTTGCACACGCATCTGGAATCCAAGATGGAACCCGCTGATATTCAAGATGGAGTCCTCTCAGCAGCCCTTGCTATCACTTATTATGGGACATAGTGCAAGCACACTGATCTTTGGCACTACGTCATCATCTTCAGAGGGCTAAGAAAGGTTAAACAGTGGTCACATGCTGTTCTGTGCATGCAGGAGCCTGTAAAGAGGGAAAAAGAGACTAGAAAAAACTAAGAAGGAGAGAGCAATTTATGGCTTGTTTCAGCCTTATCTGATGTTGACAGGGTGTGGTTCTTGTTTACCCAACTTTTAGACGGTAATCTTTTAACAGCTCTTTTGTTCTGCCAGTAAAGTTAACCTTATCTGTCTCAAAAGGACCTCTTTCCCCTCTTCTCCAGGAATGTCTAGCATAATTTCCTCAATTAGCTGAGGCTTCCTACGTGGTGCAAATGGTTTGTGCTCGACTACCAACCTAAAGGTTGGCAGTTTGAACCTGCCCAACCGTAGTAGAGAAGAAAGTCCTAGTGATCTGCTTCTATAAAGATTATAGTCTATAAAACCCTATGGAACAGTTCTACTCTGTAACGCATGGGGTCACCTTAAGTCGGAATTGACTCAGCAGCAAAGGATTTGTTTGTTTGTTTTTTGGTTTTCACAAAGGCCAGGGAGTTATCTATAAGCAATGTCTGCTTCTAGCTTGAAAGTTCTTGAGGAAAAATAACACAATGGTCTGGCTCTCCTTTTGAAGTGGAGAAAGGAAAAATATTAGGGATCAACACTAATCCAGCTCACATTCTTCCTGAATCCCCTTCAGTAGGGAAAACAAACACCTGTTTCAATATATTATCTTGTCATACTAGTCAGAAGGAAAGCTAGGAAAAGCTGGGAAGCATTTTGTTCACTTTGGGTAAAGAAAAATGAGCATATATAATTTAAGTAAATTTAAGTACATTTTCAGAAAAAAAGATGAAAAGGGAAAGGAAGGGGGAGAATAGACTAGTTTTATTATCATTTTGGGAATTTTCATTCTCACACACATAATAATTAATTTAATATTTAAAACAGCATCACGTTGGCACATAAAATATAGAAAGACCAAGGAAAGAAAAAGTTCTCCTTGGGGACACTTGATATTTTTATGTTTAATTTTTAAAACAGGAAGCATGCTAATATATTTTAAAGTATGAAAAAGTATATGGTATATGTGCCTTCCCACATTGACCCACTTCCTACTATTTTCCTCCACACAAAACCATTAGAAACTTCTCGGGTATACATTAAGAGTTTCTTTGTATAGATAAAACAAAGCAAAACAACAAAAAAAAGTTGGTATCTACATATATGTACATACATACTTTTTTTCTTTTTCAATGCAAAAGCTAGCTTACAATATACACTGTTATGTGTTTTCCATTTTTCCTTACTTAATAACATGTCTGGTAGAACTTTTCAAATATACTGTTTTCTCAGTCTTTTGTTTTTGTTTTATTCTTACAGTTGCATGTTATTAAACCATAATTTAACCAGTCCCTTACTGATAGAAAAAGTTCTGTGGCAAACCTAAAATGAAGAAGGTCGTTCATATAGCCCAGATACGTGAAAAATAATATTGCAGTTTGGTTTTAATTTGTATTTCTTATTATGCGTGAAGTTGAACATTTAATTTTCGTGTTCCCTTCTCTGTTCTGTGAACTGTTTGCACACCTCCTTTACTCAATTTCTAGGTTCTTTTTCACTATTATTTCTGTATGTTTTATATATATAGATAGGTATTTTATATATATGTGTATATATATATTCCTGTGATATAAGTTGTAAATATTTTGTTTCCCATCTTGTCTTTTGAATTTGTGTATGATTTTTTACTCCACTAAATATTTTGGAACAAAATTCATAAATATTTAGTAATTTAATAAGTATCTCTAAAAAAGAGAATTATTTTAAAAAAGAAAAACAGCCCTGTACGTGATAAACACATAAACATTTAGCAAAATATTTTAGTATCACAAATATTCAGCCAGTGTGCAAATTTATAACTGGTTATTAAACATCATAATATATATTTTTAATTTTGTTTGAATCAAGATCTAAATTAGGTCCACACATTGTGATTGATATGCTTTTTATAGCTCTTTACTTTTATAGGTTCTTTCCCTTTCTGAGAAAATTTGTTTGTTGGAGAAAATGAGTTGTTTGTCTTACAGAGTTTTCCACAGTCTTAATTTTGCAAATTACATCCCATGATATAATTTAACATGTTCCTTTGAGCACTGTATTTTCTGTAAATTGGTAGATGTTACTTCATAGGCAGTATTGTATTCCTCTATCACCATTCACATAATGTTTGATTCTTTCTTTTTTTTTTTTGCATTTAACAAACAAATTTATTTTCTAACAGTTTAGGAAGCTAGAAGTTCGAATTCAGGGCACCGGTTCTAGGGGAAGGCTTCCTCTCTCTCTGTCGGCTCCGGGGAAAGGTCCTTGTCCTTCAGCTTCTGTTTCCTGGTTTCCTGGAAATCTTGGCATCTATTTTCCCCCATCTCTCCTTACTTTATCTGCTCTCTTTTTTTAATCTTTAGGTGAAAGTTTACAGAGCAAATAGTTTCTCATTAAACAATTAATACACAAATTGTTTTGTGACATTGGTTGCCAACCACGAAATGTGTCAACACTCTCTGGTTCTCCACTCCAGGTTCTCCTTTTCCATTCATCCAGTTTTTCTGTCCTTTCCGGCCTTCTCGACTCCTATACATGACTGAACTAGACGTACTTCCTCACATGTGCTATTGTTTGTTTTATAGACCTCTACAATTTTTGGCTGAAGGGAGAATTTTGGGAGTGACTTCAGTTTCTGAGTTAAAAGAGTATCCGGGGCCATACTCTTCGGGTTTCTCTAGTCTCTGTCAGACAAGTAAATCTGGTCATTTTGTGTGTGTGTGTGAGAATTTGAATTTTGTTCTACATTTTTTTCCAGCTTTCTCTAGGACCCTCTATTATGATCCCTGTCAGAGCTGTTGGTGGTGGTAGCCAGGTGCCATCTAGTTGTTTGGGGCTCAAGCTGGTGGAGGCTCTGTTACTTGTTGTCCCCTAGTTCTTTGGACCGATATTTCCACATGTCTTTGGTTTTCTTCATTCTCCTTTGCTCTGGACAGAATGGGACCAGTAGATGCCTCTTAAGTGGCCACTCACAGGCTTTTAAGACCCCGGATGCTACTCACCAAAGTTGAATGTAGACCATTTTCTTTATAAACTGTGTTATGCAAATTTATCTAGATGTCTGCCAAGACCATGGTCCCCAGCCCTCAGCCCAGTAACTCAGCCTTTCAGGAAGCGAGTGGATCTATGAAGTTTCTACGACTTTGCCTTGGTCAGGTTGTGCTGACTTCCCCTGTATCGTGTACTGTCTTTCCTTTCACCAGAGTCACCACTTGTCTACTATCTAGTTAGTGTTTTTCCCTCCCCACCCCTCCCCTCCCTCAGAACCATCAAGGATTGTTTCTTTCTGTGTGGGAATCTTTCCTTGATAATAATAGTGGTCTCATACAGTATTTGTCCTTTTGTGGTTGACTTATTTCACTTAACATAATGCCCTCCAGAGTCATCCATGTTATGAGATGTTTTGCAGATTCATCATTGTTCTTTATCATTGTGTAGTATTTCATTGTGTGTATGTACCAGAGTTTGTTTATCCATTCATCTGTTGATGGGCATTTAGGTTATTTCCATCTTTTTGCTATTGTGAATAGTGCTGCAATGAACATAGGTGTGCATATGTCTATTTGTGCAACAGCTCTTATTTCTCTAGGATATATTCCTAGGAGTAAGATTGCTGGATTGTATGATATTTCTATTTCTAGCTTTTTAACAAGCACCATATCATTTTCCAAAATGGCTATATCATTTTCCATTCCTGTCAACAGTGCACAAGAGTTCCAATCTCCCTGCAGCCTCTTCAACATTTATTATTTTTTGATTTGTGCCAGTAATGTCGGGATGAGGTGGTATCTCATCGCAGTTTTGATTTGCATTTCTCTAATAATTAATGATTACGAGCATTTGCTCATGTGTCTTAGCCACCTGAATGTCTTCTTTGGTGAAGTGTCTGTTCATATCCTTTGCCCATTTTTAAAAATGGATTTTTTGTCTTTTTGTTGTTGAGGTGTAGGAGTATCTAATAGATTTTAGAGATTAGACCTTTGTCAGATATGTCATAGCCAAAAATTTTTTCCCAGTCTGTATGTTCTCTTTTTGTGAAGTCTTTTGATCAGCGTGTTTAATTTTTAGAAGATCCCAGTTATCTAGTTTATCTTCTGGTGTTTGTGTATTGTTAATTATGGTTTGCATACAATTTTTGCTGTATATTAGGGCCCCTAGCACTGAGCCAATTTTTTTGCCATGATGTTTGTAGTTTTTGGTTTTATCTTTAGGTCTTTGATCCATTTGGTATTGGTTTTTGTGTTTGGTGTGACATATGGGTTCTGTTTCCTTTTTTTACAGATGGACATCCAGTTTTGTCAGCACCATTTTTTGAAAAGCCTGTCTTTTCGCTATTCAGTGGACTTTGGGCCTTTGTCAAATATCAGCTGACCATAGGTGGGTGGTTTTACATTTGAGTTCTTGATTCCATTCTATTGGTCAAAGTGTCTGCTGTTGTCCACTACCATTCTCTTTTGACTACCCTAGTTGTATAATAGGTTCTGAGGCCAGGTAGCATGAGGCCTCCTACTTTGTTCTTCTTCAATAGTGCTTTTACTTATCAGGGGCCTGTTTATAAAGTAGATTGTCTCTTTGTTCATTATATAATGATCTTCCTTGTCTTTCATTGTGGATTTTGCCTTAAAGTCTATTTTATCTGAGATTAGCATTGCCACTCCTGCTCTTTTTTTTGTTGCTGTTTGCTTGATAATTTTTTTTCCGCCCTTTAATTTTAAATATATTTATCTCTTTGTGTCTAACGTGTGTCTTTTGTAGACAGCATATTGATGGGTCTTTTTTTTTTTAATCCATTTTGTCACTTTCTGTCTCTTTATGGGTATATTTAAGCCATTTATATTTAGTGTGGATTATCAATAGGAGTGAGTTTATTGCTGTCCTTTTGTCATGCCGTTTTTGGTGGTGCTGACATTTTCTTTGTTCCTGTTACTTTCTTATGCTGAGTTCCTTTTGTTTGTGGAATTTCTTTCATTATTGTTTATTGAACCTTTATGGTTTTCTTCTTTTTTATTTTTCTGGATAGGTTTGTTAACTTTCTTTGTGGTTAGTTTGAAATTTATCTTTATCTTCCTAAGTTTGAACCAGTCTTTTATTACTTGATATCACCTTGACATCTTCTCCATTTGAAAGTTCTATACCTACACCATTTTTCCCCTTTTCATTGTTCTAATGTAGTTGTCATTTACAGATTAACATCTTTTGGTCCCTGTTTTAAATATTTCAGTTCTGTTTTACTATTGAAAATTCATTACCTGGGTTGATATCTGGCTGATGCTGTCCTGCGTCCTAGATTCAGGATTTTGTCTGATGTTGTTGGTTCTCTAACTGAAGGACTCTTTAATATTTCTTGTAAGTGTGTTTTCGTGTTTACAAATTTCCTTAATTCTGTTTATCTGGAAATGTCATAATTTTTACCATCATATTTGAGAGAGAGGTTTGCTGGATATATTATTCTAGGTTGGGAATTTTTTTCTTTCAAGGTTTTATATATGTCATCCCACTGCCTTCTTGCCTGCATAGTTTCTGCTGAGTAATCAGAGTCTAGTCTTATTGTTTCCCCTTTGTAAGTGACCTTTCATTTTTCTTGAGCTGTTCTCAGGAGTCTTTCTTGGTTTTTTGTTTTGGCAAATGTGATTATGATATGTCTTGGCAACTTTTTTGGGGGGGGACCTATCCAAATGGGGTTCATTGAGCTTCTTGGATGGTCAACTTTTCATTGTTCATTATATTAGGGA
The DNA here is from genome assembly GCF_030014295.1 of Loxodonta africana. Classification (NCBI taxonomy): domain Eukaryota; kingdom Metazoa; phylum Chordata; class Mammalia; order Proboscidea; family Elephantidae; genus Loxodonta; species Loxodonta africana. Next base: position 131,000,201 of record NC_087345.1, on the reverse strand, counting down.
AATTATTGACAGAAAGTCTTCAATGATCTTCTCTGTGTTTTCCATTTTCTTCCCCTGTTTTGCAAATCCGATCACATGCCAATTTTTGCTGTTGATTTTATCTCACATAATTCTTAGGTTTGCTTCATTTTTCTTCATTCTTTTCTCTAATTTTTCCTCAAAACGGCATCAATGTATGTCTTCAATTTCACTGATTCTATCTTCCATTGTTTCAAATTTGCTCCTAAAACCTTCTATTGTCTATTCCTCAAATTTTGTTATCTTTTGAATTTATAAGTACTGTGTTTTTATGATTCTAATTTTTTTTTTTTTATTTTGATGCTTTGTTTCTGTATTATTTCCTGAATTCTTCTATTGCTTTTTCTGTGTTTTCCTTGATTTTGGCTGTGTTTTGGTTGGTTTTGTCTGTGTTTCCATGACTTTATCCTTAGTTTTGCCTGTGTTTTCCTTGATCGCTTTCCTAATCTCTTAAACAGTCCTGAATATTAGACTTTGGAATTCCTTATCAGGTAGTTCCAGTTCCTTTTTTTTTTTTTTTTTTACCAAAGGTCATCTGGTTCTTTATTTTGGTTACTTGCTGGAGCCATCTTGTCTTGTTTTTTAATAAATTTTCCTATTGTATGCTGTCTCCAAGACATTTAGTTATTATTTTCTTTCTTTATTGATTGTAGGTTTGTTTGTTTCATCCTGCTTTTTTATTTTGTTTGGTTATTCCTGGGTGGGTGAGCCAAGTGTGCATCTCACCACCTTGACCAGGTACCACGGGCTGGTCACTTAGCTATGCTGTAGCAGGGCAGATCCGGCAGGGATGGAAGATGGGTGGAGATGGGTCATTTGTCTTTGTTGCAGAGCTGGGGGAGGGAGAAGGGGGTGTCACAGGGCTGGTTCTGCTTGGGACTGCAGAGTGCAGCAGGGTGGAGCTGCCAGGGAAGCGTGTGTCATGAAGCCAGTTCTGCTTGGGGCAGTGGGATGTGGTGGGGTGGAGGAGAGAGTTGGGAAGGGGCGCTAAGGTAGGGGTGATAGGGTTGTATGGGGAAGGGAAGTAGGAGGGGTTCCTACTATTGCTCCCAGCAGTCGGGGCTGCTAGGATGGGGTGGTTAGTGCTGCTATTCACCAGAAGGGTGGGGGATGTAGGATTGTGCCCCTGTGGTTACTGTGTGAGAGTATCTTGGCACTTCCTTGAGCTGCAGCCAATATACATGGTCTTACTTTGTTGTAGGTACGTCTGCACTGTACCTCTATCTTCAATCAGGAATATCATGAGGGTGCCATTCTGTGCTCTTCATGTGGAGTTTTTAGCTTTATTCCAAAATACCCATGCTGTGTCAGGCTGGTTAGCAGAGAAGCTTCACTCTGTATCTGTACTCATTTGCTCTTTTGATCAGCTTCTTCTTCTTAGTGAATTATGATCTAGTACTTTATCCCTTTATTTAAGGTTCGGGGTTCTAGGATTGATATCTGAATCTGTTCTACTTGGTTTTTTTGGGTCTTTGTTGCAGGGGAATGGCTTAGTGAGTCTGACTAGTCCACCATCTTATCTCTGCCTCCCTGATTATTTCTCTTTTTGTGATGTTAGAGATTGCTTGTATTCAAGGTCTGGATCCATTATTTCATTAAGGGTTGCCAAAATGTGATTTTGGAGTTGTACTTCAGTGTAGAAAGCTGCAAGAAAACACCCTCACCCTAACAATGAGGAAGAACTGGGTAATCTACAAAATTATAACTTTTCTTGAGCCCATAAGAGATCTGCAGTTGCAAGGTAATTAAACTGAATTGCAAAGTGTGAGGAAGCCTTCTAAGTAGAGAAGGGAGAGATGGGCTGTTTCATCTTTGGCAAAGCTCAATACAAGTAGATAAGAGAAACTAGCTGAAATTTAAACTGTTTCATAAAGACCAAACACGGACTAGTTGATCAGTTTGGAATTGCTAAAAGCTCCAGACTCAATGGGGATTTGCACTCACTGGGTACTCAAGAAAAAGGTTGAGGGTAGGGCAGGAGAATGGAGATGGATTCTCCTGAACAAGTAGGTGTGTGGGATGTGATTGGCTGCTTCTAGGGGATGTTGGGAAAATAATTAAAAATAAGATATTGTGAAATCCTCTCCATAAAAGTAGAAAATAATTAAATGGTTTTATTATTGAATAAGCATTAATGCAAAGCTGATCACAGGCAACTTGCTGGAGAAATTGCAAATACAGAACAAAAGGAAGTCTTACCCTTTTATATAATCAGGCAGGTACAACCCATTATATACATGTTCTCAAGATAAACAATAACTTGTCCTCAAGTAAGACAATTTGATAGCACCATTTCCTACACATACCAAACTTGTTGCCTTTGAGTCAATTGCAACTCATAGTGACCCTATAGGACAGAGTAGAACTGCCCCATATGGTTTCTAAGGAGCACCTGCTGAATTTGAACTGCTGACCTCTTGGCTAGCAGCCGTAGCTCTTAACCACTATGCCACTAGGGTTTCCCTTGCTACACAAGTTCATCCTAAATTCACCTGGTAATAAGGGTGGCCATATGTGTTAGCTAATTACTTTTATTCAAAGGAAAAACAAAAATTCTCATATCTCTATGACAAGCAGGTAGTTACAACTTGGATTCAGGCACCTAGGTTAAATAAACTCCCACAGAGTCAGGGAGAAGAGGCACTACCTTCCTTGATGTTTACATTTCAGAGGTGGTGCCAAAGTTCTTAAAAAACACTCCCAGGTTGTAAAACTGGTGAGAAGCATTTGTAACTTATAAAAAGGCTTACAAATATCTCAAAGGAACAGAGAAAGAATTTACAAGGTTTTCTAAAGGAAATGCTAAAAAAAAAAAAAAAAAAAGAAGGCTCTTTTCCTTTTGGCATTAGGGAAAATTCTAGTTTTTTTTTTTTAAGATTTGTATTTATCCTTACAGGTATAGGTATAAGACCCCATCTGTTTTCTGAGATTCTTACGTCAAGCTAAGTAAAACCCTTAAGCTTCTAGAAAGGGGCCAGGAATGCATCCATCAACTAGGATATAAGCAAAGGTTCATTGTTGCCAGGAGAGGGGCAGGAAACCCTCTTGGCTCAAGGTTCTTAACAACCATACTCAGCGGAGGAGGGGGTGGTCCTACCCAAGATCACACAAGGCAGAGTGGGAGAAAGTTCTGTCCTCCTCTGTGGCCCAGGTGCCTAGGACCTGCCTAAGATGAAGGCTGGACCAGGACAACACCTTGAGCCTAGTACAGAGTGACAAACAATTAGAGTCTACTGCTGGGAGAGGGACAACAGTTTGGAGAGAGACTGTCTTAGTGACACAGGCATGCAGCAACTGCTGAAAGCAGAAGGTGGAGTAGAGACATCCAGACCCTACTCTAAGCATAAGTTAACAGCAGCCCACCTCTGGAGGAATTTGAAGCTTAAGCCATTAGCCATAACAGAAAAAAACTGGTTGTTGGACTTCATTAGAATTAAGAAACTTTATTCATCTAAAGACATGATTAGGACAATGAAAAGGGAAGTGATAGAGGGAAACAGGGTTTTTGTAATACATATATCTGACAATAAATATATATCCAGAATATATTAAAAAAATACTTGTACCTATCAATGAGAAAAAAACCCATACAATCTAATAAAAAATAGTAAAACTAACTTTAATAGATCCTTCTCAAAAGAGGATATCAAATGGGTATTTAATACATGAAAAGGTACACAACATTATGAGTCATCGGGAAATACAAATTAGAATTACAATGAAATTCCACTATATACTTAGAAGAATGGCTAAAATTTAAAACTCAATGATACCAAGTATTGATAAGGATGAGGAGCAGCATAAACTCTCAAATAGTGCTGGTTGCAGAACAAATTAGTACAACCACTCTGGAAAACTGTTTGCAGGATGAGTAAAGGTAAATACATATGCCCGTGACCCAACAATTCTGCTCAGGAGAAATACAAGCACAGTGGTACCCTGTGCATTGCTATGAGCTTCCAGACTAAGACAAACTAAGAAGATAAGGCCTCTCAAAAAATATTTACAACTTTCTAGTTACTAATCATGAGACACTGGTGTTTCAGTGGTAGAATTCTTGCCTTCCATGTGGGAGACATGGGTTCACATCCCAGACAATGTACCTCATGCATAGCCACAACCTGTCTGTCAGTGGAGGCTTGTGTGTTGATATGGTGAACAGGTTTCAGCAGAATGATGGAGTAGGTAGAAAGGCCTGGAGATCTACTTTGGAAAATCAACCAGTGAAAACCCTATGGACTACAAACCTGATCCACAACCAACCATGGGAATTGTGCTGAACTTGGTCGTGTTTCATTCCGTTGTGCATGGGGTTGCCACGAGATGGGGTTTGACTTGATGGCAGCTACAACAAGAGTTATTAATCAATAGTACTTACTTCTTTTCCCTTCAACTGCTAAGTGAAGACTTCCTAGACAAATAAACAATTTTATTCTAATGTCCCTTAGAATATCAATTATTTTAAATTAATCTTTATTGACTTTTACCTGTTATATACAAAGCTGGAATATAAACAGATATATTACAAATCTGTATTCTTCAGATTAGGTAAAATAATATGACTCATCATATAAATATGTAATTAATATTTGATGAATAAATGATGGAACAAATGATAGTTTGACCAGAAATATACATTTATTCAACAAGACTTTCTGGTGTCTGTTTTACAGAGACAAAGAAGCTCATTCCTAATACAGAGAAGTGTAGGCTAGAGAACACAGCAAAATATGTAGCCTAAGTACGATCCTCAAACATTTCCATGCCCTGTATCTATGGAGAGAAGAAAAACATAAGAAGGTTGTGGGGTTTCTTGAACAGTGAGTATTTCCTCGGTTAGTATGGGCTGCAGAGTGGACTAAAGCAAAGATTGACAAACTTTTTCTGTAAAAGGCCAGACAGTAAATATTTTAGGCTTTGAGGGCCATATGGCCCATGTCATAACTACTTAATCTATGAAGGCAGCCATAAAAACAGGAACAAAACAAAACAAAACAAAAAACAGTTGCCACAGAGTTGATTCCAGCCCTTGGTGACCCCATGTGTTTCAGAGTAGACCTGGGCTCCACAGGGTTTTCAATGGCTAATTTTTCAGAAGCAGATCACCAGATCTTTCTTCCAAGATGCCTTGGAACGGGCATGACTGTGCTCTAATAAAACTTCATTTACAAAAATAGGTTTTGGGGCAGGATTTGGCTCGAAAGCTATAATTAGTTGACCCACTAGCCCAAAGGAAACCCAACTAGCTGTGGTGTAAAATGTTACCTATTATAGAGAGCTGTCCTACAAACAACCAACCAAACAACCAACCAAACAAACAAACAAAGCATATTGACTTTTTCAATAATGGAGTGAATATCTAAAACTGGAGAGCTCACCTACCGAGTAAGTGCTTTTCCAAAATTTTCTTTTTGTGTGAGAACATGTCATGTGAATTGTGTCAGGTCTAGAAAAAGACTTGTAGAAAATTTAACTTTGTGAGGAAGTTTGGAGGGCAAGGTTAATGGGTTAATAGTCATGGCATGTGATCTCTTACATGTGCTACAAGAGATAGTATGCTCATCTACAGCAGATTCATCTAAAAGAAATATGGGGCAAAGAAAGAAACAAAATACCTATGAACTAGGGGCCATATGAGGCCTATTTGCTTTATTGTTGAAGAAAAGTGCATCATATCAAAATTTCCAAAACTCTATGTAAATGGACCAGAATTGAACAGGGTAGTTAAAATACCTATTCTTTTTCTCTAGGGAAGAAGTGAAGCCTGTTCAGATAACAGCAGTCAAAATTTTAAGTTCTTAGGGCAATTTATGGTTGGCGCTTCCATAGACTTTTTGCTTCTGCTCACTTTGCCCAGCTTACTTCCTTAGTCCTTTTCCTAAGATTATTGGTCTAGCCTAAAACATTCTTCCTACTCCTATCTACTCTAAAAATTATGCTCATTCTTCAGGATCCAACTCAGATCTTTTTTTCTCTGTTTGACCTTCTGGTGTACCAATCTTCTGTGCTGTTTTTAATCCCCCAAACTCTTTACCACTTAGCTCATCAACATTCTTGTCATTAACTGCCTTTCCTTGTTCTATTACCTTTTCACGTGTATTATGTCCTCCAAGTCTGCAAACTACTTGAGGGCATTGACTAGATATTAGCCTTCTTTTTAAAAATTTTAAGTTTCTAACTCAATAAAAACTAATTGATTAATTTGTTCTGCAGGTAATTTCTGCACTATATATCCTGGAGAAGAGAAACAAACAGATCTGATGTTGCCCTGATGAACTTAGCGATCTACTGTTGTAAGTGAGTCCTACCCACGTTTCAAATTCAGATTTCGTAGCTCTGGTTTGAGATTGTTAAATTGTCTCAATTTCTCTCACTCACCTTCTCATAGTAATCACAGACTTTCACTATGGCTGGTTTCAGATCTCTTACTGGGATGGTCTGCAGAACAGTGAAGGACAAGCTCAGGGTCTGATTTGTCACCTGAAAGGAAAGGTGGGAGTAATCAAGAGCTTGGAAACTTTCCCTCTTTCTTCATCAAATAAGACATAGTCTTTATTGTTCTGTGACTTTAATTTACATATGTCTCTTAGTTGAGCAAATATTTGTGGATTGTAAGATGGGTTTCAGGATGCAATCTTGGGAACTCCTTATAGTGAACAACAAAATTCTCCAGGCTTTCTCCTAAGTAACTGAGACAGTTCGTATTCTTTGTATATCTCTGTACAAGATTAACTCAATGGGCCTATCAACGTTTTCTAAGATGCAGAGACCTGGCTTTATACCATTTGTAATTATAATATCAAACTAGTCATTTCTGTATGGCTAGAGAAAATATTTCCTTTGCTTTATAGTCAGAGGTTTGAAGATAATTTATGAGATCTACGTTTTAATTTTATTCTATATAGTGATGTGTTCAAATATTAATGCTATCGTTAATCAACCACTGGGGTCATATTCCTTCCTTTTTGGAGGGGAGGTCTTTAAAATAATGGAATACTCAACTGACCATTTGTTCTATTGGCTTTGTACTTGAAATCTCATAGAAATACTAATATCCAAATTTTAACATAATTAAAGAGAGTAGAACAACTATGTATTTAAAAGGGGTTTTCTCAAAGTGAGGTGCTTGAGACACATAGAGGAACTTTCTGGAAGGGCATTATTAGTTATTGCTTTCTTCATATCAGCTGTTTCCCAGTGAAAAGACCAACTTAGAAAGATATGTACAATCTCAGCCAGGTTGTCAGGGTTGTCACCTGTTCCACACAAATGAGAACACGGTTGTTGCTCATTTCTGTTCTGCTCGTGTGGCTAAATCTTTCAAAGCTGAAGAAAATTAGATAATTCAAAATGTTTGAGAACTGAGGAAGCCACTGTGAGGCCTAGAGCAGATCACAGTAAGGGACAAAGGTTTATTCTTCAAATAAATTTCCTTTAAATTATTGCAAGAATTAAACAGCCAGGGTGCATTAGATGTAAGGGGTGGGGGGATGGTAGGAATCAAGTTTTGGAGACAGTATTCAATGCTGTCATGTCTTGATTGTGAGAAAATCTGACTTTCTATGAAAAGAAGGAAGTTAAATATTTGCAGGTCATGATTTCCACTGTTCTTCAATATGTGAGTAGTATTTTAGATCCTCTAGAGCCCTAGTGGAAGTCCTGGTGGCATAGTGGTTAAATGCCACGGCTGCTAACCAAAAGGTTGGCAGTTTGAATTCACCAGGTGCTCCTTGGAAACGCTATGGGGCAGTTCTATGCTGTCCTATAGGGTCGCTATAAGTCAGAATCAACTACATGGCAATGGGATGGATGGACGGAGCCCTGGTGGCACAGTGCTGAAGCATTTGGCTGCTAACCAAAAGGTCAGAGATTCAAACCCACCAGCTGCTCTGCAGGAGAAAGATATGGCAGGCCGCTTCCGATTTACAGCCTTGGAAACCCTATGGGGCAGTATTCTACCCTGTCCTATAGGGTCATTATGAATTGAAATCAGCTTGACAGCAGTGGGTTTTGGTTTGGCATCTTTGCTGATTTTAGTTCACATTGTTTTTATCATTCTCAAAGTTTTTAGTGCGTGTCAGTCAGCTTGAAACTTAATCATAGTTTTTATTTCTTGGATTGTTTTTTGGCTGTTTGTTGCCCATGTATTTTAAGTTCCTAGCTAGATTGTGAGTGGCTCAAGGATGGAGCTCTTTCTGTATTTCTTTTATACCACACATGCCTCTTAGTTTAGAGCCAAATAAGTAATTAATGAAATTAATTTATTGGGTTTGGAGAAAATATACTTTTTGGTACAGGATGATATTGTTGGGGTTTTGATATTGACATGGCCTTAGTTTGAGGATATAGAACATTCTATTGTATGAGTTCTACCAGGCTTAAAACATACCTACCACAGTGCTTAAGTGTTTGGCTGCTAACCAAAAGGTTGGCAGTTTGAATCCACCGGTCGCTCCTTGGACACCCTGTGGGGTAGTTCTATTCTGAGTCGGAATCCACTCAATTGCAATGGATTTGGTTTTTTGTTTTTTCAGAAGAATAAAACAAGATATCATTCCCATCAACAATCACCATGTTGGAGACAAGATGGCTCCCTGTGTAGCTGCAGTGTCAAAAAAAAAAAAAGGGTTTAATTTTTGTTAGGAAATGTCCTTCAAGACTCACCAGGAACCTTTTATCTCCATGAAAATTTCCATAACATTATCCACAGTGATCTGTAGTCTCTGAACATGTGTATTAATGTTTGACACCTATTGTTTGGAACTCTGTGCATCCGAATCCACAGCTTGCTAAAACCACGGATGCCCAAGCCTTCCTCCAAAGCTATTAAATCAGAATCTTTGGGAGTGGAGTTTGGGAATCTGCATTTTAAACACATCTATAGCTTTTGGACCTATCATGTATGCTATTCATTTGTTATTTAGAGTGCATTATTTTTATATTTTTAGTTAACTTGAATGTATCACGTCTTCCCAGAGAGGCTCCGAAATGTGGTGAGTTCAGATATTATGCTTTATAAAAAAAAAGAATAATAATTTATACTTTGACTAAATCGATGGCTAATAACTGGCTCGGTTTCTGAAATAAGGCCTATTTTATAATATTAGAGTCATCAGTATTAGATACAGAGCAATACGATTTGATGCTACATTTTTTAGGATTCCCATAAAGATTTTGACAGGTTATGATGGGGTGACTGCTGTATTTTATATTTAATTTCTACTTTGTATTAACATTAGCATTTTGTGTTTATCCTTTTGATGAGAGAAAGAATAAAAGAGAATTCAGTTATTCAGAAAAGGTAAGGAAGACATTTTAACTTAAGGTGTATATTCTGGAGGAAAATAATTTATTCTTTAGCAGTGAGGCGAATCTAAATTACTGTAAAGGAAAAGTAGGCATTGATTGACCAGGACATCTGAATATGCCCTATTGTTTTTATTTGACAGATTTAATACCAGGCTTTGCTAAGCAACGTATTTACTCTCAGTCTCTTTGATCTATAAAGCATTATGAAGAACTGAAGAAAACAAAATTACTAGAGAAAAAGATAACTTCATAATGTTAAGTGGCTACATGTATTAAGTAACTCTATCAATTTTAAATTATATTTATCTAATAGCATTTTTTTTTTAATAGCATAGCTTTCACATTTATCCTATTAATTACCAATGGTTCCAGTTAGCCTTTGTATTCAGAATTAGTTGACACTAATTCCAATTCTAGTCAGTCAATACTAATTCTATTCAGTGAGATCGGAAAGCCGGTGTGAGCTTTGGGTCTATTACAGGTTTGGGGCAGAGTCTGTACCTTTAAAGCAAATGGGGAGTCCTTATCTCTGGACAAATACTGTATATCAAGGATGTCTGTAGAACACCAAGAATATCATCAGTTTCTCTCTTTTCCTGAGACTGTCCACTTTTTCTTTTTTATCATTAACTTCTCCAGATTTGCCCTTTACTTGCTCAGGAAGGAAAGAGAGGACCTTACAAATCCATGAGAGGTTAAAGCCGAATCTCTCCAATATAACTTAGAAATCTCACCTGAAGATACATACATCTTTTCTGGTCACTGCTGTGGTATATTCTCCAGGCAGCTCTGGCAATGAGACCTGCTATAGTAACAGGAGGTTGTTGTTGCCTTGGAAATTTGTGAAAAAGATCCGTGAATCCTAAATAGTTGTTACCTGAGCAGCTTTCCCAGTCCTGGAGAACGTGGCTGCTCTGTGTCTGGACAGGGCATGGAGTGCCACCCCTGTATCCCAGGGGAGATGAGTGGAGAATTGCCCCCAAGAGCAAGTTTTTGGTAGCTGGGATTTTTTCCGAAAGTCTAACTAAACTGACCACCATGTGAGGACGCTGGCTTTTTTCCCCTAAAGTACACATCTAATTGGTTTCTTTTTTTCTCCGTCTTTCAGGCGTTATCAAAGTCAGTTACAGTGTTTCCAAATGAAATAAAAACTACTAAGCTAATTAGCCCCACAGTTTATTTTCACCTGCATTGATTGGTATTGTCTTAGGGAACTAGGCTCTTTGCTCCTTCTCGTCAACCATCCTTTTGGACATAACCTTCAAAGGACTAGTCTAAAATTAAGAAACTAGAACAAAAGTAGAAACTGTTGTTAACTAGATGATTAAGGAAAATTTAGATGTAAGAGTGAAAAAAATTGTGCATAAAAAGAGTGGTATAGGACACGTCGCACTTTCCCGATTTTCTTTTTCCCTTTATAAATTTTGCCGTTTCTCCCTACCTAATCTCTCCGAAAACCAAAAGTTTCACTATGCTCACCCTGGATATTTAAAGAGGACTTGCAGGAGGGGAAACCCAGGCTCTCGGGATGTTTAACACAATCATTCATGCCGTTAGTAAAAAATTTCCAGAATTATGATAGGTAGAAAAAGAAATTTTTAAGAGTTTCAGCTTTCAAAAAAAAAAAAAAATCAATTTAAAGGGAAGTAAAAAAATTTTTTTTTTTTTTAAGAAGGCAGCTCTCAGTGCAAATTTTTGAGGTAGAGAGGAGAGACTGAGTTCCTTGGAGCACTTTAAATGGAGCTTCTCAATCATTTCATAAAGATCAAAGTGAGCTCTACTTGGTCACTTTCCTTTTAATTGGACCATTTTCTGGCTCCCTTTAGAGGATTCCTATAGGATTCTAAAGACGTAGTCTGTAGTCCAGAGCAGTGATTCTCAGCCACGGGTGAGTGTGCTTGTGAAAACGGGGAATGGAGTGCTACTGGCATCTAGCGGTGAGAGGCTGGGATGCTGCTAAACACCTTAAAATGCACAGGATAGCCACGCACAGCAGTTAATTATCCGGTACAAATTGTCAATAGTACCGACGTTGAGAAATCTTGTCTAGAGCGTGGCCAATGGCCAACGTGTGCTGATGATATAACACAGCTTTAGAGAGGGATAAACATAGGACTTAGTGAAAGTTGTTTCAGGGAATTTCTTAGGTTGTTTTCCTCCATATTCCACTGTTCTCAAATATGCCTAAATAATTTTTCAATGATTTAATTTTTCCCTTCTCTTTTCCTCGTAACTGTTCTATTTTCAAGCCTCCTACTTGCAAAGCGAATGTGGAGAAGACCCTTTGGTAGCCACAGGCCTGGGTGGAGGAGAAATCCCCATGGGAATTCTGTTGCTTTGTGATCCACTTTAGGATGTGTGATGCAGCAGTCAGTTCCCCTGAGGATGAGGTAGGCTGGGCAGTGAGGTGAGCGAGGAGCCGTAGGATGTCATCTCCACCTCAGCAGAGGGAGCCTGGGGTTGGTACAAAGGCTCCACTGGTGCCCTGGGTTTCTAAGGTTACTCCCAATAGACTGAGTTGTAAGGGTAAGAAAAAGGAGAGAATGATAGCTATTGGTAGATGAATAGTGAATGCTCATTCATATCATATGGAGTTAAAATAAAAATACTAACACTGGAGATGAAGTGAGGACATAAGCTTCCAAAACTCATTTACCACATTCCCTTGCTGAACTTGGTTTTGTTCTGTGGGGCTGAGACAGACAGTGTTGTTGGAGGAAGAAGCGTAGACCATACTTACCAACCTCTCAAATGTTGTTTTAACTGAGTTGTTGCAAGAGAAAAGTGACAGAGAGAGTTCTCTCACTGTTTGGGATATTTCCTGGGAATTGGACTATAAACTGAAGTATAAAACCTACCTATTGATCTCAGAAGACTTTTGTGAGAATATCTCCAGCAGACCCAGACAAAAATACTTGGAAAATGGTACTGCATTTCCTTTTTTTTTTTTTTAATAATTTTTATTATGCTTTAAGTGAAAGTTCACAAATCAAGTCAGTCTCTCACACAAAAACCCATATACACGTTGCTACACACTCCCAATTACTCTCCCCCTAACGAGACAGCCCGGTCTCTCCCTCCACTCTCTCTTTTCATGTCCATTTTGCCAGCTTCTAACCCCCTCCACGCTCTTATCTCCCGTCCAGGCAGGAGATGCCAACATAGTCTCAAGTGTCCACCTAATCCAAGAAGCTCACTCCTCACCAGCATCCCTCTCCACCCTCTCCAACCCATTGTCCAGTCCAATCCATGTCTGAAGAGTTGGCTTTGGGAGTGGTTCCTGTCCTGGGCCAACAGAAGGTCTGGGGGCCATGACCACCGGGGTCCTTCTAGTCTCAGTCAGACCATTAAGTCTGGTCTTACGAGAATTTGGGGTCTGCATCCCGTTGCTCTCCTGCTCCCTCAGGGGTTCTCTGTTGTGTGTTGACCAGCCATGGGTTATAGCCAGGCACCATCTAGTTCTTCTGGTCTCAGGCTGATGTAGTCTCTGGTTCACGTTGCCCTTTCTGTCTCCTGGGCTCGTAATTGCCTTTTGTCCTTGGTGTTCTTCATTCTCTTTTGTTCCAGGTGGGTTGAGACCAATTGATGCATCTTGGATGGCTGCTTGCTAGCGTTTAAGACCCCAGAAGCCACTCTTCAAAGCGGGATGTGGAATGTTTTCTTAATAGATTTAATTAAGCCAATTGACTTAGATGTCCCCTGAAACCATGGTCCCCAGACCCCTGCCCCTGCTACCCTGGTTTTGTACGGGAAACTTCTTTGCTTTAGTCCAGTTGTGCTGGCCTCCCCTGTATTGTGTGCTGTCTTTCCCTTCACCTAAAGTAGTTCTTAGCTACTTTCTAATTAGTGAAACTGCATTTCTTTTACTATGGCTTTTTGTTGCACCTCTTTTCATCCAAGTATATAGGCAGACATCAGGTGAAAATATACATATTTGTCTAATATTTTGGTCGTAGGTAGGGATAAATTCCCATACTCTACCTGTAGTGCTATGTCTACTAGGTCTATTATGCTGTGCTCTGTGCAACATACGCAATCCCAGAGAAGATATTTTTGATAAGAAGTGCCCTGATCTCACAATGGTGACTTGGCTAAGGAATTCCACATGAAGCTCATTGACTCAGAGGGAGTGTATTTCTCTTCTTTTTGTAGAATCAGTGTAAGTGGAAGAGGAAAAATATTGTGATTTTCTTTCACCTTCTTTAACAGCTTCCTCATCAAGTGAGTTTAGACTTTCTCTCTTTTACCTTGGTTTCCCACCAGGGTGAAAGTATAGGCCATCAATGCCTGGGTGTAGACATGGCTCTCACGGGCCCCCTCCTTCGCTGTGTTCCAGGCTGACTACAGGCAGAACAGAGCATTGTATATAACAAAGTGCTGTAAAGGAAAAAAAAAAAAAAAAAAGGTGGTATCAAATTAAGGTCACTGGGTTGTGCAAAGGTTTGAGCTTGGTTACTAACTGAAAGGTTGATGGTTTGAATCCACCCAGTGCACCGTGGAAGATTACAGCCATTGAAAACCCTATGGAGTGTAATTCTACTTTGACACACATGGGGTTGCCATGAGTCAGAATAGATCCAATGACGATGAGTTTGGTATCATATTAGAGTGAATAGAGGAGGGAGAAAGCCCTGAGCTGGATATTACTAGAGAGGTGTCATTAATGGTTTTCAGTCAGCCAGGTATACAGCCAGATATCCATCGTGTATAAATAGAAGAATATTTTAGATGTCTTAACTTCATAGTTGGAGTCCCTGGGTAGTGCAAATGGTTAAGTGCTTGATTTCTACATGCAAGTTTGGAGATTCACATCTACTCTGAAGTACCTTGGAAGAAATGCCTGGTGATCTACTTCCAAAAAATCAACCATTGAAAACCCTGTGGAGCACAGCTCTACTCTGACACAACTGGGGTTGCCAGGAGTCATCATCAACTTGATGACAACTGTTTATTTATTTTTTTAACTTCATAGTTGAGTCCTAAACAATAAGGCTAAAGAACTAGTGTTCTTAGGATTAGTTTTGGACTACTTTAGCAACATGATCCAAGGGCATTACTGGACAAGTATAAATCCTCCCTAATGGATTGACCAAAGAGCTCATCTATCTGAGAAATACCTCAGCATTAAGCAAACAGAAAGTTAAGACTTGGCTTTTAGTAAGGTGGTATTCTAGATAGCAGGTCTATATTTTCCTCATAGGGAAGTAGAGGATTGAGGTAGATCTTACAGTAACTGGAGGAGAAATCTCCAGAAGGGCAATGGTGACATAGGCAGAGAGGGTCACTTCATCATTTACTCCATCCTGTGAGAGAGAGAGAGAGAGAGAGAGAGAGAGAGAGAGAGAGAGAGACAGACAGACATTGAGATTGATTTTGATTAATTCTCTGCCCCAATTTTAGTGTATTCTCTTCTGTTGTTCCATGGAAATTCTCCTCAGTATCTATCAGGCAAAGTACCATCACCAAGGTACCATTTCATTTTTCTTTATAATTTCCCTGTTTCATACTCCTCGCCCAGATGCCCTCCTACGTTATCCTGGACTCTATTGTTGCAATTTCTCTGTGCCTTTCTCCCCTTGCTTTTGAGAAATGTTATATTGATGTATCACAAGGTTCAGGAACAGTTCACCTTAATGGCATTGTTGAGCAGTGCCCCTGAGCTCCTAAAACAGCCATTGTCCTTTTGTTCTGGGAGAGCCAGGTGAGGGCTTGGGCAATGTGTGCTTCATCAATAAAGGTGAGGGTTTGAGCCTGGGCCAAAGTCTTCAGTACAAAGGCTGTGAGCCTGTGGTGGCAGGAAGAGTGGGGTGTTCAGGCCATTTAATTTCATGTAGCACCTTTGTGCTCTGTTTGCAAACACAGGCTTCATAATCTCTTCCCTCCTCCAACACACACACCCATGAAAGTCAGTAAACTTACTGAGGGTCTGGAGACTTCTTTTAACCTGACAGCTTCCTTGTTCTTTGTGTTTTGCTGCCTCTTGTTAAATCTATTACCAACTGACTCTTGCTTCCAAGAGCATTTCTTTGTTGGTTTTGGGATTTATGTTCCTTCTAGTTTCCTTGGGTGGTTGACTAAGTTTTTTCCCTTTCATTCTGGGCTTTTTGTAGTGTTTTCTTTTCACAGATTTCTTACCTTCTCTTCTGCAGCTTATATGGAGAATGGAGTAACTTTTTCTAATGTCCTGCTTCAAAGATGTAAACATTTCCTTCCGTATCACTCTGCCCCTCCACCAGGTTCCTGGTCATTGATCTTCTCTTGCTTCCCTGTGTGGTTAGATTTTGTTGAGAGAGAGAATTCTCTGTTAGAAAGTAGTAAGGTCTCCAGCTCAGAGAGCTCAGTCCCTTATCAATATTAAATTCACGTTTATTCTTTCTCTTGCTAAATGGATAAGAAAAACCTCCATTGTATCCAAATGCCTTACCAAAACCAAAAACCCAGTGCCGTTGAGTCAATTCCGACTCATAGCAACCCTGTAGGACAGAGTAGAACTGCCCTATAGAGTTTCCAAGGAGCGCCTGGCGGATTCAAACTGCCGACCCTTTGGTTAGCAGCCATAGCACTTAACCACTACGCCACCCGGGTTTCCTCCAAATGCCTTAGGTGTGGTTTAATTTCTCTCTCTCTCCCTAAAATAATATTATATACCAAAAATATAAAAAGTAATTATGTGACAACTCTTCATTCTCTTAATCCTGATGTTATAGAATATTTAGAAAATCCTCTCTATATGCATTTTAAACATTCTATAACGTTCGATGGCACTGGGTTTGGTTTTTTTTTTTTATATGCATTTTAAAGAGATTCCTAGAAGGCCTTCTCTGGTCAGTGGAGCTCGGGAGAGAAATAATTCTAAGAGGTCTAAGTGCTCTCAGAACAAGTGCCTCTGACACTGGGAAAGTCTGTCTGATAGTCAGAACATCTTGAAACATCTCTCAATCTTTAAAGAGACACTGCAGCATCATTGTATCTGACACCCTTAGAATAGTAATGCTCTGGAAATGCATGAGACAAAAAGGGATTTGATTATAAAGAGTTCTGTAAACACCATTCAAAAACTTTTCTTATTGTTGTAAGCAGTATAAAGATTAATAAAAAAGAAGAAAAAAGAGAAAAAAAGTAGTAAGGTCTGCTCTGAGGGTAATGAATAAGCAATGGCTGCAGCTTTTCTAGCCTGTTTCTAGCACCTTTTGGGGCTAAGCAACAACTTAAGAGGCCAAATCATAAATTTATAATGGGCCTTTAGCAACACGAGAAGAAAGAGATGCTTGGTGTATTGGATATAAAAAGAATCAATCTTCAAATGTTCTTAGTTCTGCCATGCATTAGTTGTTACACCAGACACATTTATTTATACACATTGAATGTTAGTTCCTTTCTGTGTAAAATGAAGGTAATAACTCTCACTTCATAGGGTTGCTGTAAGAATTAAAAAAGGTAATATATGTATATGCCTTAAACTCATAGTTGAAACTCAGAATAGATTTCTTTTCTTACCAAACGTTGCCTTGGTTCCTCCCATGTTGCTCCTCAAAGGTGCTATAGGAGCTGTCTTGGTGCTTGTAGTTCAGCTGTCTCTGGTAAACTGGAACAGCAAAAGGTTTCAATTGGTTCATGAAGCATTAGGGAAAGGTTGGTGTGATGGTTAAGATTGTGTGTCAACTTGGCTGGGCCATGATTCTCAGTGTTTATATGTGATCACTCACATGATTGAATCTGCTATGAGTAGCCAATCAGTTGAAAGGGAGTTTCCTTGGGGGTGTGGCCTGCATCTGAATATAAGCAGACATTCTGGCTTTTTTGCTCTCTCTGGATCCTGTGGTTACTTCCTGTTCGGCTGACCTCCGGCTCTGGGGACTTGAGCTACCAGCTTATGTGCAGACCTTGGGATTCGTCAATCTTCACAGTGTGAGAGTGGGAGCCCTGCTCTCCGACCTGCCGATCTTGGGTTTGCCAGCCCCTGCAGCTACCTGAATCAAGAGAAGTTCAATCCTGATCCACCTACTTGGGACATTCCAGCCTCTACAAATGTGTGAGCCATTTCCTTAACATAAATCTCTTTCTATATGTATTTATATGCTTTAGTGGTTTTGCTTTTCTAGAGAACCCAGTCTAAGACAACAGGATTCTCATATTAACAGATGAATGCACCCCAGGAGCCACTGACATTACATGGTCTTCTTTTGCACTATCCACCATGGTTTTGTGGATATTGTGGATATGTCAAATCAAAACATTCTATTAGAGCATGGTAATATTATTATTGCCATAAAATCACCAACATTGGCTTACTATCTGGTGACATAACTCAAGGCTAATTGGGAAATATTTCATTACAGTACCAAAGTAAAAGTTTTTCTGCCCTACTTACCAGTGATAAGCTAGCTAGTGACCTTGGACTTTATCTCCTTAATCAGCTGTTGAGTTTCATTCAGATAGTTCAGGACGTAGATATTAGGAACAAATAGAACCATATTCTGTTCTCCACAGCCACAGGGCATCTATATTTTGTATATTTTGCGTAGCAGAACCTAGTATGTCATCTGGGGAATGTGAAAGATTAGATGCCAGAGTAATTTTGGTTCATAAGTGGCCAACATTGTTAAGGACAAATGACCATCATATTTAGAACCACATGCCAAACTATCGTTTAGGCAAAGGAAAAGTTATATTTACAAAAATGAGCCTTCCAGAACCCTAAAACAAATAAACATTATCAATAGGTTGATTATTAGAATATAAGCTTATAGATAAGATATATGGTAACAACTCTTTTGTCCAAAGTTTCCTAAGTGTGAGATGACTCACCCAAAACTGAGAAGGAGGCTCTGGCAGATCCTTTGACCAGTTTTGGTGGGAGCTTCAAGGATAGTTGCTCAGATACTTCAGTACCTTTGAAAACAGACAGCCCATGTCGGAGGAGCACACTTATCTGTGATTACAATATAATGTAGTGGTTAGGAGTGGGGGCTCCAGAGCCACACTGCATGAATATGGAATTGGCTTTGTCACTTACTAGCTATGTGACCTGGGGTAAATTACTTAACCTCTTCATGGTCTGGTTTGCACCTATTGTGATGATTTAATGAAATAATACATGGAAAACCTTCAGAACAGTATCTGCAAGGTATTAAATGTCAATAAATGTGAGCAGTTGTAATTATTATTGTTGTCATAAGAGTTGACAGTAGTATTATTATATCTCATTGAGGAACCCTGGGTCCAAGGATTAGAGTTTTGGCTTAGTGATGAAATTAGCTTTTAGTAGTCCAGCTCCTCTTGGCACTATGTGATACAGAACCCTTTCCCCTCTCTCTTAACTATGTTATGCCTTGCTGTGCATCATAGGTCTCAGAAAGAAGGCTAGGGACCTATAGCTCTCAGGTTTAATTATAACATCATTAAGACTTCTTACATCCATTAGAAAATATTTAACTTCCTCCCTTGTTCTGTACAACATTTGAATGGATCCTCATGTTTATGAACAGATACCATGAACTTACCTTAAATTGGCAAGTGCAATGTCATACGCACTATGGGCATAAAGCTAATACTAATGTGGCAATACTGTTTAAAATCTGCAAATGTTTCTTAATGTTATGATGAAGTCCAAACATAATGTGGTTTTTTTTGTTTGTGTGTGTGTTTTGCCATGAAAAAATCAGTGCCTTAGTGAGAAGAGTATAAAACCAAAAAAACCAAACCTAGTGCCGTCAAGTCAATTCCGACTCATAGCGACCCTATAGGACAGAGTAGAACTGCCCCATAGAGCTTCCAAGGAGTGCCTGGCAGATTCAAACTGCCGACCCTTTGGTTAGCAGCCGTAGCACTTAACCACTATGCCACCAGAATTTCCGAGATGAATATAGAGTACCATGTATTTCATCATCAGTTCTTTTCTAGAATATCTCCTTTGATTCAAACTTGTCATGACTCTGCTGTCTTGTCCAGGGACATCTAAACTCTTGTCTCCAGGCTCTTTAATGAGAAACCACTGGGCTATGGAGGTAGAGGGCTAAATGTGAACCAAGAAAGTACCAGCGTTAGTCTTGTCTGTACCGCCTGAGCCGTGTTAACCTGCTCTCTTAGGCTTGGTGTCCTCATCTGTAAAATGTGTCTAAAGAAATACTTAGTATTATGCCAACTTTAATGGACCATTCTGAAAATTATGGGAGATAATACATGTGGACATGCATTTTAACTTGAAGTATATATACTTGTGAGGCATTGTTCTTACTATGATTATAAGGATGGACTCTTACCTGAAGCCCAGGCCAAGGAGTTGAGTCTTCCCTTGCTCAACACCTTCAGACTTGTTGTTGTTGTTAGGTGCCATTGAGTAGGTCTGACTCATAGCGACCTGTCATGGATTGAATTATGTCCCCCCCAAAAATGTGTGTATCAACTTGGTTAGGCCATGATTCCCAGTATTCTGTGGTTGTTCTCCATTTTGTGATTGTAATTTTATGTTAGAAGGATTAGGGTGGGATGGTAACACCACCCTTACTCAGGTCACCTCCCTAACCCAATGTAAAGGGAGTTTCCCGGGGGTGTGGCCTGAACCACCTTTTATCTCTCAAGAGATAAAAGGAAAGGGAAGTAAGCAGAGAGTTGGGGACCTCATACCACCAAGAAAGCAGTGCTGGGAGCAGAGCACGTCCTTTGGATCTGAGTTCCTGCACCGAGATGCTCCCAGATCAAGAGAAGACTGATGATGAGGCCCTTCCTACAGAGTCAACAGAGAAGGCCTTCCCCTGGAGCCGGCACCCTGAGTTTGGACTTCTAGCTTACTGTACTTTGAGAGAATAAACATCTCTTTGTTAAAGCCATCCACTTGTTGTATTTCTGTCATAGCAGCACTAGAAGACTAAGACATGACCCTATGCACAACAGAATGAAACACTGCCTGGTCCCATGCCATCCTCATAATTGTTGCGATGCTTGAGCCCATTGTTACAGCCACTGTGTCAATCTATCTCGCTGAAGGTCTTCCTCTTTTTACTGACCCTCTACTTTACCAAGCATGATGTCCTTATCCAGGGACTGATCCCTCCTGATAACAGGTCTGTCTTAGTCATTTAGTGCTGCTATAACAGATGTACCACAAGTGGATGGCTTTAACAAAGAGAAGTTTATTCTCTCAAGGTCCAGTAGGCTAGAAGTCCAAATTCAGGATGTCAGCTCCAGGGGAAAGCTTTTTCTCTCTGTTGTCTCTGGAGGAAGGTCCTCATCGTCAGCCTTCCCTTGGTCTGGGAACATCTCAGCACAGAAACCTCAGGTCCAAAGGATTCACTCTGCTCCTGGCACAGCTTTCTTGGTGGTATGAGGTCCCCCTCTCTCTGCTTGCTTCCTTTTCCTTTTTACCTCTTGAGAAATAAAAGGTGGTGCAGGCCACACTCCAGGGAAACTCCCTTTACACTGGATCAGAGATGTGACCTGGTAAGGGTGTTACAGTCCCACCCTAATCTTCTTTAACATAAAATTAGAATCACAAACTGGAGGACAACCACAGAATACTGGACATCATGGCCTAGCCAAGGTAATACAGACATTTTTTGGAGGGACATATTCAATCCACGACAATGTCCAAAGTATGTGAGAGTAGTCTTGCCATCCTTGCTTCTAAGGAGCATTCTGGCTGTATTTCTTCCAAGACAGATTTGTTTGGTCTTGTGGAATATTCAGCATTCTTTGCTAACACCACAATTCAAAGGCATCAGTTCTTCTAGGTCTTCCTTAATCATTGTTCGGCTTTTGCATGCATATGAGGCAATTGAAAATACAATGGCTTGGGTCAGGTGCACCTTAGTTCTCAAGGTGACTTCTTTGCTTTTCAACACTTTAAAGAGAACCAGGATGATTTGCAGAGGAGAAAATGAGAAGGGACAATAAGGGCAGGGAATCAAAGGTAATAAGTGTGAGAAATACATGAATCTTACGTCAGAAGTGGAGATCAAGAAAAGAAAATAGTTCTCACATAATTTATGGAAGAATTATTCACAATAAATGAGCAATGTTTCCTGCCATTCTTTTGGGATAGGGAATTATATTAGTTTATGGGATGGATTGTATGAGTATGATATTAATTGTCCTTTATTAGCTCAAGAATGACCATAGTAGTTTTTGTTATTATTGTTGGGGAGTCAGAAACATGTCAAACAGGCCAGACTGACTTACCTTCACCCACAGGGTTTTCATGACTGTGTCTTTCCACCCAACCTCAGGGACCTCAGCAACCTCGTTTCCACACAGCTCTAGGGACTGTATTGCCTCTGAACTCACTGCGAAGTTCACATTTCCTGAAACTAAGAACCTAGAAAAAATGAATATTCAACTTGATAGTAGTCTAAGTCTTCCTTATAGCTGAAAGTGAATATAGGCTCTGTAATCACTTTGTGGGGCTGTACTTTAACCTTAAACCTGACTGGAATAAGAAATAAAGCTAAAAAATACAAGGCTAATGTATGCTGAGTAACTAGTGTCCAAAGATAGTGATTATGGGGCCTAGGTGGGGTTGAGGTTATGAGAGACAATCATTGTAGATAAAAATCAAAAGAAGAAAAGAAATAACCTTTATATAATTACACTTGTGGGAAGCAAAAAGGAGAACATGATATAAGGCGTGTTCAGATATCCACCACCCTTGCTGGTTGGTAGACCTTTTTGTCCCTCACCCAGAGTTTTAGGAGTTATTGTCCAAGACAAGGTTTGCTGCTCAGTTCCACAAATGCAATAGGAATGTTTTCCCTTTGTGCTTTGGGAAGCTGGGAAGGCTGAAGAGGCTTTCAGCTGCAGGCTGATCTATCACCCATAAAGGAACAAAAAGACAGAAATGATCAGAAGATAGAAAGACAATGAATGCATGGAATTAGGGCCAAGTGTGAGATGCTGCAGTGAATTCAGATTTTGGGAAAAAATGTAGGAGACAGAAGTTCATACATGCTTTGAGAAGCATGAGAATGGGCAATGATAAAAATCAAGACTGATTATCTACTAGAAAGATCTTGTATTTGCATTGGGGCAGATTGGAGAAATCCGCAGATGCAGCAGCAATGGAGAGGAGGGAAAAGCAGCCAGTACTACATACTGGTTCCTATGCAGATTTTCTTCTTGACTTTCTTTCTTCCTCCCTCCACTTTCTCCAACATATATGTCTACTGTATACAAGACACAGCAAATTATGAATGATATATAAGGGTTCCTGACATTGACATTGTGTGTTACAAAGGAGATAAACCAAAAAAACCCAAACCCACTGCTGTTGAGTCGATTCTGACTCATTGCGACCCTACAGGACAGAGTAGAACTGCCCCATAGAGTTTCCAAGGAGCGCCTGGTGGATTTGAACTGCCAGCCTCTTGGTTAGCAGCTGTAACACTTAACCACTACCTCACCAGGGCTTCCACAAAGGAGATAATTTATACAAAAAAGTGTTAACTAATTTACAAACAGATAAGTGCTACATATTGTGGCAGTTTAGCTCTGAGGGAAGAATGACACTCATGGAATTGAGAAAACTGAGCTTTGTGTCGGCATCAAGGATCTTCCTGGCACAAAGTCTAACTTGTAGAAAAGGATTCTGTGAGCTTCAGGAAATTAAAAAACAAAAACAAAAACGAAAAACCAAAACTGGTCTGTGGTTTGGCAAGCCATGGTTTCCGCAGCTGGGGCTCATGTATCATCATTTTGTCTCTCAGATCATGTCCTGCCTTGATTAGCACTGTTTATTTGTAGTGCTAACACATGATTCCCAGATTTACTCATAGCTTTGGGAACAGAATCAGGAGCAGACTTGCTAATAGAGTCTTTTATTCCATCCACTCTTTCAGTTCACCCTCATTTTCCTCACCTGGCTGCATTTGGGAAGGTAGTTTAAGACAGTGGCCTTGAGTGTGAAGGACTCTCCATGGACTATGGAGTAGGGCATTGTGAGCTCCACAAAGAGGGACTGGAAGGCTTGGAAAGTGGCAGGAAGAGAAAGATCAAGTCCAGTGTCATCAGACAGGCAGAGGGCCCCTGCTTTCCACTTGATGACGGTATCAGGGACTGTTACTCCTACTTTAGCCACATCTGATGAGCTGGGGAGGATGACAATGTGATGAACAGAAATTAAGCATGTGAATGCATTTTTTTCTCGAGTAAGAATCAATATGTGTAAAGCTAATGTCAAGAACTGGATCCACTCAAATGTGCGTGTGTGTGTGTGTGTGTACTAGATTGGGTATTGGGGACTAAGTTGGGGAAATAAAAGGCCCTAATTGGTACCTCTTTTTCTTATCAGTCTATGGTCACATCATGCATGTCTGTACCTTAAATACAAACATTTGAAAGTTATTTATTTTGCTTCTTGAACTACCCTCATTATTACGTTGTTGTTGTTGTTAGGTGCCGTCAAGTCGGTTCCGACTCATAGCGACCCTATGCACAACAGAACGCTGCCTGGTCCTGTGCCATCCTTACAATCGTTCTTATGCTTGAGCTCATTGTTGCAGCCACTGTGTCAATCACCTCGTTGAGGGTCTTCCTCTTTTCTGCTGACCCTGTACTCTGCCAAGCATGATGTCCTTCCCCAGGGACTGATTCCTCCTCACAACATGTCCAAAGTATGTAAGATGTAGTCTTGCCATCCTTGCGTCTAAGGAGCATTCTAGTTGCACTTCTTCCAAGACAGATTTGTTCGTTCTTTTGGCAGTCCATGGTATATTCAATATTCTTCGCCAACACCACAGTTCAAAGGCTTCAACTCTTCTTCAGTCTTCCTTATTCATTGTCTAGTTTTCACATGCATACAGTTGAAAATACCATGGCTTGGGTCAGGCGCACCTTAGTCTTCAGGGTGACATCTTTGCTCTTCAACACTTTGAAGAGGTCCATTGCGGCAGATTTACCCAATGCAATGTGTCTTTTCATTTCTTGACTGCTGTTTCCATGGCTGTTGATTGTGAATCCAAGTAAAATGAAATCCTTGACAACTTCAATCTTTTCTCCATTTATCATGATGTCGCTCATTGGTCCAGTTGTGAGGATTTTTGTTTTCTTTATGTTGAGGTGCAATCCATACTGAAGGCCATGGTCTTTTATCTTCATTAGTAAGTACTTCAAGTCCTCTTCCCTTTCAGCAAGCAAGGTTGTGTAGTCTGCACAACACAGGTTGTTAATGAGTCTTTCTCCAATCCTGATGCCCCATTCTTCTTCATATAGTCCAGCTTGTTGTATTATTTGTTCACCAAACAGATTAAATAGGTATGATGAAAGAATATAACCCTGACGCACTCCTTTCCTGACTTTAAACTAATCAATATCCCCTTGTTCTGTGCAAACAACTGCCTCTTGATCTATGTAGAGGTTCCTCATGAGCACAGTTAAGTGTTCTGTAATTCCCATTCTTCGAAATGTTATCCATAGTTTGTTATGATCCGCACAGTTGAATGCCTTTGTATAGTCAATAAAACACAGGAAAACATCCTTCTGGTATCTCTGCTTTTGGCCAGGATCCATCTGACATCAGCAATGATATCTCTGGTTTCATGTCTTCTTCTGAAACCGGCCTGAATTTCTGGCAGTTCCCTGTTGATATACTGCTGCAGCCATTTTTGAATGATCTTCATCAAAATTTTGCTTGGGTGTGATATTAATGATATTGTTCTATAATTTTCACATGCGGTTGGATCACCTTTCTTGGGAATGGGAATAAATATGGATCTCTTCCAGTCAGTTGGCCAGGAAGCTGTCTTCCATATTTCTTGGCACAGATGAGTGAGCACTTCCAGCGCTGCATCTGTTTGTTGAAACATCTCAATTGATAGTCCATCAATTTCGCCAATACCTTCAGAGCAGCTTGGACTTCTTCCTTCTGTACCATCTGTTCAGTGGTTGGATATTGACTAATTCTTTTTGGTATAATGACTCTGTATTCCTTCCATCTTCTTTCGATGCTTCTTGCGTCATTTAATATTTTCCCCATGGAATCCTTCACTATTGCATCTCGAGGCTTGAATTTTTTCTTCAGTTCTTTCAGCTTGAAAAATGCCGAGTGTGTTCTTTCCTTTTGGTTTTCCATCTCCAGCTCTTTGCACATGTCATTATAATACTTTACTTTGTCTTCTCGAGAGGCCCTTTGAAATCTTCTGTTCAGTTCTTTTACTTCATCAATTCTTCCTTTTGCTATAGCTGCTCGATGCTCAAGAGCAAGTTTCTCTGTTATATCATCCCATAGAAGAACACATTTAAGAAACATGATCTACGAAATCAAACACTGTATTTATGTAACCTGACTTATCTGATTGTGCACTTTTCCAATCTTACTGTTTATTGAAGGCTCCCTAAAAGGCATTGGACACTATAGGACTTGGATATATTTCGTTCCCAAGTCTATTTTCTGGCAGCCTCCAGAATAATTGTTTTAGAATTGCTCAGCTTTGAGCAATTCTTTTGCCTTAATATTGAAAGCTAATTTGAGGAAGGGACACCTGATTAGCATAAATTTTTTCTATTATATATAAAAATATATTTTAGAATACATTTGTTGAATAAATTATAATAATATATATAAAATTCTAAGCTATTAGCCAGAATAAGCAAAATTTTTTGGTACTTCATTTAATTATAAACTCTTCGAGAGTGTGGATGTTGTTGTTTTTTCTTGTGTCTCTTCACTATTCTTAATACAGTATGTCTAGAGCAATAAACGTAGCTGACTCTGGCCAGGCTGATTAGCTACTGTTATAAGAGAAAGAAGTGCCTCATCTCTTGTTCCTCAATTATGCTATGTGTAAATTTTTTTTTTTTTTTTTTAAGAGTCTAGATCTCTGGTGAGACTGAAGGGGTATGCTTTTGGTGTGCCAGGTTCCAGAAAGAATGTCTTTCATCTTCTTGCTTTTCCTGGACCTGTCCCCCCCACTCTGGGTGAACATCCCCCTTCCCCTATCCAAACCATAGATGTTGGGATGCTTACCATTTCATTTGTTGTTGTTAGGTGCCGTCGAGTCAGTTTCTACCCATAGCAACCCTATGTAAAACAGAACAGGATTTCACTGCCCAATTTTTTCAGAAGTAGACCACTGGGTCCTTCTTCCTAGCCTTAGTCTAGAGGCCACACTGAATCCTGTCCACTATGGGTGACCCTGCTGATACCTGAAATACTGATGGCATAGCTTCCAGCATCACAGCAACACACAAGCCAGCACAGTATGACAAACTGACAGATGTGTGAGGCTAGTTCATTTAGGAGGTGAAAATTTTCGTCCACAGAGACAACGTGAAATTTTACTGAAAAAGAATTTCTGTCATAAGACTGAGACGTGATAAAGCAGGTAACTTGGGTAACAAGACAAGAGGGTAAGGGATCAGGAAAATGGTGATTTGGGGGTGGAAAAGCAGCTGAGGAGGTGGCCCCAACCAGAGAATTTTTTCTACATACCTGTCTGTCCTGGTTTATAGATGGGTTTGTCTGTCTGGACAAAGACCAGACTTTGAGCATTCTTTACCAGCACTGTTTTCCTCTTCCTGAAATATTGTGTTGGTCCTTATATCTAGACAGAGAGGAATGCCACCTCTAAAGAGGATGAAATCTTTGGGAGCTGAAAAATAAAGGATGCTCCTGAAAAACTGCAGTCTTCTCCCTCTAAATCCTTCGTCCTTTATTATTAACCGTCTCTCCTTCAGCCTCACCAAAGAGCTAGGTAGGCATAAATATTTCTCTAGATATAAGAGTGAAGATATTAATAATAAAAAATAGGGGAAATAATAGGAGCAGCCGTAAGTGAAACCCAGCTCTCCATATAGCTCGCCTAGAGGTGTAGTTATTAATTCATACTCTTTTTAACTAAGTAGATGTTATATTTTGAAGTGATGGGGAGAAACACTTCTGAAAAATATAGGAGAGTATAGGAGCTAAGTGTCATAAGTTGGGCAACCTCCAGGAGGCACTGGATATTTTCTTGGAATATCTTGCACCGTTTATACATTACACATTCAGAAGACCAAAGGCAACTAACATCTGTCATAAAAAAAGAAAAAAAAATTCTGCTGTATGCTGCTCCATCATGAGATTTTTAAAAAATATAGTTTGTTTTCCAAGCATTACCCAACCCTGACCTTAAAGAGATGGTTACATATCAAAGCTAGAATACTCCTCTGACTATCTGTCATATTATTTCTGTGACTAGTAGGATTTTTATTTAGGAATTAAATTGAACTTGCGTATACCTAAAAATATTTCTCACCTAGTCTGGTGGAAGGAGCCTTAGTGGCGCAGTGGTTAAGACCTTAGCTGCTAACCAAAAGGTCGGCGGCCCAAATCCACCAGCTGCTTCTTGGAAATGCTATGGGGCAGTTCTACTCTGTCCTGTAGGGTTGCTATGAGTCAGAATCAACTCGACAGAAACGGATTTGGTTTTAATCTGATGGAAAGTCTATGCTTTGTTCATTAGTGGCTGAAAACGTACTCTCTGAAATTCTTACCACCTTCTTAAAGTCTTCCCTTGGAATTGAACACTAGATTTCCACCACCTCGACTGATAGAACACAATATAACTAATCAAACAGGTACGGGCAGCCAGTGCTCATAGTGAAGGCGACGCAGTGGAACAAGTTCTTCTTGGTCATGAGGTCAGTGAAGAGGCTCCTGTTTCCCCTGACAGACTCCAAGGAAGCACTCACAGTCATGGTCTCATTCAGGTTGCTCAGAAGGAGGCAGCCCTTCTCAGGGGTCCCAGTGTGGAGCAGGGAAGGGACAACCAGCACCATATACTGCCTGGGGTGGGGTGAGGGGGGAGAAGACAAATCAGAGAAAAACTGAGGCTAGCAAGCATTTTTGTGGACAAATGTTTTTTGTAAATCCTGTATTTGTTGCTGCAGTTGGTTCTGTATTGCATCAATGCACTAAGAACAATGATATGGAGGTTCTGCCATTGATTGGCACAAGAATTATATCTTTTACTTATCAGTGGTGACATGTAATCATTCTACTAGAGGCTGACTTAAAAGATGTTAGAATTTTACAGGCATTCCTTGCTTTAAGGAGCCCCTGTATCTGAACTCCTAAATACCGATCCATGTACATGTATACCATAAACTGGAGGGGAGTGGGTATTCATTTCCTACAAAGTTATACATTAAAATCTGCCCAAATAAAGATCTCTAGTGCATGTATACCATAACTAGGTTTACGCAAATTCAACTGAAAGAACTTCAGTGAGCATATGTATTTATTACCAAAAAGAACACCTATATATATATTGCAAAATAACTTTATGTATGACAGGAACATTGAAAAAATAAGTTATTTGTTATTTCTCTTAAGTTTCTCAGGTACAGCTTAACAAATAGAAATATTAATATTTTAAAGTTTATCCATTCATGAATGTATGCTCTTGTCAAGCATATATGGATAGGATATCTTATTAAAAAAGAAAGCATGTGCAATATATATTATCTTTTTATTGTGGTAAATATTTATATAACAAAAATGTTGCCATTTCAACATTTTTTTACTTGTATAATTCAGTGACATTAATTACATTCATCACGTTGGGCAACCATCATCACTATTCGTTTCCAAAGTTTTCCATCATGCTTAAGAGAAACTCAGTGCCCCCAAGCAATGACTCCCCAATACATATTATTTTGCAAAGTATTTTGCTTTTTCTTTTTAATTCTTGATTTTTTTTTTTTTTAATTCAGAAGCATAGGCAATTCTTTGTGTGAGTTTTTCTTGTCTTGACCTCAGTGATGAGTTTCCTTTGTCTATAATATAATATTCTTTACCCCCAGTATTTGCCTGGCACAATCCTATCCATGCTTCAAGAATCATCCAAAATGGCACCTTTGTCACTAAACCTTTGCCAAAGCATCCACCTCAGGATAATCTCCCGGTGCTCTGAACCCCTATGGCCTGAAAAGGAATGTGCCTTTTCTGAGTATCTGCTACCTGCCAGGCATTGTGTTAAGCAGTCTCCACATTAAGCTGTTTAATCCTCCCAGAACCCACATTATACTCTCCACACTCATGACAGCTAAAACATGAGATCCTCGTCAATTCCCAGATTTGTGTATTTAATAAACCAAAAAAACCAAACCCATTGCCACTGAGTCAATTCCAACTCATAGCGGCACCATAGGATAGAGTAGAACTGCCCAATAGGGGTTCCAAGAAGTACCTGGTGGATTCGAACTGCCAACCCTTTGGTTAGCAGCCGTAGCTCTTAACAACTATACCACCAGGATTTCTGAGTATATAACAGTAGAATAAATTTCTCACCCCCTCACCAAATCAATCAGTAAAGTGTACTTAGAAATGTGAATCCATAAAGTTTTAATAAACCAATACCAGCAGGTTTAAGCCATTTGTAGAGTTAATTTGGAACTAAGAACATTATGTTCATGTAATTTTACTACTCTTTCCCTTCCATCACCAACATGAACACTTAACTTAAAAAAAATGAAACAAGACAGGCTATTTGACAAACGACAAGGAAGTAGAACTCCTAAGTTAACAGATGTGGAACTAGGAGTGAGAATATCAGAGACAGTTGTGAAGTTTGGAAATAAAGTTCAGCTGTCTCATTCTCCACAGTGGTCTGCTGGAGCACATCCGTCTTGCTGTATGTTTAAAATGATGTCTTAACAAAAACAAAAACATGCCATGAATCTTTAGGGCCTTTTTTTTTTTTTTTTAATTGTGCTTTAGGTGGAAGTTAACAGTTCAAGTTATTTTCTCATACAAAAATTTATACACATACACATATTTTTATGTGACCCTGTTTGCAATCCCTGTGACGTGACAGCACACTCGCCCTTTCCACTCCAGGCTTTCCATGTCTACTCGACCGGCTTCCCTCCCTTCTTACCTTCTCATCTTGCCTCTGGGCGGGAGCTGCACATTTAGTCTCGTGTGTCTACTTGACTAAGCACACTCTTCACAAGTATTATTTTATGTTTTGTAGTCCAGCCTAATCTTTGAAAAGTTGGCTTCAGGAGTGGTTTTAGTTCTGGATTAACATATGAGAAGGTTCAGTTCTGAAGCAGAGAGGCTCAGAGCAGTTTAGTGACTTGCGATTCGTCTCCATGGAGTCTGCTCCTAGTCATGGCGACCCTAGGTGTAACAAAACGAAACGATGCCCAGTCCTTTGCTAGCTCCATGATCTGTAATATGCTTGAGCCCATTGCTGAGGGTCTTGTAAGTAATTTACTTGTGGCTGTTCAACTCATAACTCTCACCTAACCCCTTCTGGCATCTGGATATTTCTGATTCCCTGAATATCTTCCCTTTCCAGGATGTGATTAAAAAAAAAAAACTTTTTTTTTTTACCTGCCCGTGCACACCTTTTTCTTTCATTATAATAGAAAAAAAGGCATTGGCATATTATAATCTATTCAATAAAATATTTTTATTCTTATTATTAATTATAAGCCTCATTGATATCACAATGAAAAAAAATTCCACATATATATTTTTTTATTGTGATTTAGGTTAAAGTTTTCAGAGCAAATTAGTTTCTCATTATAAACAGTTAATACACAGATTGTTTTGTGACATTGGTTGACAACCCCATGATATGTCAAGGTTCTTCCCTTCTCCTCCTCAGGCTCCCTGTTTCCATTTGTACAGTTTTCCTGTCCCTTCTTGCCTTTTCGCCTTTGCTTTTGTGTTGGTGTGTCCATTAGTCTCATATACATGAATGAACTATAAAGCACATCCCTCACGTATGTTATTGTTGGCCCTATAGACTTGTCTAATCTTTGGCTGAAGCGTGAATCTCAGGAGTGACTTCAGCACTGAGTTAAAAGGATGTCCAGGAGTCCCACATATACTTGATATTTCAAAAAATAATTTCACAAAGGTTTGGTTAGTATTCATTTTACTGAAATTGGAACCCATCAGGATTAAGTAACTTGCCCAAGATTTTGTTTGTAGTAAGCAACTAAAATGTTTTAATATATTACGCAACCATGATAGTTTGCATTTTAAATGTTTGCCTTTGTAGCAGGTACTAAAGTTTTCAAATACTAAACTGATGCCCTTTAATTTCATCCCTTGAATCATGCACTCCTGCAACCTCCACCTTCCTGTGGCTTACTGCTCCAAGGCAGGGGAGAAAAATAACTGATATTTCTTGGGCAATAGCTATCATTATTCACATCAAGGAGGGATAAAACAAAAACAAACAAGAACCGAAAACAAAACAAAACAAAAACAAAGAACCAGTTCCTACCCAGTAGATTCTGACTCATGACAACCGTATGTGTTTCAGAGTAGGGTTTTCAACGGCTGTGATTTTTGGAAGTAGATAGCCAGGCCTTTCTTCCAAGGCACCTCTGGGTGGATTTGCACTGCTAACCTTTCAGTTAATAGTCAAGTGCTTAACCATTCTCGCAACCCAGAGCTGGTGCTAGAGGGATAAGATAAGGTTTTCTCCATGGTGAGAAGATACCCTTCCTGTTTATGATAACTAGGTCATGAGGCTTGTTGTTCTATGTTAAATGGTGGACATGACGTAAAGTAATGATTTTCGATGGGCAAGATAATCCTATGTTGTGTAGGACCATTCCTGAAAATATAGACTGCTTAATGTCTCAGGCCCCACTAAATGCCACTCACTTCATCCATTCAGCCTGGACTCAGGAAACCAAACAGCTCCGACATATTTACAAATGCTCTTCTAATGACGTGCAGTGGGAAGTGGTACCATTCACAGTTGGAGACGAAATAGAGAATGGTAGGGGAGAAAAGTGTCCTACTGGTTACTAGGAAATTGTGCAAGAAGAAGTGGAAAAGTGAGTTGGTCAGAGCCCTGATTTGTGCTTCCTGTGCTTTGGCCTGCAGAGAGTAACACACAGAGCAGAGGGTCTTCTTACACCCCTCCTGGGGGAGGAGAAGGGTCATTGGAGCTCTGGAGGCTGCTTTATATCAACCAGGAATGTAGCTATATATGGGTAGGCAAGGGAGGACTAGAAAAGCTAACCTCTCTAGGACACTCTAGTGCCTATGTGGTATTATTGGATCCAAGAGTTCTCAAATTTCCCAAGAAGGAAGGTAAAGTCAGCTGAGTTGAGGCAAGGACCTCAAATGGGCCTGGACTGCCAAGGGGCAAGGTGACCTGCAGCAGGGGCTATGTTGGAACAATAGCTATGGGATTGGGTATAGGATGCAGTGGAAAGCTGGAGGTTCTACAGCATAAGATACAGCTAAGGTGAGACAGAATCAACTAGAGAAGAGTTTTGGGTCTTGACTAAACTGAGAGAAACCAACTAGTTAAAGACTCCAACAATTCATGCTAGCAGGCAAAGAGAAGCCAGGTGGCAGTGACCAAGGAAGACAGAGAACTCTGAAGCCCAAGGACTCTGACCCTTCCCCTCCTCCCGGAGGCGGTGGAGATCACAACCCTTTAGACACTATCTTGGAAAGAGGTAGAAGGGAAGTCTTAAAATTATTGAATTTCACCAGCTTTTCAGTTGAATTTAACTGTGGTTTAGCAGGATTAAAATTTTCTCCCCACTGACCTGTTAGTTATTGAGGGCTCTTGATGGAGACCCAGTAAGTTATTGAAAAACATAGGAGGTATATTGTCTCTACACATATGAGCTACAATGTGAGTTAAATTGCACTCCACTAAGTTTTTAAAACATTTGAAATATTTTTATAGCCAATGCCCTCCCCCCAAAAGAATGATTTATAGGTGGGATCTGAGGTTTTAATTTCTAACTAAATCATGCTTCTAGTGACTACTTATTGTATTTATGACTATGATTGGCCCAATAAAAGAAAAATATTTCAAGAGTGGGGGATAGATGACAGAGGGAAAAAAAAAAGGATTAACCAGTGTTATGGATTGAATTATGTCCCCCCAAAATGTGTGTCAACTTGGCTAGTTCATGATTCC
Source organism: Loxodonta africana (assembly GCF_030014295.1). Taxonomy (NCBI): domain Eukaryota; kingdom Metazoa; phylum Chordata; class Mammalia; order Proboscidea; family Elephantidae; genus Loxodonta; species Loxodonta africana. The sequence goes on along the minus strand of NC_087345.1, from coordinate 130,966,992 downwards.
CAGTATTGTGTGATTGTCCATGATTTTGTCATCTGATGTGATTTTCCTGCATGTTGTAAACCTATCTCTATGATGTTAATGAGGTGGAATTCGTGGCAGTTATTTTTTTTTATGTTAATAAGGCAGGATTCAATCTACAAGATTAGGTTGTGTTTTAAGTCAATTTCTTTTGACATAAAAAAGACAGAAGTAAGCAGAGAGACATGGGGACCTCATACCGCCAAGAAACAAGAGCCAGGAGAATAGCAGTCCTTTGGACCCAGGGTCCCTGTGCTGAGAAGCTCCTTGACCAGGGACAATTGATGTCAAAGAGTTTCCCCCAGAGCCAAAAGACAGAGAAATCCTTCCCCTGGGGATGGCATCCTGAATTCAGACTTCTAGCCTCCTGTCTTAGTTATCTAGTGCTGCTATAACAGAAATACCACGAGTGGATGGCTTTAACAAACAGAAGTTTATTTTCTCACAGTAAAGCAGGCTAAAAGTCCAAATTCAGGGCGTCAGCTCCAGGGAAAAGCTTTGTCTCTCTGTCAACCTGCTCATCAATCTTTCCCTGGACTAGGAGCTTCTCAGCCCAGGGATCTGAGGTCTAAATGACGCACTCTGTTTCCGGCACTGCTTTCTTGGTAGTATGAGGTCACCTGTCTCTCTGTTTGCTTCTTTCTTTTATATCTCAAGAGATTGCCTCAAGACACAAGTCTTGTAGGTTGAGTCCTGCTTCGCTAACACAACTGCTGCCTGCCCATTCTCCCTCATTAATGTCACAGAGGCAGAATTTACAACATGTAGGAAAATCACACATTACCAGGAATCATGGCCCAGCCAAATTGATACACACGTTTTTGGGGAGGACATAATTCAATCCATGACACTTAAACTGTGAGAGAATAAATTCACTTTGTTAAAGCTATCCACTTGTGGTATTTCTGTTATAGCAGCACTAGGTAACTAAGACAACCAGAATCTCTCTTATGATTGGAAGATATCTTAAGGAATGGAAGGGTAGCATTTAACAGGAAAGGCAAAGCAAAGACGTAAGGGAGAAACTGAAATGTGGAAAGGACTCTTGGGGAAGGAGTTTTGAGGGAAACTTATGGTTCTGTAGACCCTGATAAAATGTCAAGAAACAGGACAAGGAGAAGTAGCATGAGGCATGACTGAGGGGGTCTGTCTTTCTCCATAAAAAAAAAAAAAAAGAGGGACAAATCTCTGGGACCTTACTGGGCAAATCTCCCTGCCCTCAGCCTGGTCCCTGAGCAGTATTTATCAGGGTTTATGTGGCTGCAGTTTGCAAAAAAGCCCCACCTCAAGGCTCCTGGATAAAGTTCAGAGTTGGGCACAGATTCCCTAAGAGGACATTGCTTTCAGTGACAGCTCCATTGCCTTTAAAGCTAAGTTCTGACAGGCTCTGAGGCATTTTGGAAGGATAAAATTCATATTTATGTTCTAGTTAGAATGAACTTTCTTTAACTTGGACAGCAAAGCTCCTGATGAGGGACTTTCAACCCACCTTTCTCCAACGCCTTAAAGAATTGCCTTCAAAATCCTTATAAGCAGGTGTCAAAGGAAACTGTATTTGAAGGTCATGGGACATATCCTTGTGTCAGTAACTCATTCAATACAATTCATTCCTTGGATTGTGTGAGATATAACTTTAAGAGGATTTCTTAGCTGTGAATTGAATACAAAGCCCTTGGAGAAAGCAATTTATAAGAGGTGCCTGTGGTCAGGGGAGGGAAAGATGAAAGAGATGTTAGAAAGTGGTTATCAAAGATCACCTTTGCCTATTTTACAGCATGGATCAGATCAGGCTCCCTTCTCATCTTTTTTGTCTGGGCACTGTAAAGTTTGAGTCATTTAAACCATGTTATCCACTTTATCCAAGAAATGTTTTGTTGCTCCTTACTGTGTTTTAAGTGCTATCCTTGTGCTTGGAATATAATGTTGAACAAAATGTTTAGTGTCTGACCCCTCACAGAACTTGAAGCTGAGTGGTTAATAAAAGCAGCAGATTTAGTGCCATCCCCTGGCCCCAGACACCAGTGTCTGTGCACATGCTGGTCCTTCTGCCCAAATCTTTTCACCTAGTTTTCTTTCCCTTTCTTCATATCTCAGCCTGAGTATCTCTGAAAGAGGTAGTGTCAGAAAGAGACTTTAGGGGCCTGACATCCTGGGTATTGTAGCATTGTTTCTGCATGACTTGCACAGTTAGCTTTAACATATCCTGGTGATTTTGTGATTTGTGGTTTGTTTCCTCCCTTCCCTTTCCCTTTCTCCCTGATTCTATAAAGTTTAAAATTAACCTATGTTCTTCTTGAGCAAGCAGAACAAAGATCAATAAGATCTGCGATGAGACAAACAACAATAGGGGCCCATCTTGTGACTGAAACCAGGATGGCATCAGATCACCTCTAAAGAATACCCACAGAGGGTCAACATGTATGAAATGTGGTCAACATGTATGAAATGTGATCAACATGCCCACCCCCCGCAAAGGGGAACTGCCATCCTCCAGATTCTTGAAGCCTAAGCCCTAACCCTATAAAATCATCCAGTCGGTCTCCAGCAGACAGGCAGATTTGGGAGGAGCCCATTCCCCTCTGTCTCTTGTATACTGGTATACAATAAAGCCCTCTGCTGCTTACCTCACCCCTGTTTCAGTATTGGCTTTGTGTCAGGCAGCTCAAATCCATGCTTAGCAGTAACGTCTCTTCTTTGGACAGCTCCTCCCTGACCACGCTTCATAAAAGTAGATTCCCTCCTCTTCATCTTTACTTCAGGCCTTTGATTCTTTCATTACAATTACCACAGGTTAAAATTATTTATTTTTAAGTTACGAAATGTTTCATACACACCTTTGCAAATACAGAAAACTAGAAAACCTTGTACCTAAAACCTAATCTAACAAAGTTAAAATTTTGCTGTATTTGTTTGAGATCTTTTCTTTTTATGAAATAAAACACGACAAATATGATTGGCATTCCTTTCGCACCCTTTCTCAATCCCATATCCTTCCCAACTTCCTGATATTAGGATATTAATATGTATGCTTCCAGTCATGTTTTTATCTTTTTACTACACATACACACATACAATAGCATCCTTTTGTGTGTTTTATGTTTTTGTAAATGGAAACAGTATGTACATATTTTATAATTTGTTTTTGTCACTTAATACTGTGTTTTGCAGACTTATTCACGTTGATACCGAAGTTGTAACTTATTAATTTTAACGAACATCTATATGAGTCAGAATCGACTTGATGGCAGTGGGTTTGCTTTGGTTTTATATTGTATTACGTTGTATAAATATAGGAAAAGATGTTAGTGTATTTCCCTATTGCTGAACTTTGGATTTTTAAAAATAGCTTTTTAACAGTAAAAATAATGCTGCTACACATACAGCGTGCCTACTTCTGCACACGTGTAAGAGTTCTCTAGGGTCTATATCAGAAAAAGAACCAGGAAACTGAGATGGTTGAGCACCATCCATCACCACTGACATATTAATAGTTCCCATTCATGCATGTGTTTCTCAGCTTTGGAGTCCCTGGGTGATACAAATATTTAACAGGCTCAACTGCTAATAGGAAGGTTGGAGGTTGGAATCCACCCAGAGCCTCCTGAGAAGAAAGGCCTGGCAATCTATTTCTGAAAAACCAGCCACTGAAAACCCAGTGGAGCAGAGTTCTACTGTGACACATAGGGGGTCGCCATGAACTGGAATCGACTCCACTGCAACAGTTTTTTTTCTTGGCATTATAATCTGTTATAGTTCATTGGTAAATCTGTGTTCCCATATCACTCTGCTTTAATTATTTTTGTTTTAAGTCTTGATATTTGAATGGGCAAATAGCCTACCTCTAAGTTTTTCTTTTTCAAAATCATCTTGACTCTTCTAGGCCCTTTACTCTCCTGCTTTGTTTTTTGAATCAATAAGGCAAGCATCTCCATTTTATCATGCCAGTATTTGATAAATTCTTACTTTTTTTGACAGCTATTGCTATTAATAGCTGAAACTTTCACACTTCTCGTAATAGGGTAGGTATTATACATATTTAGTCTTTCTTACACACTCCTTCCTATCATAAGATACTTTTTTTTTTTTTAGGATTTTCATTGTGGGTTATTGAGGTTTTGTGCTAGCTTTTTATTGCCTTCGGTTCCAAATTCATCTTTCATTGTCTGCTCTGCCAGAATGAATATAGAGCCTGTACATTTTTCTCCTTTGCCAGCTGGTGTAACGTTAGGCTTTGTCACTAAAGGATTTTGGGAGACGATTGGAGGAGGAAGGGTCCCTTTCCCTGTTCTGGTGGGCTCCGCAGGCAGGCTCCTTCAGCAGGCACGGTGTCTGCAATGCCAGGCTCCTGCTGTGTGCACACCATAGCAGCTCCAGGCCCTGCAGCTTGCATGGTCTGTTTGGTGTCTGTCTCCAGCAGCAAATGTGGCTTCTGCAGCACTAGGCTCCAGCAACGCCATATAGCCGTTAGCCTCTGCAGTGCTTCACAATAAAGAGACCCCAGCCTGGCACCTTGTCATTAGCTTTGCAGCCTCAGTGAACTTCTTCATCATTCCGTGAACCATGACTGCTCCCTTTCAATGAGGTTTAGTTTTCAGCTCTCAGGGATTCCTTCTTTGGGAACATTGTCTCAGCACTATGGCTATGTATACCTGTGAATATTTTTATTATGTTCTCATATTTGAATGATGATTTTCTTGGGCATAAAAGTCTCAGTTTGAAGTTTTTGCCTCAGAGCTTTAAAGCTATTGCTCCATTGCCTTCTTTTACCCAGTATTTCTTTTGAGGACTTGTACCTGCTCTTTTTCTCTGGAAGCAATGAGAACATTTTCTTTATCGTATATGTTCTTACATTTTAGTATAATGGCACGGGGTTTTTTCCTCATCTCTTTTGTTTAGGTTTTTGTATTTCTTAAATTCTGAGAAATTTATCTTCATTATTTCTTCATATCTTTTTCTCCTTTTTATTTTTACCTTCGCTGGGAATTCTAAGATCTGGATATTGACGCTTTCACTTCAGTCTTTCATATTACTTAGCTTTTCATCTACATTTTATATCTATTTAACCTTTTCTGTTGTTTTCTAGGAAAGCTCCTCAACGTTATCTTTGAGCTTATTATTTGATTCTTCAGCTATCTACATTGGAATATTAGTCACAATTATTTCATATGTTATATATTTAATACCAAATATTTCCACTTGTTTTTGCTTTTTGATTCCTTGTTCTAACTTATAGTTTCTATACTTTCCATTATCTCTTTCAATATTTTGTTAGGCTTATTTTACATTCTTGGTATGTTTATTCCAGTAATTCTCCTTTAGATAATATATGTTGATGAGTTTGTTGTGTTTCTTTTATAGAATTTGAACAGCTCATGTTTATTTATTTATTTTGGCTTGTGAGCTCATTATCCTATGGGAATATCAGATTCTCTATTTGGTAACATATATAAGGGAAGAGCCAAAGACCAGACTCTCATCTTTGACCCTGCTGGTGATTTTAAAGTATAGAAAGAAGATGCCAAGGAGGAGATCCCCAGTTGCCAAGGCCCACAGCAGGCCACCCCTACTTGCTGCATTTTTATATCTGCAGGGAGACACAGCAATGATAGGAGACAGTCTCCTTGGAGCTTTGAGGGTTGAGAGGGGGGCAGAGTGAAAAATGAATGCCTGTGTCAGCTGGTCATTCCACATCTGTTTTCATTTACTCTCCATCCTTGCAGAGCATTTTGGTTAAACTGATTTTACTCTTAGGTTCTTGCTGCTGCTATCTGTGCTGAAGGGATAATCATTGTCCCAAAGCAACTTAAAAGAAGATAAACAGCAAAATTTAAATAGCTTCCTTTCAGTCTATTATGTCCATTTCTCAAATCCCTTTCTCCTTGGCTGTAGGCTATTATCTACCCTGACACTTCCTCCTAAGTTCTGGATAGTTTTCATTTCCCCCAGATTTCTAATATTTTGCTGACTTTTAAAACCCACTTTTCCCTTTTGCTTGTATCTTTTCTCCAGGGCTGATTTGGGAGGAGGAAACTGCCTATACTAATTTGTATTTCTGAATATAGATGTTGAATATTTTCATTCTGTCCCTCATGTCCTTTAACCTGTTTTTGTAAATCTTTTCCTCTCTTCTGTATTCTGTGTGATATTCTCAGCTCTAATTTCAAATTTATTTCTCTCAATGAAAATTTCTGGACAGGATTGAATTGTATGTAGTTGCTTAATAAAATGTCCCTAGGTGGTGCAAACAGTTTATGCTTAAATATTAACCTAAAGATTGGCGGTTTAAACTCATTCAGTGGTACTGCAGAAAAAAGCCCTGGCAATCTAATTCGGTAAAGATTACAGTAAGAAACAAAAAACAAACAAAAAAACCCAAAACCTCATGGAGTAATTCTACTCTAATACTTGGGATCACCACAAATCAGAATAGGCTGAGCAGCAATGGGTTCGGTTTTGGTTTAGTTGCTCAATACTGAAAGGTTAAATGTTTGCAGACAAACTCAAGAAAGCCTATATGTCCAGTTAATCTTTCTATGTGCATATGGAAAAAATTAGTCTAAACATAATAAATTTTTTTTTTCTATCAAGAATAATCTTTGGGGGGAAGGAATGTCAGAAAAATTATCAGACATTCAGAAAGAAGGTAAAAATTGTGAGTAGCACATACTTTTCAAATTATTGGATAACAAGGGCCCCTTAAAGATTATTTAGGGGAATATAGTTAGTTCATCTAATTGTTTGTTATTGTTAGGTGTCATCGAGTCAGTTCTGACTCATAGTGACCCCATGTACAAGAGAACAAAACTCTGCCCGGTCCTGTGCCATCCTCATGATCGTTATTATGCTTGAGCCCGTTGTTGCAGCCACTGTGTCAATCATCTCACTGAGGGTCTTCCTCTTTTTCACTGACTTTCTACTTTACCAAGCATGATGCCCTTTTTCAGGGACTGATCCCTCCTGATAACATGTCCAAAGTATGTCAGATGTAGTTTCCCCATCCTTGATTTTAAGGAGCATTCTGGCTGTACTTTTTTCAAGACAAATTTGTTCATTCTTCTGGCAGTTCATTGTATATTCACTAAATTTCACCAACATCATAATTCAAAGGCATCAATTCTTCGGTCTTCCTTATTCATTGCCCAGTTTTCATGTTCATATGATGCGATTGAAAACACCATGGCTTAGGTCAGGCATACCTTAGTTTTCAAGATGACATCTTTGCTTCCTAACACTTCAAAGAAGTCTTTGGCAGCAGATTTGCTCAATTCAATGTGTTGTTTGATTTCTTGACTGCTTCTTCCATGTTGATTGTGGAAACAAGTAAAATGGAATTCTTGACAAGTTCAATCTTTTCTGTGTTTAACATGGTGTTGCTTATTGGTCCAGTTGTGAAGACTTTTGTTTTCTTTATGTTGAGATGTAATCTATACTGAAAGGCTGTGGCTTTTGATCTTCATCAGTAAATGCTTCAAGTCCTTTTCATTTTCAGCAAGCGAGGTTGTGTCATTTGGGCAACACAGGTTGTTAATGAGTCTTCCTTTAATCCTAATGCCATGTTCTTCTTCATATAGTCCAGCTTCTTGGATTATTTGCTTAGCATACAATTTGAATAAGTATGTGAACAGATACAACCCTGATGCACCTCTTTCCTGACTTTAAACCACGCAGTATCCCCTTGTTCTGTTTGAATGACTGCCTCTTGATTTATGTACAGGTTCCTCATGAGCACAATTAAGTGTTCTGGAATTCCCACTCTTTGCAATATTATCCATAATTTGTTATGATCCACACAGTTGAAAGCCTTTGCAGAGTCAAGAAAACACAGGTAAACATCTTTCTGGTATTCTTTGCCTTCAACCAGGATCCATCCTACATCAGCAATGATATCCCTTGTCTCATTATTTACTACTGAGTAAAGGCTCCAGACTTAATGGTGTTACTTGTTAGCTTGTTGATTTTCTTTTCTTTTTTTTTAGGTAGAGATGCAAATACTTTCTTTCCAGTGGAACACAGATAACCCAAAAGATTTTATGGTCTATTTTATATAACCAGCTTATACCTCACACATGATTCTCATCCTAACAGTTTTTTGTTAAATTGTCTGTAAATGTCTTAGCTTTTCAGATGCTCTTTGAACTAGTCATAACATCTTATTGGTTAACTCATTAATTGATGGATTAAATAAAATCTTTGACATGTATTCATTTTACATTTTCCTGAGAATCATGGTTTTTTCTTTTTGAAAACTATACTTTGACAAATACTTTGTTAAAATAGGAAGTTACCATATTTAATAATATCTGAGTCCCGGTGTGAGTTATAAAGTATTGTATAGAAAAATTCTCTCTTATTTTATATTTGACAAAGATATCCCTCTCATTTTCAAGCTTTTTTTTTTTATGCCTGATAAAAAGAAGCAATTTGATTTTGCATTGAGTAGCTCCTTTTTTGGCCAAATGTTATCCTGATAGCATTGATGATGAAATATTTTGTGTGGTTTATATATTGACAGACTTTGAGCAATCAAGGATTATTTCCTGGACATGACAAATTTCACTTTGTCAGATTAAGTACACATTACATCTTGGCACAGATTTTCTCAGGTAAAATATTTTTCAGCAGTAACTCGAATTCACACAGAAACGTTGCCTTTAATACCTTGAGTATTCTCTATTTTAGCATTATCTCCCTAAATCCCTTTCCTAAATTTGATAAGAAAACTGTCTAAGAATATTAAGTGAAAAACATAAGGCTATTTCTTACATGATTGCTATTGAAATAACAATGAATCCTTTATACTTTTAAAATTATTAAGAAGAAAAATTCTTCAGCAATACATCTACTTTATATTAAATGCTAATCAAACATTTTAGGGGATGTACTGGAACAAATTAAAATCCACAAATCAGCCTTTTCGCCCAACCCTGCATTGCAGTCCAGAAATATTAATGACTTCTGATTTTTTTTGTTTTTATTAAGAATCATCTTTTTATTTTCATTATGACCATAGGAGAAAGTTCTTCCTGGAGAACTTTAACAAGAAGAGCTCCATTTTTTTTGAGAAAACTTCTGAGCATGGCAGAGAGCTAGAAATGAAAAACTGAACTCTACCTCAAATTTTGGTTTTGTTTGTTTTTTTAAAAATAAAATAACACATCTTCGTTGTTAAAACTGTATAGAAAAATATAAAACAAAAAAGGAAAAATTTTTGGATTTTTCAGAAATTGTACTTTAGATGAAAGTATGCAGAACAAACTAGCTTCTCATTAGACTGTTAGGACTCATATTGTAATATGGCGTTGGTTAACAACCCCACAACATGTCAACACTCTCCCTTCTTGACCTTGGGTTCCCCATTGCCAGCTTTCCTGTCCCCTCCTGCCTTCCAGCCCTTGCCCCTGGGATGGCGTGCCCCTTTAGTCTTGTCTTGTTTTGTTGGCCTGTCTGATCTTTGGCTGAGGGGTGAACCTCTGAGTGACTTCATTACTGAGCAAAAAATGTATTGGGGGCCATACTCTCAGGGTTTCTCCTGTCTCTGACAGGCCAGTAAATCTGGTCTTTTTTTGTGAGTTAGAATTTTTTTCTACGTTTTTCTGCAGCTCTGTTCGGGACCCTCTTTTGTGATCTTTGTCGCGGCAGTCAGTGGTGGTAGCCAAGCACCATCTAGTTGTACTGGGCTCAATCTGGTGGAGGTCGTGGTACTTGTGGTCCATTAGTCTTTTGGACTAATTTTCCCTTGTGTCTTTAATTTTCTTCATTTTGCCTTGTTCAGGAAGGGGTGAGACCAGTGGAGTATCTTAAATGGTCACTCACAGGTTTTAAGACCCCAGACGCTACTCACCAAAGTAGAATGTAGAATATATTCTCTATAAACTATGTTATGCCAATTGAGCTAGATGTTCCTGGATACCATGGTCCCCACAGACCTCAGCCCAGTGAATTGGTCCCTCAGGGAGTTTGGATGAGTCTATGCAGCTTCCGCGACCTTGCCTTGTACATGTAGTGCTGGCTTCCCCAGTATTGTGTACTTTCTTACCCTTCACCAAAGTTACCACTCATCTATCGTCCATTTAGTGTTTTTCACTCTCCTCCCTCGTAACCACCAAAGATTATTTCTTTTTGTGTGTAAACATTTTCATGAGTTTTTGTAGAAGCGGTTTCATACAATATTTGTCCTTTGTGATTGACGTATTTCACTCAGCATGTTCTTTATCATTGCATAGTACTACATTGTGTGTATGTACCATAGTTTGTTTATCCATTCGTCTGTTGATGGGCATCTAGATTGTTTCCATCTTTTTGCTATTGTCAACAATGCATATGTCTATCCGTGTGATGGCTCTTATTTCTCTAGGATATATTCCTAGGAATGGGATTGCTGGATCATACAGTATTTCCATTTCAAGCTTTCTAAGGAGGTGCCATATTATTTTTCAAAATGGTTGTATCATTTTTCGTTCCTACCAGCAATGCATAAGAATTCCAATCTTTCTGCAGCCTCTCCAGCATTTGTTATTTTCTGTTCTTTTGATTTGTGCTGGTACTGCTGGGGTGAGATGGTATCTCACTTCGGTTTTGATTTGCACTTCTCTGATGGCTAGTGCTCTCAAGCATTTCCTCACGTGTCTGTTAGCCACTTGAATGTCTTCTTTGGTGAAGTGTCTGTTCATTTTCTTTGCCCATTTTTTTAATTTATTTGTCTTTTTGTTGTAGAAGTGTTGGATTTTCCTGTAGATTTTAGAGATTAGACCTTTGTTGGATTTGTAATAGCCAAATTTTTTTTCTTAGTCTGTGGGTTCTCTTTTTACTGTTTTGGTGAAGTCTTTTGATGGAGCATTAAGTGTTTAATTTTTAGAAAAAAATTTTTTTTAGAAGATTCCAGTTATCCAGCTTATCTTCTGAAGTGTCTGTGTTGTTAGTTATGGTTTGTATCCTGTTAATGCCGTGTATTAGGGCCTCTAGTATTGATCCTATTTTTTCTTCTATGATCTTTATAGTTTTTAGTTTTATAGTTAGGTCTTTGATTCATTTTGAATTAGTTTTTGTGTATGGTGTTAGGTATGGACCTATTTCTTTTTTTTTTTTTTTTTGCAGATGGACGTATAGTTTTGCCAGCACCATTTGTTAAAAAGACTGTCTTTTTTCCATTTAATGGACTTTGGGCCCTTGTCAAAGATCAGGTGACTGCAGGTGGATGGATTTACATCTGGGTTCTCAGTTCTGTTCCAATGGTCAATGTACCTGTCATCGTACCTGTACCAGGCTGTTTTGACTACTGTAGTTGTATAGTAGGTTCTGAGGTCAGGTAGTGTTAGTCCTCCTACTTTTTTCTTCTTCTTCGGTAGTGCTTTACTTGTCGGGGGCATCTTCCCTTTCCATATAAAATTAATGATTGTTTTTTCCATCTCTTTAAAGAACGTTGTTGGTATTTGGATCAGGATCACATTGTATTTGTAGATTGCTTTGGGTAGAATTGTCATTTTCACAAAGTTGAGCCTACCCATCCGTTGAACACGGTATGTTTCCTCATTTACGTAGATCTCTTTTGGTTTCTTGCAGTAGTGTTTTGTACTTTTCTTTGTGTAGGTTTTTACATCCTGGTTAGATTTATTCCTAAATATTTTATTTTTTAGGGGCTATTTTTTTATTATAAACCCTGGTGACGTGGTGGTTAAAAGCTACAGCTGCTAACCAAAAGGTTGACAGTTCGAATTCACCAGGTGCTCCTTGGAAATCCTGTGGGGCAGTTCTACTCTGTGCTATAGGATCGCTATGCTTCAGAATTAACTTGATGGCAATCATTTTTTTTTTTCTCTTATAAATGATATTGTTTCCCTGATTTCCTTTTCATCATTCTCTTTACTGGTGTATAGGAATCCAACGGATTTTTGTGTATTTATCTTGTGTCCTTCTACCCTGATAAACCTTTCTATTAGTTCTAGTAGTTTTCTTATGGAATCTTTTGAGTTTTCTATATGTAGTATCATATCATCTGCAAATAAGGACAGTTTTACTTCTTCCTTACCAAATTTGGATGCCCTTTATTTCTTTTTCTTGCCTTATTGCTCTAGCTGGGACTTCCAGCACAATGTTAAATAGGAGTGGTGATAAAGGACATCCTTGTATTGTTCTGGTTTTCGAGGGGAATGTTTTCAGCGTCTCTCCCTTAAGAATGATGTTGGCTGTTAGTTTGTATAGATTCCCTTTATTATGTTGAGGAATTTCCCTTCTATACCTATTTTATTAAGAGTTTTTTATCATGAATGGGTGTTGGACTTTGTCGAATACCTTTTTTGCCTCAGTTGAGATGATCATTTGATTCCTTTCTTTTATCTCTGTGGTGGATTACATTGATTGATTTTCTAATGTTGAACTATCCTTGCATACTTGGTATGAATCCTACTTGGTCGTGGTGTATTGTTTTTTTGATTTGATGCTGAATTCTATTGGTTAGAATTTTGTGAGAATTTTTGCATCTATATTCATGAGAGATATTGGTTTGTAATTTTCTTTTTTTTGTGGTGTCTTTGCCTGGTTTTGGTATCAGGGTTATGCTGGCCTTATAGAGTGAATTTGGAAGTATCCCTGCCTTTTATATGCTCTGAAATAATTTGAGTAATACTGGTATAAGCTCTTCTCTGAATGTTTGGTAGAATTCTCCAGTGAAGCCATCTGGACCAGAGCTTTTTTGTTGTTGTTGTTGGGAGGTTTTTTTTTTTTTTTTTATTGCCTTTTCAATCTTTTCTCTTGTTATGGGTCTGTTCAGATTTTCAGCATCAATTTGTGATAGTTTGGGTAGGTAGTGTGTTTCTAGAAATTTGTCCATTTCCTCTAGATTTTCAAATTTTTTGGAGTATAGTTTTTCATAATACTCTGTTATGATCCTTTTTATTTCACTTGGGACTGTTGTAATGTCCCTCATTTTTCATTTCGTATTTGGGTTATTTGCATCCTCTCCTGTTTTTCTTTTGTCAATTTGGTTAATGGTTTGCCTACTTTGTTGATCCTTTCAAAGCACCAACTGTTAGTTTTGTTGATTCTTTCTATTGTTTTTATATTCTCTATTTCATTTATTTCTGCTCTGATCTTTATTATTTCCTTTCTTCTGGTGGCTGCAGGCTACTTTTGCTGTTCTCTTTCTATATGTTCAAATTCTGTAGCTAATGTTTTGATTTGGTCCCTTTCTTCTCTTTTGATATGTGCATCAATTGCTATAAATTGACCTCTGAGCACTGCCTTTGCTGTGTCTCAAAGATTTTGGTACGATGTGTTTTAATTCTTATTTGATTCTAGGAATTTTTTGATTCTATGTTTGATTTCTTCTATTACCCAATGGTTTTTAAGCAGGGTGTTATTTAGTTTCCATGTAATTGATTTTTTTCCCTTTCTCTTTGAGTTGTTAATTTGATGGCAGTGAGGTCAGAGAAGATACTTTGTGTTATCTCAATGCTTTGGTTTTTGTTGAGTATTGCTTTGTGACCTAAGTTGTGGTCTATTCTGGAGAATGTTCTATGTGCATTGGAAAAGAATGTGTACTTTACAGCCCATGGGTGGAGTGTTCTATATGTCTGTGAGTTCAAGTTGGCTGATCATGGCCATTAGATCTTCTGTATCTTTGTTGAGTTTCTTTTTAGATGTTCTGCCATTTACTGAGAGTGGTGTTTTGAAGTCTCCGGCTGTTATAGTGCAACCGTCAGTTTCTCTTTTCAGTGCTGTTAAAGTTTGTTTTGTGTATTTTGGAATCCTGTCATTGGGTGCACAGATATTTATTATGGCTATATCCTCATCTCTTTAATTATGATATAGTGCCCTTCTTTGTCTTTTGTGGTGGATCTTGTTTTAAAGTCTGTTTTATCTAAGATTAGTATTGCCACTTCTGCTGTTTTTTTGGTGGCTGTTTGCTGGATATATTTTTTTTCATCCTTTAATTTTTCATAAATTTATACCTTTGTGACAGCACATTGATGGATCCTGTTTTTTTTTTTTTTTTTAATCCATTCTGTCATTCTGTGTCTCTTTATAGGTGCATTTGTGTCATTTATGTTCGGTGTAGTTATTGATAGGTGTGAGTTTATTTTTGTCATTTTGTAGTGCTTTTTTTGTGGTGCTGACAATTTCTTTGTTCCTCTTGCTCTCCTGAACTGAATTCTTTTTGTTTGTGGATTTTTTTTTCATTTCTTTTGTTTTTGTAGATTTTGTTTTAACTGAGACTTTATGTTTTTCTTCTTCATTTTGATGAGGCTGGTTTGTTAACTTTCTTTGTGGTTACCTTGATATTTACCCTTATCTTCTGGTTTGAATTAGTCTATTATTACTTGATATCACCTTGCCTTTCTCTCCATTAGACAGACATTTCTATACCTACACTGTTTATTCCTCTTTTATTGTTCTGATGTCATTGTCATTTGCAGATTGATCTTTCTGGTTCCCTGTTGTAAATCTTTTGGTTTTGGATAGTCCTTGAGAGTTCATTTCCTATGTTGGTATCTGGTTGATGCGATCTTGGGTCCTAGATTCAGGCTGTCATCTGATTTTGTTTGTTCTCAAACCAAAGGACTCTTTTTTAGTTTTTCCATCTGTTTAAAGAATGCTGTTGGTATTTAGATCGGGATTGCATTGTATTTGTAAATTGCTTTGCTTAGAATTGTCATTTTCACAATGTTGAGTTTACCTATCCTTGAGCATGGTATGCTTTTCCATTTATGTAGATCTCTTTTGGTTTCTTGTAGTAGCATTTTGTAGTTTTCTTTGTATAGGTATTTTACCTCCCTGGTTAGATTTATTCCTGAGTATTTTATTTTTTTCAGGGCTATTATAAATGGTTTTGTTTTCCTGATTTCCTTTTCATCATTCTCTTTATTGGTGTGTAGGAATCCAACTGATTTTTGTATGTTTATCTTGTGTCTTGCAACTCTACTGAATCTTTCTATTAGTTTCAGTAGTTTTCTCACGGAGTCTTTTGGTTTTTCTATGTATAGTATTGTATCATCTGCAGATAGGGACAGTTTTACTTCTTCATTACCAATGTGGTTACCCTTAATTTGTTTTTCTTGCTTATTGTTCTAGCTAGGACTTCCAGCATAATGATAAATAAGAGTGGTGATAAAGGGCATCCTTGTCTTGTTCCTGTTCTCAAGGGGAATGTTTTCAGCCTCTCTCTGTTAAGAATGATGTTGGCTGTTGGTTTTGTATAGATGCCCTTTATCATGTTGAAGAATTTCCCTTCTATACCTATTTTATTGAGAGTTTTTGTCAGGAACGGGTTTAGACTTTGTCGAATGCCTTTTCTGCATCAATTGAGATGATTGTTTCTCTTCGTTTTTTATGTGGTGGATTACTTTGATTTTCTAATGTTGAGCCATTCTTGCATAGCTGGTATGAATCCTACTTGGTTGTGGTGTATTATTTTTTTTGATATGATACTGAATTCTATTGGCTAGAATTTTGTTGAGAATTTTCGCATCTATATTCGTGAGAGAAATTGGTCTGTAGTTTTCTTTCTTTCTTTTTTTTTTTTTTTCTGGTGTCTTTGCCTGGTTTTGAAATCAGGGTTATGCTAGCTTCATAGAATGAATTTGGAAGAATCCCTTCCTTTTTTATGTTCTGAAACAGTTTGAGTTGTACTGGTGTAAGCTCTTCTCTGAGTCTTTGCTAGAATTCTCCACTGAAGCCATCTGGGCCAGGGTTTTTATTATTGTACTTTAGATGAAGTTTTACAGAACAAACTGATTTCTCATTAAATAGTATGCATGTTGTTTTATGACATTGGTTAACCTCCCCATAACATGTCAACACTCTCCCTTCTCAACCTTAGGTTCCCTATTACCTGCTTTCCTGTCCCCTCCTGTGTTCTAATCCTTGCCCCAGAGATGATGTGCCCATTTAGTCTTGTTTTGTTTTATGGGCCAGTCTAATCTTTGGCTGAAGGGTGAACCTCACGAGTGACTTTGTTACTGAACTGACAGGATGTCTGGGGGCCGTACTCTAAGGTTTTCTCCAGTCTCTGTCAGGCCAGAAAGCCTGGTCTTTCTTTTTAGGTTAGAATTTTGTTCTACATTTTTCTCCAGCTCTGTCCGGGACCCTCTATTGTAGTCCCTGTCAAAGCAGTCAACGGTGGGAGCCAGGTACCATCTAGTTGTACTGGACTCAGTCTGGTGGAGTCCTTGGTGGATGTGGTCCATTAGTCCTTTGGACTAATCTTTCCCCTGTATCTTTAGTTTTCTTCATTCTCCCTTGTTTACAAAGTGGTGAGACCAGTGGGGTATCCTAGATGGCCAGTCATAGGCTTTTAAGACCCCAGATGCTACTCACCACAGTAAAATGTAGAGCATTTTCTCTATAAACTGTGTTATGCCAATTGAAGTAGATGTTCACTGAAACCATGGTCCCACAGCCCTCAGCCCAGCAGTTAGGTCCCTCAGGGAGTTTGGATGAGCCTATGGAGCTTCCATGACCTTGTTTTGTACAAGTTGTGCTGGCTTCCCCAGTATTTTGTACTGTCTTACCCTTCATCAAAGTTACCGTTTATCTATCATCTGTTTAGTGTTTTTTCAGGGCTTTTTTTTGTTGCTGTTGTTGGGAGTTTTTTTGGTTACCTTTTTAATTTCTTCCTTGTTGTGGGTGTTTTCAGATTTTCAACATCATTTTGTTAGTTTGGGTCACAGTGAGTCTCTAGAAATTTGTCCATTTCCTCTAGGTTTTCGAATTCGTTGGAATATAGTTTTTCATAATACTCTGCTATGATCCTTTTTATTTTAGTTGGGTCTGTTGCAATGTCCCCCATTTCATTTCTTATTTGAGTTATTTTCATCCTGTTCTTTTTTTTGTTAGTTTGGCCAGTGGTTTGTCAATTTTGTTAATCCTCTCTTAGAACCAAATAATGGTTTTGTTGGTTCCTTCTATTTTTCTATTCTCTATTTTATTTATTTCAGCTCTAATCTTTATTATTTCTTTCTGGTGGCTGTGGGCTTCTTTTGCTTTTCTCTTTCTATTTGTTCGAGTTGTATAGCCAATGTTTTGATTTTGTCCCTTTCTTCTTTCTGATGTGTGTTCTATTGTTATAAATTGACCTCTGCGTCCCAAATATTTTGGTATGATGTGTTTTCATTCTTGTTTGAGTCTAGGAATTTCTTGATTCCATCTTTGATTTCTTGTATTACCCAGTGGTTTTTAAGCAGGGTGTTATTCAGTTTCCATGTAAATAATTTTTTCCTTTGTTCTTCCTGTTGTTAATTTGTACTTTGATGGCATTGTGACCAGAGGAAGATACTTTGTATTATCTCAATGTTTTGAATTTTGCTGAGGGTTGCTTTGTGGCCTAATATGTGGTCTATTCTGAAGAATGTTCCATGTGCGTTGGAAAAGAATGTGTGCTTTGCAGCTGTTGGGTGGAGTGTTCTATATATGTCTATGAGTTCGAGTTTGCTGATTGTGTCCTTTAGACCTTCTGTATCTTTGTTGAGTTTCTTTCTAGAAGTTCTGTCCTTTACCGAGAGTGGTGTGTTGAAGTCTCCTACTATTATTGTGGAACTGTCAATTTCTTTTTTCAGTGCTGTTTGTTTTGTGTATTTTGGAGCCCTATTGTTGAATTATGTCTTAATGATGGATCATCCCTTTAATCAATTATATAGTGCCCTTCTTTGTCTTTTGTGGTAGATTTTGTTTTAAAGTCTATTTTATCTGAGATTAGTATTGCCACTCCTGCTCTTTTGCTTGATATGTTTTTTTCCATCCTTTGATTTTTAATAAATTTTTCTCTTTGTTTCTAAGGTGTGTCTCTTGTAGACTGCATATTGATGGATCCTGGTTTTTTTTTTTTTTTAATCCATTCTGTCACTCTCTGTGTCTTTAGGGGTGCATTTAGGGCATTTATGTTCAGTGTAATTATTGACAGGTGTGAGTTTATTGTTGTCATTTCGTGATGCTTTTTTTTTTTTTTTTTTTTTGTGCTGCTGACATTTTCTTTGTTCCTCTTACTCTCCTGTGCTGAATTCCTTTTGTTTGTGGATTTTTTTTCCTTTCTTTTATTTTTGTAGTTTAAAAATTTTTTTTTTACTGAAACTTTATGTTTTTCTTCTCTGTTTTTGACAAGTATGTTGTTAACTTCTTTGTGGTTACTTTGAAATTTATCCTTATCTTCCTAGGTTTGAACCAGCATATTATTACTTGGTATCACCTTGTCTTCCTCTCCTTTAGAAAGTTTTATACTTATGCTGTTTATTCCTTCTTTTATTGTTCTGATGTCATTTACAGATTAACCTCTCTGGTTTCCTTTTGTAAATCTTTTGGTTTTGAATAGTCTTTGAGAGTTCATTTCCTAGGTCAGTATCTGGCTGGTGTGATCTTGCATCCTAGAGTCAGGCTGTCATCTGATGCTGTTTGCTCTCAAACTGAAGGACTCCCTTTAATAATTCTTGTAAGTTTGGTTTTGTTTTTATATAGTCCCTTAATTTTTGTTTATCTGGAGATGTCCTAATTTCACCACATATTTGAATCAGAGTTTTGCAGGATATATTATTCTTGATTGGAAATTTTTTTCTTTCAAGGTTTTATATTTGTCATCCCATTGCTTTTTTGCCTGCATGGTTTCTGCTGAATCATCAGAGCTTAGTCTTATTCTTTCCCCTCTGTATGTGACTTTTCATTTTTCTTGAACTGCTCTCAAGAGTCTTTCTTTGTCTTTCATTTTAGTGAGTGTGATTTTCTTGGTGATTTTCTTTTGGAGTCTATTCTATATGGTGGTTTATTGAGCTTCTTGGATGGTCAGCTTTTCATCTTTCCTGATATTAGGAAAGTTTTCTGTCAGTAATTCTTCAGTGATCCTCTCTGTGTTTTCCATTTTCTCCCCCTGTTCTGGAACTCCAATCCCTCACAGATTTTTGTTTGTATCCCATGTTATTATCAGAGTTTCTTCATTTTTCCTTGTCATTTTTTTCTGATTTTTCCTCAGACAGAGTTGTATCTAAGTATTTGTCTTCAATTTCAACGATTCTGTCTTCCATTGTTTCAAATCTGCTCCTCAGACCTTCTATGACACGGTCCGTTTCTGAAATATTGTTGTTTATCTTTTGGATTTCTAATTGTTGTTTTTGTATGAATTCTAGTTATGAATTTATTTTGATATATTTTTTGGTACTATTTTCCTGAATTCTTTCATTGTTTTGTCTTTATTTTCCATGGATTTATCTATTTTTTTCCCTCATTTTTGTCTGCTTTTTGCTTCAACTCTTGGATAGCTCTAAATGTTAGAGATCTGAGTTCCCCATTAGGTATTTCCAGTACCTTTTCTTCTAATGGAAAGTCATCTGGTGTTTTATTTTGGATGCCTCCTGGAGCCATCTTTTTTTTTTTTTTATGTTTTGATATTGTCTACTGTCTTTGGGACCTTCAGTACTTATTTTCTTGATTATAGATTTGTTTGTT
The DNA here is from genome assembly GCF_030014295.1 of Loxodonta africana. Taxonomy (NCBI): domain Eukaryota; kingdom Metazoa; phylum Chordata; class Mammalia; order Proboscidea; family Elephantidae; genus Loxodonta; species Loxodonta africana. The sequence goes on along the minus strand of NC_087345.1, from coordinate 130,947,552 downwards.
TCATCCTGCCTTTTTGTTCTATTTGGTTATGTCTGAGCAGGCAGACTATGCATTCTTTGTTGTTTGCTTGTCTGTAGGCAGGATGATTTTCACCTTCTTGTCCAACAGGCAGGGCCAGTCGCTCAGCTAAGGTGCAGCAGGGTAGGTCTAGCTGAAGGAGATGGGTTGGGATGGGTTGTTTGTGGCATGTACTGTGGCTGACAAGGCGGGCCAGGGGTCAGTGCAGGGCAGGTTCTGGTAGGCCATGCCTGTGCTGCTTGGGGGTGTGATGTTCAGTGCACGGTGCAGATAGGCAGAAGGGTAGGTTGTGATGTGTGGAGCTAAGTTGGGTATGGGAAAGAAGAGAGAGGAGAGGAAACAGGAGTAAAAAGAAAAAAGTGCCGATGGAGCCTGCCATTGGTGTGGAGAGAAAGTAAACCAGGAAGTGAAGAAAAACAAAAAGGAAAGAAGAAAAATAAATACAAATTAAAGAGAAAAATAAAGAAATACCCCCAGAGATCCCACTGGTGACCAGGGAAGTGGCTCCCAGGCCTCGGGGCACAGCCTGTCTAGAAGAGGCAGAGATGGCACACAGCACCAGGTATTCAGGAGACAGGAAAAGAAGGAAAGTAGAGAGAGATGAGAAACTGAGAAATGAAGAAAAACCAAATGGAGAAAAGAAAAAAAAAAAGAATAATAAAAAATTTAAAAAAAGGAGAGAAAATGAAAAGAAAGGACCCCAGGGATCCCACTGGCTTGGCTGCACAGACCAGGGAAGTGGCTCCTAAGCTGAGCAGTACAGCCTGGCTAGAAGAGGCAGAGATGGCACAGTGTGCCAGGTTTTGAGGAGAAAGGAAAAAATAGTAGAGAGAGACTAGAAAGTGAGAAATGAAAAACAAAAAAAGAAAAAGAGGAAAAAGAAAAAAAAAAGAAAGAAAAGAAATGCCTGCAGGGATCCCACAGGTGAAGCTATGCAGACTGGGGAACTGGCTTCCTAAGTTGTACAGTACAGCCTGGCTAGAAGGGGTTTCCAAGCCTTGAAAAGAAAAAGAAAACAAACAAAACAGAACAAAAAAAGGCCCCAGGATCCCACCAATGTGGCAGCGTGGACTGAGGAAGCAGGATCCCAACCAAGCAGCACTTCACAGCCTGTTAAGAAGAAAAGATGGCGCGTGAAACCAGGCATGAAAGGAAGGGGGGGAGGTAAGAGGCAGGGAAGAAACCAAAAAAAGCAACACCAGCAACAAAAAATGGCACTGCAGGAGTCAGCGTGTAAGAATGGGGCAAATTCAAGCAGCATGAGGTGGCATCTATTGGCCAAGCAACTGTGGCCAACTGTGAAGTGACAGAAGCCGAACAAGGAGAAGAAGGGTAGGAGGTAGGAAAGCATGTATTGCTGGTTACCAGGTGCTCTGTCCCCTGCTGGGAGCTCCATGAAGCTGCTTTCCCACACTCCTTGTCTGCCTATCTCCAATATGAGTTGAAGATAGTGTATCCATGCTATGTTAGCTGGTAGGGGGCCTGCACTCCTCACTTTCCTCTCTGTTCTCAGTTTCTTATTCCATTTGGTTGCGCTCTTTATCTCTTCATTTGACACTTAGGGTTCCAGGATTGACATTTGTCTCTGTTTTACTTAGTTTTTTAGGTCTTTGGTGTGGAGGGATGATGTGGTGCATCTATGTATAGTTCTATGTTGGCTCCACTAAAAAAGAAAATTTCTTGCATTCTCTTTCATCCACTCGACCAACTGGGACCTGCTCATTTATTTATTCTGAGAATGAATTAAATAAAGTGAATCAATGAATAAAAATGTATTTATTATTTTAATTGGAGATAATTTATATTTACCTTGTTAATGATTGCTGTCAAGAAAGATGCAATGATTTCCAGAACTCATTGAATGTATCAAATGTACTTTTAAACAAGTCTTGCTTAAAGTCCTAATACCCAGACCCAGTGCCGCTGAGTCGATTCTGACTCATAGCGACCCTATAGGACAGAGTAGAACTGCCCCATAGAGTTTCCAAGGAGTGCCTGGCGGATTTGAACTGCCGACCCTTTGGTTAGCAGACGTAGCACTTAACCACTACACCACCAGGGTTTCCAAAGTCCTAATACATAACCACAATTCCTCTTTTTCCCCCTCATTTATTTGACTTTGGTAAATATAAAAATATTTTTCCATTGTGTTTATGAAGCATTAAGTAACTCAGGTCAGGTGTGAATGAAAAGGATCATTCAAACTTATTTTCCCTACTCCTATTGTATGCTGTCCCCTTTATGTTATTCCATTTCTCATTTAATTATCTACCTAAGGACATTTACTCAATTAATTATGCCTTTGTTTTACTGAGTGCCGACAACATTCCCAGCACTTTGTGGGGTGAACAAACAGCAGAAATGATTAAGATACAGATATTGTCTTTTAAAGGAGCCATCTAACTCTTGATGAGAGGAAAGCATTGTATTTAGTCAAGTATAATATTATTTTATCAATGTGGAACAGAGATCTCTCTATTAAGAGATTCAGTTAACCCTAAAGGAGAGAGCCCAGTTGTGCACAATTGGGCTGCGTATCTGGAGATCAGAAAAAACTTGAATTCCTCTCCCCCTGCCTAGAAGAAGAATGATCCATAATGCAAATCTGATCTATTCTCTTGCTTAAAATCTTTCAGTGACTTCTATCTTCACACGAGAAATATTGTTTTAGCCTTTCATGGTCTTTTATTTTATATTATTGCCCATTTCTTTTAATTAGTCTCTCTGTGTACATTGTTTTATTCTTTCAACTTATTTGAGTATAGTTGCCCATGACGTTAATTTTAGCAATTTTAAATTTGTAGTTCAGTCCAATTTCAGAAATTTGGAAGTCAGGATTCATTTTAGGTAGATTGAAAAAATGAAAAATTGTCTATGAACGGGGATATTCATGTTCATGATAATTAAAAATTCATTAATATATCCCATACAATTCCAAATAATAGCCAACATGACTGTGGGAGAATTAACTTGATGAAAGGATTTCAAAGCTTTACCTGGAATGAGCTGAGATTCATAAAGAAAAGGTGAAAATGGAAAATCAGAGAAAAGCCAGGATTGTATTAATAAAGTAATGAATAGACTAGCTAATCAATGAAACAGAATAGATCATTTGGAAACAAGCCTTAGTATGTACAATAATTTAATATGTGATGAAAACCGAAATGAAACCCATTGCAGTTGAGTCGGTTCTGACTTGTGGAAACCCTACGGGACAGAGTAGAACTGCCGGATACGGTTTCCAAAGAGTGGCTGGTGGATTCAAACAGCCAACCTTTTGGTTAGCAGCTGAATACTTAACCACTGTGCCACCAGGGCTCCCATATGTGATGAAGGAGGCACTATTTGTTAGCAGGAAAGACTGAATTGGTCAATGAGTGATACTGGGACAATTAGAAAGCTATACAGGAAAAAATAAGTGAGTGTAGATACTTACCTACTCACCACAAATTACACAACAAATACATTTGAGATGGGATTAAATATAAAGCAAATGAATGAGGGATTTTGCATCCACACATGCAGGGTAACCTCCTATAAGAATCCCCCCCCTCCCCGACTGGAAACAACTAGAAGCCCAGTTAAAACATATAAAGCAACTACTTTCAGATAATGAACAACAGCCCCTCAGGATTGTGATCCCTGAGAAGAGGGAAACAAATGAAGTTAGTCTAAAATTGCACTAGCTTACTGCCTGGAAGTTAATTTTTCAGCACCAGCAAAGAAACCCACACAGAGCTCATGGAGTTGCAGAGATAAGTATCAGAGGACAGAGAGGCCTGGGTGACTAGGGTTTTCAGGGAAGAATACTGAAGAGTAAGGAGCTGCAGGCAGAGAGATCCAGAGTTCTTCAGATGACTGAGCAGGGCTCAATTTTTGCATGAAAAAGATCTGTGTATGTGTGAAGTAAAATTCCACAAGGCCTGGAGGAGAACCACTGGAATGCAGTAATCTAAACAAGAGGTTGGAATGCTATAGCCCATGAACCAAATCTGACCTAAAATAGCTCCCAACGGCCAAAGCTGGAACAATCTGAGCAACAAAATAAATAGCATAATATTGGAGTGTAACCCAAAGTATAAAATAAATATACATGAGTCCATACTACAAATAAGCAGTTGAATAAATAAATAAATGGAGGAGAAGAGACAAATTTTCTTCATGAAAGAATTCCAAATAATATATGTAAATATTCCCCCTCCTAGAAGATGTTATATTTTTCTTTTTGAGAAAACAAAAACAAACAAACAAAAAGCCCATTGTTGTCAGATTGCTTCGGACTCCTAGTGACCCTATAGGATGTAGTAGAACTGCCCCATAGGGTTTACAAGGCCGTTACAGAAGCATACTGCCACATCTTTCTCTTCAGTCTTTTTGAGAAGTGCCATTTAAGTCTTTTTTATATCATCCATTTCTCTCCTCATTATGTTCATGTTTCTCTCTATCTTCTCGACCATATGACATATATTTGTAATTGCTGTTTCAATGTTTTTGTCTAATAATTCTATCACACGTCATTTCTGTGTCTGTTTTTTTTTTGTTTGTTTTTAATTGCCTATGAGCTGAGAATGGTTTTTTACATTTTTAAATGGTTATGTAATTACCTACACAATGGCCTCAACTTTGCCTCTTGGCTCTCTAAGAAAAAATTTGCCAAATCCTGGTCTAGACAATTTCCAGAGAAGACACTTTTTAGAATATTTCACAATCCCACAAACCAGAGTGGAAAGAGTTCCATAACAGGACATAAGGTAGAATCCTTGCAAGAATATTCCCTCAGAAAAAATTTTTTTTTAGGCTAAATTAGGGCTAAAGATTACTCTGGACCCATCCTAACAAAATTTAAAAGCAAGCCTTGAAAAGATTAAAATGTACCCAGGAAACTTAACTGCATGCCAGAACAAACTCCAGCACTCTTTAAAAGAATACAGCAGAATCTAGAAACAACATACAATATACAATAGGTTTTTCTAGGACATTCAACCGAAGCACACAAATAGGCAAGGAAATACAACCCATAATGAAGAAGAAAAATCCAGAAGTGACATATATGATAGAATTAGTAGAAAAACCATTGAAACAGCAATTACAAATATATGTCATATGGTCAAGAAGGTAGAGAAAAACATGAACATAATGAGGAGAGAAATGGATGATATAATAAAGATTTAAGTGGAGCTTCTCAAAACAATATGAGAACAAGATGTGGCAGTCTGCTTCAGTAAAGACTTACAGCCTTGGAAACCCTATGGGGGCAGTTCTACTATGTCCTGAAGGGTTACTATGAGTCAGAATTGACTTGACAACAATGTTTTTTTTTTGTTTGTTTTCTCAAAAAGAAAAATAAAACATCTTCTAGAAGAGGGAATATCCACATATATTATCTGGAATTCTTTTATGAAGATTTGTCTCTTCTCCATTTATTTATTTATTCAACCATTTATTTGTAGTATGGACTCATGTATACTTATTTTATGCTTTGGGTTATACTCCAATACTATGCTATTTATTTTGTTGCTCAGATTGTTCCACCTTTGGCCATTGGGAGCTGTGTGAGGCTGGCACTTGTGTTCCTTTAACACGCCCACATCCTTTTACTTTTTGAGCACTTTCTAACTTTCTGGCACTACAAAATGCTACAGGCTCATCTTGTATATTTCCTGCCCCAGATCTAGAATCAGTAATTTCTCCAAGGACATTGATCTATTAAGTTCACCGGTTCTTTCCTTTATCATTATCAGCATAACAAACTATCCTATAACTTAGCTGCTTAAATTAACAGTAAACATTTGTCATCTCGCAGTTTCTGTGAGCCAGGAATTTTTAAGTAGCTTAGTCAGTTCTGGTTCAATGGTTTTAGTCAGTTCTGGTTCGAGGCCTGTTATGAAGCTATAGGCAAGATGTCGACTGGAACTGCAGTCATCTGAAGGCTTGACGGGGTAGAGGATCTACTTCCCAGGTGGCTAGATTACATGCTTGGCAAGTTGATGTTGCTTGTTGATAGGGACCTTAGTTTATTGCCACATGTGCTTTTTTATAAGACTGCATGAGTGTCATCATGACATGGCAGCTGACTTCCCTCAGAGCCAGTGATCCAAGAGACAGCAAAGTGGAAGTCATAATGTTTTTATTTAACCTAGCCACACGTTGGCATTTCCTCAATATCCTGCTGGTAGCACAGATTGGCTCTATTCAGTGTGAAAGAGGAGTACACAAGGTCATGATTACCAGGAAGTGGGGTCGTTTGGGTCCATCTTAGAAGCTGTCTACCACAATCTCTGTTCTAATTTCAGATATTGTACTTTACAGTTATTAAAATTTCCACTTGGTCCTTTTTTTTGTTGTTGTTTCTGTTTGTCCACTGAGATTTCCTATGTCTTCATTAAGTTCATTCTTCATGGAGCATAGCTCTATTAACTGCTTTAAAACTTATCTGATATCCCCAACATTTGAGTTATCTTGAGGTTGCCACCTGTTGATTTTCTCTTCTCTTGATATTTTGTCACACTTTTTAGGTTTTTGATAAATTGAGTAATTTTGGATTATATCCTGGACTTTCTGAATATTATGTTGTGTAGACTCTGAGTCTTGTTGTATTCTTCCTCATTTGGTATTGGCACTATTTTTTAAATTTATCTGTTCTAATAAGTGTGTAGTAATATCTCAATGTGGTCTTAATTTTCTTTTTTTTTTTTTAATGGCTAGTGATATTTAGCATCTTTTCATGAGATTATTTGCTATCTATGTATCCTCTTCAGTGAAATGTCTCTTCACATCTTTTGCTCATTTTGTATTTGGATTGTTTGTTTATTTACTATTGAGTTTTGAGAGCTCTTTATATATTATGGAGCCCTGGTGGCACAGTGGTTAAGAGCTTGGCTGCTAACCAAAAGATTGGCAGTGTCAATCCACCATCTGCTCCTTGGAAACTCTATGGGGCAGTTCTACCCTGTCCTAGAGGTTCACTATGAGTCGGAATCTACTCGACAGCAACAGGTTACAGGTTGTATATTCTAGCCATGAATCCTTTGTCAGATATATGATTTGTAAATATTGTTTCCAAGTTTGTAGCTTGTCTTTTTATCCTCTTAAAAGAGCCTTTTGCAGAACAAAAGCTTTTAATTTTGATTAAGTCCAATTTATTGCTTTTTCATTTATGGGTCATGCTTGTGATGTTGTGTCTAAAAACTGTTCACCAAGCTCTGGGTCCCAAAGAGTTGCTGCTATGTTATCTTATAAAACTTTCATAGCTTTACATTTTACATTTAAATCTGTGACCCATTTTGAACTATTTTTTTGTATAAGGTATGAGATTTAGTTGTTCTTTTTTTTGGCTTGTGTATATCTTATTGCTCCAGCACCATTTGTTGCAAAGATTATGCTTCCTCTATTGAATTTCTTTTGTCAACAGTCAGTTGGCTATACTTGTGTGGTGCTATTTATAGGCCTTCTATTCTGTTCTGTTGAGATATATGTTTTTCAAGAGCTGCTCTCAGAATTCTTTGTTTTTTGGTTTCGGAAAGCTAGATTATGATATGTCTTGGTGAGTTTCTTTTGGGGTATGTCCTTTATGGGCTTCATTGAGCTTCTTGGTTGGAAACCTTCTCACCTTTCATGATACTTGGGAAGTTTTCTGCCAATATATCATCAACGATTCTCTCTGGATTTTTTTTCTCTTCCTCTTCTGGAATTCCTATTATGCATAAATTATTCTTCTTGATGATGTCCCACATAACTCTTAGGCTTTCTTCATTCTTTTTTCTGATTGTTCCTCAAATAGATTAGTAGCCAGTGATTTGTCCTCTATTTCACTGGTTCTTTCTTCCATTGGTTCAATTCTACTTCTATACCCTTCCATTGAGTTATCCATTTCTGATATTTTATGGTTAATCTTCTGGATTTCTAGTCTGTTGTCATTGCTGTTGAGCTGACTCCAACTTGTAGTGACTCTATACAACAGAGTAGAACTGCCTTATAGAGTTTCCAAGAAGCACCTGGTGGGTTCGAGCTGCTAACCTTTTTGGTTAGCACATGTAGCTCTTAACCAGTATGCCACCAGGGTTTTCTTTGGATTTTTAGTTGTTGTTTTTTTATGGTTCCTAATTGTCTATTTTTCCTTGTACTGTATTTCCGAATTCTAGGATTTTTTTTTTCTTTATCTCTTTGCGGAACCTGAATATAACCCAGCATGAACCTGAATGTATGTCTTTTAAATTCCTTATAAGGTAGTTCTATGAGCATTTCTTCCTCAGGAAGGTTTTCTATCCCTTCCTTTTGTTCATTTGTTGAGCCATCTTCTCCTGTTTCTTCACATGATTTGTTATTGTCTGTGGCCTCTGAGCCATTAAGGTGTTGATTAGTTAAATTTTTTGATTACGTTTATTTTGTCCTGATTTTTTTGTTTTGGTTTGTTTTGATATGTCAGGAGCTTTTTTTCTCCCCTTTCTGTTTAGAATGTCTTTCTTCCCTTGTATGATTTTAATTGTTGTTTTGTGGTACTGGTCTATGTGTGACTTTGGTGGTGTCAGTTGACTGGGTGTGATTTCTTCACACTAGTGGGTATAGTGGTCACACCCATGTGTCTTCTGTGATTAGGCTCATATGTCTTCCCTTACACGATTGAGTGGATGTGGGAGAGCAGGTCCTTTCCCTGATATTAGGTGGCAAGTGTTGAGAGGTCAGGATCCCTCCACAGCCCTTGTGGAGTCCTTCCAAGTTGGTACTAGAAGTTAGTGCATCCTCTGGAGGTCAGAGCAGGATGTCTCCATAGCTGCAATGAGGGAGTGCTACCCAAATGGATGAGATAGGCCCCCTGCACATGCACAAATTGGTGTCTTCATAGATGGTGGGGTTTCACTTCATGTGCAGTCAGCCTGCCAGAATTGTCTGGGTGTGGGATGTGTGATGTGACAGGTTTGCAAATGTTGGATGAAGGCTCCAGAATCTCCTTTTCATCATTTGGCAGAGGTGCAGATGGTGCCTGTCAGGAAGTGACAGGTGTTGCTGATGAGGTGATGTGCCCGTCTGGCTAGTCATCAGGCATAGGTGCAGGAAATAGTCTCACCAGTTGCTTCACTTCAGATTTGTCTACAGTGTTTCTCTGTTTCATACTGGGAATTCAGTGAATTTGCCTGCCTGTGTTTCTCACCTGGAAATGATGTTTGCCTTGTCTTAAGATGGCCACGCTGTGCTGGGCCAACTGGCAGGGTGGCTAAGATCCATAAATCTCCTCTTTTGTTGTTTTCATTCAGTTTCTCCTTTTCCATTCAGTGTTTGGTCTAATTCTTCATCCTTCCATTTGCTGCTTAGTGTTCCAGGATTGTCATCTATATCAGTTTCACATGGTTTCTCGAGTGTTAGCTGGTGTGTCCAACTAAGCTGCCATCTTGGTCTGTCTCCTCTCCATTTATTGTATATGTATCTACTCCTCTGCCACTACCACGCTATCTTGATTACCACAGCCATGTATTAAGTCGTGAAATTGGGAGTGTGATTTCTCCCACTTTATTCTTTTTTGCAATTGTTTTGGCTATTCTAGTTCTTTTGCTTTTCAATATAAATTTTTGAATAATTCTATAAAAATCTTTGCAGGAGTTTTGATAGGGATTGAGTTAAACCTGTATATCATTTTGGGGAGAATTGTCATCTTCACTATGTTGAGTCTGATCCTTGAGCATGATATATCTATTCACTGAGTTTTTCTTTCATCAGCATTTGGTAGTTTTCTGCATACATGTCTTGTACTTTTTATTAGATTTGCACCTAATTATTTCATTTTCTGAGCATTTGTAAAAGGTATTGTATTTTTAATTTTTTTCCACATAGTCATTGCTAGTATATAGAAATAAAAATTTTTAAAGCATATTGACTGCATCCTGAGACCTTGCTGAACAGACTTATTAGTTCCAGGAGTTTTTTGGTAGATTTCTTGGGATTTCTACATAGACTGTCATCTCTTCTGATGCCCTGTGACATTTGGTTCATACACATTTAGTGTTGTTATAGCAAATTTCTTCCTTTCCAGTTGGCATGTCTTTTATTTCCTTTTTCTTCTTATTTCAATTATTAGAACTTACAGTACTATTTTGAATAGCAGTGGTGACAATGAACATCCTTGTCTTGGTCCTGTTCGTTGATGGTATTATTCTATATCCCTGCTGATTTACTGTCTAGTTGTTCTATCAGTTGTTTAGAGATGACTTTTGAAGTGTTCAGCTGTAATTTTGGATTTGTCTATTTGTCCCTTTAGGTCTATTGGCTTTGGTGTTTTGTTGCTTGAGCCATACACGTTTAGGATTGCTTTGTCTTCTTGGTGGATTTACCCTTTTTATACTATGTAATGTCACTCTCTGTCCCTGTTAACTTTCTTTTTTTTTTTTTTTTTGGCTTTGCTTTGATGTTTACTTCAAATGATATTAACATAGTCACCCGTGTTTTCTTTTCATTAATATTTCCATGGCATATTTTTCCATCATTTTACTTTTAGTCTACCTATATCATTATTTTAGGAGTGAGTTTCTCTTGGAGACAGCAGAGAATTGGATCTTTTTTTTTTAAATCTACTCCACCAATCTCTTTTAATTGTTGTATTTAGATCATGTATACTTAATATGATTATTGATATGTTAGGGCTTGCCCTGGTGGCTCAGTGGTTAAGCTCTTGGCTGCTAACCAAAAGATGAGAAGTTCTAACCCACCAGCTGCTCCTTGGAATCGCTACGGGGCAGGTCTACTCCGTTCCATATGGTCATTGATGACAATGAGCTTTTTTTTTTTTTTTAAGTATGCCGATATATATATATTCTGTTTCCTTTTCCCTGCATTCCTGTGGGTCACTTAAAACATTTTTTAGGATTCTATTTTGATTTTTCTATACTTGATTGCAATGGTTTCTTTCTTTTTATACTGTTTTTGAGTGTAGCCCTTTGTATAGATTTTTTTCAGTGTCTCAAAATACTATGGAGAATAGAGAAATATTTTAGAAAGAAAATCTAGCAGTGGTAAAGAGCAAAAGAAAAGATAGAGTTGAAAATATCATAAGTTTATTTACATACAAATATTAATGTATTTTTTAATTCTCTTCCCTTCTTTCTTCTACTCTCCCCTCTCCTGATAAGTCTTTATTCTTCATTTCTGGAGTTTGTCTGATGAGGTACATAACTTTTCATTTCTCAAGCATTTCCCTGTTGAGATTCTAAACGTTATAAGAAAAGGTATAAATATTAGGGAAATTCTGTGATCTACTGAAGGAATATTTTTCCATTTTTCAATTATAAGTATTTTCACTTAATAGAATTTTATTTTTCATGATGAAGATCTTTTGACATTTTACAAATTTTAGAATGAAGAATCACAGTTCTCACAGTAAATACTGTATTGTCAAAAATAAATCGTGTCAGCCAGCCTAGAAGAAGATCTTGCGTATCACATATCTCATGCTGTACTATATAAATAAAGTGACAAGTTACCTGGTCTTAACTAACAAGTTTAGAAATAGCCTCTAAAAGCTGTGAGTGGCAAATATAAGACATTATCACTGAGTATAAAATGTAAACTAAATCTTAGATGATTTAATTTTTATATATGATAAGTTTCTGGATTCATTCTCAAATAAGCCACCAAGACACCAGTAATTATACTTTACTTTTTTTCCCACTGGGAAATTCTACAATACATTTGAAATAGTTCAATTCATAAATGATACATCAGTAGGGTTTATAATATGGTAAATTCATCTTTTATAATATATATTATAATATAGGATATACTCGTCTTAAGAAGCAGTCTTACGTCAAGAACTGAAATGATTATTGTTTTTCTTCTTTCCTTTCTTCCTCCCTCCCTCCCTCCCTCTTCTTCTTCCTTCTTTTTTTTTTTTTTTACTGTTTATACTTTACCAGCACTGCATGGGGCACTGTACTGTTCAATGGTGAGTTCATCTGAAGCACAAAAAGGATGGATATGATGAAGAAGGAGTGAAGACATTCAGCAATAGGCACCTGAGCAGTTAATTATCAATCGTGTAAATTAAGTAAGAAAGTAGTGCTCTGACATACAAAGCAGAGCTATGGAGCCAATAGAAATGACTTACTTCTTCTATACTAAGCCATTTAAGATTGGGGGAAGGGGACCAAGGGGGAAAATTGGGCCTAGGTATAGAATTGAGGGACAGGTTACACAGATGATGTGCATATATGTCTAGCTATAGGACTCCATGTAGCCTTGTTTCTCAGTTTCATTTTTTTCTCTTTGCAGTTGTACCTTCCTCTCTAAACTGTTCTTTGATGCAAGAAGAAAATCAGTTTTAACACTACCAACATGCTATACTGTACTGGCATATAAGATCATAAGTTTCTAGTTCAAAGTCATGAGTAAAAGGAAGAATTTCCTGATATACTACAAAGTTTTTCAAGTTTTATGAGATTATCCAAAACAAACAGTGGCTGCAACAATGGGCTCAGACATGGCAATGATTGTGCGGATGGTGCAGGACCAGGCAATGTTTCATTCTGTTGTACATAGGGTGGCTATGAGTCAGAATTGACTTGATGGCATCTAACAACAATAACAATCCAAAAGCACTAAGTCAAAAGTAAATAACATTCTAGGTTTCATATCACGCATCAGTGCCAAGATGTCTTTTAGTTATTGTTACTCTTCATATCTTTTCGGAATCATTCAACCCATACCAAACAATTTTATAGGGGAATTTATATAGAACATTGCCTATTGCTTTATTATCAATTTGTAACAATGGTTTTAGGAACCATTTAGGAGATAGATGACAGCCTAATATATAAGAATATGATTATTTGGTGACCATAAACTAACATTTTCTAAGAATATGATTATTCGGTGACCATAAACTAACATTTTCTTCCAATGAAATGTTGTGGAGTTTTTTGAGAAGGTGGCCCTTTAACTCAGTTGGTCGTTTGTTCCCTTATAAAACTCAGCATGGGTGAATCTCACTCACCTGTCTCATAATAATCATAGGCCTTGATTTTAGCTGGTTTTAAATTCTTTACTTTGATATTTTGTTCTACTGAGAAGGAGAAACTCAGGTTTTGACTGGTTAGCTGAAGAGACAGGAAAATTGAATTAGAATAAAAGGTGAACTTAGTTCTAGTTACCATCCTCTCACATTAAAATATTACAAAGCCCTGCCATTTTGAGACTTACATAACACACTCACTGACAGGTAAAATAAAGACAAAAGAACTAAGGACAAAAGGGACAACTGTATGAACAGTCCAATGTGGTAAACTGAGCCTTGTTGACCAGTGCAGGCCTAATTTCCCTCTGTGGCCATTTTCTCCACCCTTAATTATACATATGAAAAGTCCTGTTTCTTATCTGGATTGAAATTTAGTCTCTAGTAGTTCTTCCTGATTTAGCACAGGTCACAGAGACTCTTACCTCTTCAAAGTAAATCAGGACATGGTTGGTGCTCACTTCAGTCCTTTGAATCTCAGGCCTTTCTTGGAGCTGTTGACCAAGAACATAAGCCAGAAATATGGGATGAGGAAATTTTAGGCTGAGAACAGTTTTCAAGTATTTATAATCCAAATGTGCTCAGAAGCATCCAAACTGCTAATACTAACTTCTTCAGGAATAATAGTAATATGATGAGGATGATGATGATATTTATTGAATGCTTACTATGTCCTAGTTGCAATTTTAATTGATTTTACATGTATTAAATCATATAATCTTCATAACAACACTAGGAGGTAGGAACTGTAATTATCTCCTTTTTCAGATGAGAAAATGAGTGCAAAGAGATTAATTCATCCATTGTTAAAAATTTTTTTTTTTTAATAAATGGCAAAACTGATTTGTCTCATATAAGTCTGACTTCAGAGCCTGCTTAACTGCTAAGATTTCAAATTTGATTAACCACTAGAAATTTGAAATTTCACTAACATTCTTTTAAATACCACAAAGTAGACAATTTTTAGCTTTCCCAATATATATATAGTTGTTATATTTGATCACTGGGTGGAAAAAAGTGCTTTTTCATTTAACTGCTCAAAGGGACTTAGAGTGTAAATAAATCGTACCATTTGTGTTGGCCTTGGCTGGAACAATTATTTGTGTGGTAATGTGTGAGGGCCTGTCTAAAAAAGAGGTTCAAAAGACTGAATTCCAAAAAGAAAAAGGGATTTAGAATTATATTTTAAGGAGGAATCTGAACTAGGAAAAATAATTATTATATGTACTCGTCATTTGTCATGGGCTACAAATGTAATTCACGTTTCATTTTTAAGCTCATTTTACATCACATTTCACTTTTAAGCTCAATTTACCTTTGTTTAAATAGGTTAGTAGTTGAACATTTAATTGTGTCACCCAGGGACTCCAAATAACCATGATAAACCAATAAAAACCAAACCTGTTGCCGTCAAGTCAATGCCGACTCATAGTGACCCTATAGGACAGAGTAGAACTGCCCAATAGATGGGTTTCCAAGGAGTGACTGGTGGATTTGAACTGCCAACCTTTTGGTTAGCAGCTGTAGCTCTTAACCACTATGCCACCAGGGTTTCCATAACTGTGATACTCACTATTAAAATGATGGAAACACACTCTATTTAAAGATACATGTTTGGGGAAGTAAATCTCTTGAAAACCACATCAATAAAATAAAATTGACAGCCATAAATGTGAGCATTAGTCATGACTTATCTGTAAGGGATTCAGAGTTTACCTTTTTCACTGATGGTTTCACAGGTATGAAGCCTGATAACATCTTCACATCAACAATAGCCATGTTGGAACTGGATCTTTCCCCAGTGTAACTAGGAAGTCAAGACATAGGTATTAGGCACTCAAACAAAATCCACTGGAATTTGTTCAAGACAGCAATCTCCCCTTTTCCTTTACTTCTAGTGTTCCCTGTCCCTAACTACCACTCCGTTCTTATATATATGCTATTTGCCTCCATTATGGTTGTTTGGAAAAACCATTATTTTTTACTCATTCTCTGGACGTATGGCAACATCCTTTTCTCATTGTTAAGTTTTTTCAATAAGAGTGAAGAAAAGTTTCTTTTAATAAATACTTCAGGTGTTCCACATTCATTATGTGTGACTTTGGACAGTGGAGTTTCCCCACACAAAAAAATCAATTTCCCAGCTTTATACAAATGACCTGGTAGTGATGAAGGATTTACCTAATGTTGACGTGAATCTGGAATTTCTTGTGAGCAGCTACTCCATCACAGTTCTTGGGGAGAGTATCAACCTTCAGGGTGAAGGGAGCTTTCTGTTCTTTCTTGGGCAGGATGTTATATCTCAGGGATGTCTAAAATGAATTGAAAAAGAAATTGTTTATCTTTGCATTCAAATAGTCTCACAGTCTCTTCCAGGTGATTCATACTTCCTCTTAGCACCCATTTCTCTTTCTATTTTGAAATTCACATTTCACTCTGAGACTTTCTCTTCCATTTTCAAAATTCCTCAAGCCCTGGCAGTCTCACCTGGAGGTGCACACATCCTGTCCCTTTCACATTTGTGAGGTACTCCCCTGGAATCTCTGGAAGCTGGACCTCCTGCAGCAATAGGCGGTTGGCATCATCTACTTGGAATTCTTTAGAGAAGGCCCCTGAAGACTTGACTGTGACTGTAGTTGCTTTCTCACTTTTAGTAAAAGTTTCTGCTCCATATTTGGAGAGAGCTTGGAGAGCTACCACTGTATCCTGAAAAAAGATGGGTGTGGAAATCACAGAAGAGTAAGCTATCAATATTAAACTGGATGCAAACTATGTTAATACTATTCTCTCTCAGACATATTCAGTCAAAATCATAGCCCTTAAACTGAATTTCAGTTCAGTTCAGATCACGGTTATTAACCATGAACTATTCTAGGTACTTTGTGGGGTCGAAGCAAAAGTTTCCTCATTCAAACATCTTAGAATATGCATAGAGAGATTAGGCTCAAATATTTGACACAAGTAGAGGCTATTTTAATAATTTATACATTTATGCAACAATGTCTTTTGTAAAAATTCAGAGAAGGGAGAAGAAAATATGTCATAGAATAGTTAAGAGAGGACTGTGAAGAAGGTGAGAAATAAGATTATCTCTGAATGATGGGAAAGATTTATATGAACAGAAAAGAGGTATATGGGAGACCAGGGTGAGGGATGTTTTAAAAGAAGACATGAAAATGGCAGTGAGACAATTCCAGGAAAAAATGAAAGAATCAGCCTAACTAGATAAGAGTGTTCATGTTTACTGGAGAAAGGAAATATTTTGGTCAAAATATTAGCTAATTCTAGACCTTGGAGGCAAAAAGATGTATTCTATCAGGGAAGTTATCTTTATGAAAACACTGCTTTAGGAAAATTACTCTACCTGTACTATTGGGGGTCTACTAAGAAGAGAAGATATGAGAGTGTAAAGGGAACAAGGCAGTGATCCATATATGAAATTTATAAGACTGGGACTTGGCTGGTGAGGGAGGAATGGAGAAAGTGTGTATTAGAAACACCAACTACTCAACTATTCGGCTGCTAAAATATGTTGTTTCTGCCTATGTGCTAGTATATTTATTTTCCTCCTAGAGTCACTGCACAGACCTGGGTGGATGAGAAGCCTCCCTGGGGATTTTGTTGCTTGGTGATCCATTTCACAATGCGTGATGCCACAGACAGGTCTGCTGAAGATGGGGCAGGCTGGACAGTAAGATAGGTAAGGAGTATGTAGGACGTCATCTCCACTTCAATGGAAGGAGCCCGGGGTTGATAATAGACAGCATTAGCTTCTTGAAGCTTCCCAGGTCGTTTCCAGTGGATTGAATCCTCTTTGAAATGGAAAAGAGTAGCATCTTTAGCTTAGAGAATGGTATACAGACCAAAGTTTATTAGTGGTTACCAGGAGTGAGTGGGAGGGAAGAGTAAAGGAGGACTCAATGCTTTGGGGACATTGAGATTTGGTTAAAGGTGATGGTAAAATTTGGGAACAGAAAAAGGTAATGACTGAACAACATGATGAATGTAATGCCACAGAACTGTGTATGTGAAGATTTTTGAAATGTCAAATGTTTTGTTACATATAAAAAAAAAGTAACTCATGAATGATCATTATAATTGGAGTTCAATGGATTGACATAAATCAAATGAAAGCATTAACTAATCACCAATCAAGCAAATAGTTGCCAAGAAGGTAAATTAAGGTTCCAGTTAGTCACACAATGTCTTTGTGTCTGCTACATACCTGTGTGAAAAGTTGATCAGTATAGGGTCTATAATGTGTGAATTAATAAAATGGTCCATGTTACTTAAGAGAATTTAAGTACTAGATAAAAAATTATTCTTACTATCGTTATGATTAAGGTAGCATGATAGCTACTCAATAGGTCTTCTTTCCTTTTTTGATCACTGGTGATTGTTGAAGGTAAATTTTTCTATGGCAGCTCTTACCTTCTTTTACAGCCTCTCTGTCTAGTGATTTAAGCAGCTCACGTCTCATGGCCTGGTTTCCTGCTAGTGCAAAGGCATAGGCCAATAAAGCCTTTGTGTAGACAAAACTCCCTTGGGCCTCTGAGATGGATCTCCAGGCTGTTTCCAGACAGAATAGAGCATTTCGGACAACTAAGTGCTATGAGGAAGATGAAAGGAGATCCTAAGACAACAGAACCAGGCTAATGAACAGTCCCCAGGCAAATCTTAGATTAAAAGCCACAGTGTGCCTGTGTAATATCACAGTTCTGACCAGATAATAGTTTCCCCTGGAGTTTCTGAAAGAACCTAGTTCTTTAAGTTCCAGTGAAGTATACCTTGTCGTGGATTGACTTGTGTCCCCCTAAAGTATCTGTCAACTTGCTTAGGCCATAATTCCCAGTGTTGTGTGGTTGTCCTCCATTTTGTGATTGTAATCTTACGTTAAAGAGGATTAAGGTGGGACTGCAACACCCTTACTAAGGTCACATCCCTGATCCAATGTAAAGGGAGTCTCCCTGGGGTGTGGCCTACACCACCTTTTATGCCTGAGCACATTGTTGCAGATGGCTAAAACAATACCAAAATTAAACATCATGAAACCTGGAACCCATTTTCCTCAGAGATTCATAGTTTCATACTTTTTATTTCATTTGCCAGGAAGGTACAGGGAATGTGCTAGTACATACACTGACGGGCAGTGGCATCTCCAGTAGAGCGATGGTGATGTAGGCAGAGAGTGTCAGTTCATCATCTACTCCACCCTGTAAGGATCAGAGGTAGAGACACTCAGACACATCACTAATTTTTAACCAAAGTTCGTCAACTTTGCTTTTCCTCTTGGACAGCTTCTATTGTTGTTACTTGCTGTAGAGTTGGCTCCATCTCATGGAGACCTTCTGTACAACAGAATGAAGCATTCACTAGACAATTTCTTTTCTTGTGTTGTATTGTTGATTTTCTTCTTCACCCTAAAATTCTTGAATCTGTCTCAAATCACCTTCTCTCACTTGTAATGGTATATTGGTATTTTTTTCACACCGCTTCACCCAATAAAAAACTATTAGTTTATTGCTAGGTTTTGGAGCTTTAGAGTGCACCATTTGCCCTCAAATATATGCTACCAGGATCTGAGGACCTACAGGAACATCATTCCCTCCTGTATATCCCTATCTTTAGCGACCAGAAAAATATTGCAGAAGTTATCACCTTAATAGCATTGTTTAGCAGTGATCCAGAGCGTTGGAAACAACCATTTTCCTTTTGTCTCTGTGAGAGCCACGTGAGGGCATTCATGATGTGTGAGGTCTCCACAAAGATGTACGACTGGGCTTGAGCAAAGGACTTGAGCACAAATGCAGTGAGCCTGTCCAGCAAAGAAGAGACAGAGGCATGAGGACTACCTCCCTTGTAAACTCACTTTGTACACTGCCTAGAGACATTGATCTTCACATTTCAGTAGGAGGGATATCAGTGAGGGGGATTAGAAGGGAAAAAGATACTTGAAAGCTGAATATTCTCTAGTCCAGCAAACATTTTAATCTCTGTGTTTTTATTTCAACTCTATTGGTTTCTGCAGAGTAGATGCTTTTTTACTTTTTTCCTATGAAACCCCTGTAAAAGTCTCCAAGCTTCCCTACCACCAACACTGCCATTTCCTGAATGTTTTTTCCCAAATATTACATCACTGTCTCTTCCTCCCCTTTCCCTCCTCTTCTCCCTTAATGCAGAGTATAGAAGCTTCTTCCTCTATTATTTCACATAAGAACACATTCTGCCTTCTATTTCCATTTTGGAGGTACCTATTTCACCCTATGAGCTATGCTATCAGGGCAGGTGAGCTTTCAGAGACGAAATGGTGAGATCATCCAGTTGGGATGATACACATGTGGGTTATTAAAGGCTAACTTTTTTCCATAATGGAACTCCAGGTATTCGAGAGTAGCCATATTTACAGAATGCTGAAATATCATGGGTCTACAGATAAAAAAAAAAAAAAATGGAAATAATTATCTTACCATGTGTTTCCCTGAGTTCGACCATCATGATCCCCAAAGGTGCTGTGTGAACCATCATTGTGCTTATAATTCAACTGTCTTTGATACCCTGTAGAGGAATTTTTCATACACTTATGAAATAGCAGAAGCATTGGAGGATTAATCAGTCTTTTCTTCAATGCTTGTTGAGCGACCATAGGGCAACTACTGTTTTACTGAAATGTTTTCAAGCCTTGATGATACCATTGAATTTTATGGTTGTATGTTGTTGTTGTGTGCTGTTGAGTCAATTCTGACTCATAGTGACCTCATAGGACAGAGTATAACTGCCCTCATAGGGTTCCCTAGGCTGAAATCTTTGCGGCAGCAGATTGCCAGGTCTTTTCTCTCTTGGAGCAGCAGGTGGGTTCAAACCTCCAACCTTTCGGTTAGCAGCCAAGCACTCAACCATTGTGCTACCAGGATTCCTTTATGGTTGTATAGTGGGACATTTTATTGGGTACTACAGCAACTATGACTAACAAATCTTAACCAAAGGGATGTTGCTTGAGTTTACTGATGAATATATTTAGGGAAATCAATTAAGAGTTTTCCATATGGGTTAATCTCTCACCACTGACGAGATGGCTGATGGCTTTGGACTTGATTTTCTCTGTTAGCTGTCGTGTCTCGTGCAGATAGTTCAGGACATAGATGTTAGGGACAAAAAGGACCATATTCTGTTCTCCACAACCATAGGGCATCTGGACAAGATTCTGAAGGTTTTGCATTGCAGAGCCCAGTATATCTCCTGGGGATTAAAAGATGTTAAAACAAACAAACAAACAAACAAACAAACAAACAAACAAACAGAGGAACTCAGAGATCATTTGTATTGGGATAGGAAAATAGATTATTTACCTGAGAGGCTAAACCTTTTATGGATGGAGAAGACCAGAAAGCACAGGAGGTAAAGAAACAAGAAAGAGAAAGGAAAGTGAAAGGCAGAAAAATAAAGTAGATTGTTCAAGGATGGAGAAAGTAGGGAAGAAACTGCAAGACAGAAAATACACCTTTTCTGATGGGTCACCTGTCTGGTAAAACTGAACTACCAATTATTTTCAAGTCTACTAGGTATCATCATCACCTAGTCAATCTCTTGAAGATGAGGGCACAGAGAGGTGACCCTGCTTATTTTTAAAGAGTCTGTCAAGTCATAATAGAGGCCCCGTACCCATTGCCATCAAGTTGATCCATAACAACCAGCCCCATAGGGTTTCCAAGGAGCACGCAGTAGATTTGAGCTGCCGACCTTTTGGCTAGCCGCCGTAGCTCTTAACCAGGGTTTCCATAATAGGGGTAGCATGACATTTATTGGATCTTGTTTCTGAGTAATAAACTGTGTTATCCTAGGCTAAGTGCTCTTTCTCTCATATTAATGACCAGTGTCAGGGACTTCTTTAACCATAGATGGTGAGACCCTATGCACTAGAATTATAGAGATGGACAGCAGCTTCCTTTGGAGCTAGGAGACTTACCCACAACTGTGTATGTCGCCCTAGTAGATCCTTCAACCACATCTGAAGGAACTTTTAGAGACAACTTTTCAGGAACTCCAGTATCTAATGAAAAAAAAAATGTATACAAGGGAGTTAAGATGTAAATTTAGTGATCTCCAGTGCATAGTTGTTTATAAAGCTACATGACTAGATAAGATCACCAAGCGGTACTTAAGGAGAGAAGAGGTCTGCAGACTGAGCACTGTCCTCAAGATGATTCTAGATGGTACAGAGTTGAATTTTCTTAATACTAATTTTTTATATTATTATATTAGTGGACGTTGGTAAAATATTGGTTTTCTATATATGTTGGTGACCTGGAGTTTCTTTTCAAAATAATAGTAAGAGACAAAACAAAACAAAACAAAAAACCATTGCTGTCAAGTTGATTTTGACACATAGCAACCATATAGGACAGAGTAGAACTGCCCCATAGGGTTTCCAAAGAGCAGCTGGTGGATTCAAACTGCTGACCCTTTGCTAGCAGCTGAGCTCTTGACCACTGTGCTACCAAGGCTCCAGAAAGTGGCTTAACATGAGAATTTTATCTATTTTTGACACCTACCTGATGCACAGAGCAGTGTGTTGAAAGTTTCCTCCTTTTCTATTCCTTCAGGCTTTGTAGTGGAAAAAGAAAAAAAGTAAGGTGATACTGAGGGTTCAGGAGGAAAAGCAATTACTTTGAAGTAGAGGAGAAAGTGATAGTAAAAAAAATTTCCTTGTAGATACATCCATATTCTTAGAATGAGATGTCACTGTCACATAAATATTGTTAGTTGCCGTGAGGTCAATTCCGACTCATGGTGACCCCATGTGTGCAGAGTAGAACTGTGCTCCCTAAGGTTTTCAAGACTGTGAACTTTTGGAAGCAGATTGCCAGAACTCTCTTCTGAGGTGTCTCTGGGTGGGTTTGAACCATGAACCTTTCAGCTAATAGTTGAACTCTTAGTTATTTGCATCACCCAGAGCTCCCACATAAATATGAGGTAATATTGTATTACAAAATAAGGCCCCCAAGACTCAGGGAAAGTATACTGATCACATACCTCAACTAACAAGGGCTTCACTATGGTATCCTTCTGTCCTGATATCTGGATTTTAGGTTTCTCTTTGTCGCACAATTCCTGAGACTGTAGGGCTTCTGCAGATGCTGTGAAATTCACCTTTCCTATGAGAAGGAAACGGTTAAATAGTGATTTTTTAATATCAAATAGTTTCTCCTTTTAAAGTTTCCTCAATATGTCTAGTGGTTTTCGAACAATAAACTCATTCTTAAAGGAGGAGAAAAAGCATGAATCCGGGTCAGAGTGAAAAGCAAATCGTCAGAATGTACGAGGTGAAACATGTCAACAACTTTATCACTCACCCAGTGACTTTGGTGTCACTGTCCAGTGTATGGTTTTCCTTCCATTTTCACAGATGCAGTGGGATTCTGCATTCTTCTCTACTGGGATGGCCAGGAAGGCAGAAGAGTCTTCGAGCTGCATTCTGACCTGTCCCCCACACCCATGAGCATGTTTGAGAACACAGGCAGGTAATAGGGTCAATCCTAGGAAAAGAAGCTTAGGAGGCAATGCATACTAGTCTAGAAGCCTGTTGCCACCGCCTCATTGACTCACGATGACCCCATGTGTGACAGATTAGAACTGCTCCACAGGGTTTTCTTAGCTGTGATCTTTACAGAGGCAGCTCACCAGGTCTTTCTTCTGTGGCTCTGCTGGGTAGGTTTGAAATGCCAGCCTTTAGGTTAGTAGCCGATTGCAAATGGCTTGTGCCACCCAGGGACCTATAAGGCTTTAAGAAATTATGCAAACAAGCTAAATCCTATCAACTACTTTGTAGTTTAGGTTTTTGCAATAAAGGGATTGAAAAGCTGACAATTAGAATACGGAATGTGCACAATTCAAGGCTTGCGTTAACGCAAGGAAGACACATTCCTTTAGTAGGTGTGAAAAAGTGAAATAATCCGGTGGAAATAATGTCTGAATTTAGGACTACGCAGATATTTAAAAATATAACCTTACCACCTTGAATCAGGTAGCTTTGCTCTTACTACCTATTTCATCCCAATATTAGGATACATTGTATTTGGTAATGATTTACCCTTGAGACTAGAGACATAGGTAATGA
Organism: Loxodonta africana; assembly: GCF_030014295.1. Lineage (NCBI taxonomy): Eukaryota > Metazoa > Chordata > Mammalia > Proboscidea > Elephantidae > Loxodonta > Loxodonta africana. The sequence continues at coordinate 130,924,426 of NC_087345.1, read as the reverse complement.
GTGGTGATCATATTCCTTCCTTCTACTTTCACTCGCTTTTAGAGAAGTGCCCTTACCCAAATGCAATGGGACAAATAGTTGAGCACAGTGGCTTTGAGTGTGAAGGCTTCTCCTCGCACCACAGAGTAGGGGAGGGTGAGTTCTAGGAAGAAAGGCTGGAAGACTTGAAGAGAGACGATGGGGGAGAGGCCAAGTCCTCTTGTTCCAGACAAGCAGAATGCACTGGCCTTCCATTCCGTGATGGTGTCCGGGACTTTCATGGTCACCTCACTTCCACCCGATGAACTAGTGAAGGGAAAGATAAGAGCGAATGAATCCCTTGTTTAGTGAGAACCATAGTTGACCCTAAGAGCATAATGATTAAGTAGTCTAGAATGGTAAAAGGAGCCCTGGTGGTGCAGTGGTTAAACACGTGACTGCTAACCGAAAGGTTGGTGGTTTGAACACACCAGCCACTCTCTGGGAGAAAGATCTGGCGATCTGCTCCCATAAAGATTACACCCTTGGAAACTCTGTGGGGCAGTTCTACTCTGTCCTACATGGTTACTATGAGTTGGAATCAACTCAACAGCAACAGGTTTGGTTTTTAAGTACAGTAAATGTTAAATTTGACTTTGACATAAGGTTTGGCACCCCTAGTGAGGTCTCTGAGGGTTTGGTTTCTTTTTTTTGGGGGGTGGGGTGGGAAATGCAAGGCTTCCTGCTTTCTATTACTTTAGGTATCTCAGGAACCAAGGTCCAACAAATTTACATTATTTAGCTATGAAATAGATGAACTGTGAACCTAAATATTTACTAGAAAAGAATGGAGAAGAACTGAAAGGAACTGGAACCAAGGATAACACCAGAATATAGGGAAGTATGCAAATCCTCTCCTAAACCTAATTCGAGGCAATACACAACTTACTTGAGTGCCACCAAGTCCCAGATCCAGGTCTCCGGGAAATACTTCCGGACTATCTCATTTACTTGAACATTCTGTACATTTTCTCTCATTATCATTGGATAAGCAATTCTGGAAGGAGCAGGTGACCCAGGTACACCTAGACCTGCCCCCATTGCTATGAGGAAAAAGACACAGTGCTCAGCATGAGCCTCATTTTTATTGTTAATTTCTAATAATTGCCTATTTATCAGGTAATTTATCAGGTAGGCTAAGATCATTAGCTCAGGGAATGTTTATTGCTGGAACAATTTAACCTACCAACTTATTATTTTGCTTACTTATCTATTTGTCCAAATAGAGTCTAGAGGTAATTGTATGTTCTCTGGGGATAAAATTAAAGGCTGATCTCCCTAAACTGAAATAAAAAGGATTATTCATCTGGTGAAGGGGAGGATAAAGCGTAATTGAATATGCCAAATACTGTCTTTACACTGAGATGGGATCACATGTCCTCCAGGTCAGTGAGAATCAAACAAGAGGAACAGATAACAGCCGAAGCAAGAGGAATTCAGGAATGACTTTTTAAACCAGTGAATGAGATACAGAGACATGAACAATAAACAATAAGAGACAGTATAGCATGTGTTATAGGTTGTGGGGACTCAGGAAAGAAAAGAGAATGAATTTTAGTTTGACCAAAAAGGACTTTTACCTAGATCAAAAAACAAAACAACACAAAACCCATTGCTGTTGAGTCAATTCCAACTCATGGTACCCCATGTGTTACAGAATACGGTTTTTTGGCTGCAATCTTTAAGGAAGCAGATCACCAGGTCTTTCTTCCATGCTTAGTATAGTCATACTACCAACCTTTAGGTTAGTAGTCAAGTGCAAAGTATTCATTTGCACCACCCAGGGACCTACTTTTACCAAAGTGGAACTTAAGATGATCATTAAAGGATGGGAAGCAGAGGAGAATGGGGAGGGCATTCCAGGGAAAGGGATATGCAAAGGATACGAAAGACTCAGAGGTGGGAAAGGGTGCTTCACAGGGGCAGTGAAAATCTTACCTCTCTGGAGTAGAATGTTTATAAGAGATGTGTGTTTTACATGGTACAGTAAGTAGTGGATGTAATTATATAAAAAATACAAAGAAGATTGTCATTGTTATTAGGTGCCATCTAGTTGGTTCCAACTCATAGTGACCCATGTATAACAGAACGAAACGCTATTGAGCCCGTTGTTGCAGCCACTGTGTCACTCCATCTCATTTAAGATCTTCCTCTTTTTCACTGACCCTCTACTTTACCAAGCATGATGTCCTTCTCCATGAACTGATCCCTCCTAATAACATGTCCAAAGTATGTAAGACCAAGTCTTGCCATCCTTGCCTCTAAGGACCATTCCGGCTGTACTTCTTCCAAGACAGTCCATAGTATATTCAATGCTCCTCACCAACACCATGATTCAAAGGCATCAATTCTTCTTCAGTCTTCCTTATTCATTGCCCAGCTTTTGCATGCATACAAGGCAATTGAAAGCACCATGGCTTGGGTCAGGCACACCTTAGTCCTTAAAGTGGCATCTTTGCTTTTTAATACTTTAAAGATTTCTTTTGCAGCAGATTTGCCCAATGCAATGCATTGTTTGATTTCTTGACTGCTGCTTTGATGAGTGTCAATTGTGGATCCAAGTAAAATGAAATTCTTGACAACTTCAATCTTTTCTCTGTTTATCATGATGTTGCTTGTTGGTCCAGTTGTTAGGATTTGTTTTTTTTTATGTGGAGGTGTAATCCATATTGAAGGCTGTGGCCTTTGATCTTCATCAGTAAGTGTTTCAAGTCTCTTCACTTTCGCAAACAGGGTTGTGTCATCTGCATATCGCAAGTTGTTAATGGACCTTCCTCCAACTGATGCCTCGTTCTTCTTTATATAGTCCATCTTCTCAAATTATTTGCTCAGCATACAAATTGAATAGGTATGGGGAAAGAATACAACCCTGACTCACATCTTTCCTGATTTTAAACCACGCAGTATCCCCTTGCTCTGTTTGAATGACTGCTTCCTGGTCTAACTACAGGTTCCTCAAGTGCACACTTAAGTGTTCTGAAATTCCCATTCTTTACAATGTTATACATAATTTGTTATGATCCACACAGTTGAATGCCTTTGCATAGTCAATAAAACACAGGTAACATCTTTCTGGCATTCTCTGCTTTCAGCCAGGATCCATCTGACATCAGCAATGATATCCTTTGCTCCATGTCCTCTTCTGAATCCAGTTTGAATTTCTGGCAGTTCCCTGTTGATGGGCTGCTGCAACTGCTTTTGAATGATCTTCAGCAAAATGTTTCTTTACTGTACCCGTTGCTGTGTAGTTGATTCCAAATCATAGCGACTCTATAGGACAGAGTAGAATGTCCCATAGCATTTCCAAGGAGTGTCTGGTGGATTCGAACTGCTGACCTTTTTGTTAGCCACTGAAGCTCTTAACCACTATACCAGCAGGTTTCAAATTTTACTTTAGTGTCATATTAACGATATTGTTTGATAATTTCCACACTCTGTTGGATCAGCTTTCTTTGGAATAGGTGCAAATAAGGAACTCTTCCAGTCAGTTGGGCAGGTAGCTGTCTTCCAGATTTCTTGTCATAGACCAGTGAGCCCTTCCAGCACCGCATCCATTTACTGAAACATCTCAATTGGTATCCATCAATTCCCGAAGTCTTGTTTTTTGCCAGTGTCATCGGGGCAGCTTGGACCTCTTCCTTCAGTGTCATCGATTCTTGATCATATCCCGAAATGGTTGAAAGTCAACCAATTCTTTTTGGTACAGTGTCTCTGTATTCCTTCCATCTTCTTCTGATGCTTTCTGCTTCATTTAATATTTTTTCGTAGAATCCTTCAATATTGCAAATGGAGGCTTGAATTTTTCTTCAGTTCTTTCAAATTGAGAAAGGCCAAGTATGTTCTTCCCTTTTGTTTTTCTATCTCCAGGTCTTTGCACATTTCATTATAATATTTTACTTTGTTTTCTTGAGACAAAGTTTAGGGCAAATAAATTAGATCTGTTAAAGTAAGGGTAAGCTTGATTAAAAAAAAAAAATAGAGTGATAGTCCAGAAATCAGAAGATATAGATCCCATATTTGTGCCTTAGGTGTAAAATAGAGTTAGATACGCTTTTTCAAAACCTTAACTACAATAGTTCTGTGAATTCTGGAGGCAATAAGTGTACATGAGAAATAAGTGACATGATAAAATCAATGTTAAAGGGCAATTAGTAATTCACAGTACGCAAGATTGAAGTGGAGAGTCAAGAAGGTATATTGAGAGGTTTTTCAGTAATTTGGTTATGAGATAATGAAGGACAGGATTAAGGTGGTGTAACTGAAAATGAAGAGGGAAGAATGGATGAAAAATTAATACAGAATATTATAGAATATTGGGGATAAAATCTTAACAATGGTATCCCGAGTTTTCAGGTCTTCTAGATCATTGTATTGACATTTCTTTCTCCTTAGATTTAGAAAGAAAATGCATACTTCCGAGTGACATGAAAATAAGGCAATAGTGGTTTTCAGATTTTTTTTGACAAAATACATGCTTTCACATGGACTCATTCTTTAGATTTTTTTAAAGAATTTTATTCTCAAAACAACACCTTGGTGAATTTGGTGTTGCCATTTTTGACTTCAGACATGAAGAAATTGAGCCTCCAAAAGGTTAAGTGAGTCTGTGAATATTCAAAATTGCATAAGTCATAGCAGATACAGGTGTAATGGGAACTCTCCTCTCTGTTCTTATCACAGTGCTCTTTTTCCACTATACTAGGTTGTCTTTCTGTTTAAGAAAGTGTTTTCAACTAGAAGTTTACTCACTGTCTTCCCAGGCAAATGGTTTCAACTGTATTAAAATATGTGTTCATGCTTATTAAAAAAGAAAGAAAGGACTTTGTCCCACTACCCTAATTTTTACCGGGAAGCAGGACTAGTAGACATTCCATCAGGTAGATAGAAAATTATCTAGATCTGATAGCAGTAGAAAAGAATATTCGAAGTTAGAATCTTTTAAACTTTTCCCCTTTCCCGGTGTACTTGAAAGGCACAAAGAGATTAGCAGTATATCTGATTAGTTGAATCATTCAATTTTGTCCAATACATCGAAATTATTTTGATTTCCATAAGAGGATTGTGACAGAGACATTTAATATCTATGTTATCCTTCACATTTCTCAGCTTTCCTTGATCTGTGGTTAGGAATTACGTGAGAATTTCTGGCCAGCGGGATATGGGCAGAAATGATGTATGCTACTTCCATTCTTGACCCTAAAAGTCATGTGCAACCTTCCTCCTCCTCCCCCATAGCAGTGATCTTGAACTAACAATTGAAGATAGGGGAGTCACAAGATGGAAGCAGACTGGAAGCAGGCTGGATATCCCTGACTCTCTTCTGGAAAGCTGCAGGGCTCACAAGGAGGTTTGGTGTGAGCAAAAAATAAACTACTATATGCTAATTCACTGAGATGTGGGAGCTTGTTACTGCAGTATAATCTCTCTTGTTGTTGTTGTTAGGTGCCATTGAGTTGGTACCTACTCATAGTGACCCTAAGTACAACAGAATGAAACACTGCCCAGTCCTGCGCCATCCTCACAATCATTATGCTTCAGCCTATTGTTGCAGCCATTGTGTCAATCCATCTTGTTGAGGGTCTTCCTCTTTTTTGTTTACCCTCTATTTTACCAAGCATGATGTCCTTCTTCAGGGGCTGATCCATCCTGATAACATGTTCAAAATATGTGAGATGTAGTCTCAGCATTCTTGCTTCTAAGGAGCATTCTGGTTCTACTTCTTCCAAGACAGATTTGTTTGTTCTTCTGGTCTGGCAGTCCATTGCATATTTGATATTCTTCACCAACACCACAATTCAAAGGCGTCAATTCTTCTTCAGTCTGCCTTACTTATTGTCCAGCTTTCGCATGCATATGAGGTAATTGAAAACACCATGGCTTGGGTCAGGCGTACTTTAGTCTTCAAGGTGACATCTTTGCTTTTTAATACTATAAAGAGGTCTTTTGAAGCAGATTTGCCAATGCAATGCATTGTTTGATTTCTTGACTGCTGCTTCCATGAACATTGGTTGTGGATCCAAGTAAAATGAAATCCTTGACAACTTCAGTCTTTTCTCATTTGTCATGATGTTGCTTATTGGTCCAGTTGTGAGGATTTTTATTTTCTTTATGTTGAGGTGCAATCCATACTGAAGGCTGTGGTCTTTGATCCTCCTATCCTGTTGCCCCATTCTTCTTCATATAGTCCAGCTTCTCGGATTATTTGCTCAGCATACAGACTGAATAGGTGTGGTGAAACGATACAACCCCGACATACACCTTTCCTGACTTTAAACCATGCATTATCCTCGTGTTCTGTTCTGACTAAAGACAATTGAGGTAGGCTAAGAATATTTTTTGGAGGCAGTGGTGGTTCAGTGGTAGAATTCTTGCCTTCCATGGGGAAGACTCAGGTTCAATTCTCGGCCAATGCACCTTGTGAGCAGCCACCACCACCTGTTAGTGGAGACTTGTGTGTTGCTATGATGTTGAACAGGTTTCAGTGGAGTTTCTAGATCAAGTCAGACTAGGAAAAAAGACCTACCGATTTGCTTCCAAAAATCAGCCAATGAAGACCCTATGAATCATAATGGTTCCAACCCATTGTGTGTGGGGTTGCCATGAGTCAGGGGCCAATTCAACGGCAGCCGGCAGCAACACCCGGACACATTAATGTATTGAATTCATAGGAAACAGGGAAGATCTGAAGTAGCAAGATTGCTGAAGGCTATGTGATTTTGATGTCAGACAGAGAGAATAACAATGATTGGTTAAAAGTATTTTTCTTGGGAAAAATGTTATTTGATAATAATTTACCAAGAGTCATCTGGCCCAATGCTTAGAAAAATAGCTTTCTACTCCAACCCAACCCAGTAAGACATCCTATTTTCTTCTATTATTCTAGAAAACAAACAGATCACACCCTTACCTCCTCCGTAGCCTATAGGAACTGGGTACACTTGAGGCAGCAGACAAAAATGTGGCTTACGGGTTTTTGAGTTGGTAAAAATATTTAATCCTACAGACTGGAAAAATATTCATGGTTAAAGCATATTTTTGAGACTGGAATTAACTTCTTAAACTTGTATTACACTTGCACTAATAACATACACATAGCTTGTAGGATCAGATGATAATTCCATGCAATAGTGAGGTGAGCAATTTTATAAATGTGAAAACCGAGGCACAGAAAATCAAGTTCATTCAGTTAGCGAATGTTAGAATTGGAATCAGAACACACTTTCTGATTCTTATTTTGGAATTTTGTCTCCTGTATCCTGATGGGAGCCCTGGTGGCAGAGTGGCTAAGCACACAGCTGCTAACCAAAAGGTCAGCAGTTCAAATCCACCTGCCACTCCTTGGAAACCCTATGGGGGCAGTTCTACTCCGTCCTATAGGGTCACTATGAGTTGGAATTGGCTCAGTGGCAATGAGTATATTCTGATGGGAGCCCTAGTGGTGCAGTGGTTAAAATACTTGGCTGCCAACCAAAAGGTTTTGAACCTACCAGCTGCTTTGTGGGAGAAAAATGTGGCAGTCTGCTTCGGTAAAGCTCTATAGCCTTGGAAATATTCTGATGCCACTTTAATTATATTTTGCACCCAGGAAACTAAGTATTTAGTCCTGGGTGCTTTTTTCCTTTCTTCCCCCTCAAACAAAAATCTGTATCTCTATATATCTATCCATATCCGTATCTATACATATAATCGATGACTTTATCATAGAGTAATTTTTTTAATTGTAATGTTGGATATAGTTTTTATGCAACATGTCGCATATTTTTCTCCACAGTCTTATCAAAGTTTGCTTTATTTATGTTTCATTGGAAGATATGCCTTTTCCTGAGTACCTACGCTCAAATCATCATTTGTCTTTCCCCTTTTCTTCCTCACAGTTTCTTTTAACTGTCTTTGACCTCTTTATTCAAAACACACACACAGATACCCACAGCAGCCTAGTTCCTAGAAGTTCTATGTTCCCAAATTTATGTTCCTTCAATGGTAGCCATAGGTAAATACTACTAGCTGTCTTATCTCAGAGTACATGGGGCACTCTGGACTCTGGGTCACAGTTGTCAGCAGTGGTAGTGGTGTGGGATGGCGAGAAAAAGGTCTGAATATAAAAGTTTAAAGATTAAATAGCTAATTAATAAAGCTAAAGGGTCCTCATTCCATTTATCCCCCCTCCCCCCCAGCAACTGATTTATGACTCTGTCTAGAGATACAAGAAGAGAGAGTTAACCTGCTCTCAGCTAAGCCACCAATCTGTGTTAGAAGAATGAAATATGTTTTCCTCAAGGTATTGTAAGAATTTTTAGTCCTTTTTGGTAGGTATAAGATTAATCTCACAATGTGGATAAATTACCCTTTCATAATCCTGCCTAGTTATAGTTAATCCTGAAAATACACATTATCAAACCTTTTTCAATGAAGAGCTACTTCCTGGTTTACTGAAATTTTACCGAACTAAAAGTGAGGACTAAAGTACTGTACTTTGTGTATTAAATCATTCAACAACTATTTATTGTGCAAGTGACTAATATAACGGCTGCCAACAAGTACTTACCCTTGTAAAGATGCCAGAAAGGCTGTGGAACACGTTTTTTGTTTTTCTCACATGTTATGTGTGATATGAGAGAGGTAACTAGCTTTGGGGTCAATTTGATTAAGGTTTTGAACCTTAAAAGTAAACATTTACTATTTAAGGCATCAGAGAAATTTATTATGTTTGAATATCTGTATGTATACAAAATTCTCTACGCTTCTGAGGTTCCAGTATTTTTCTGTTAATCCTCGCTTGACTGGGGGAGGGGAGCAGATCCTAGATCTTAGGAGCCCATTTCTTCTCCAGCTTAACAAGGTCTGAGGAATGAACTTTGGTTACGTTTTTAGGAAAAAGAACTACCTTGAAGATACTATAGACATCATCTTCATCCAGGACCAGCTTTGGTGTGTAAACGATTCCATCCATAGTTATGTCTTCTGCATTAGTGCAGCTTTCACCATCTTCATTCATAACCCCTCCATGCATAACACTTGGGACCTCCTTTAGTGGTAGCAAATTATAGACCTGCAAAATCGAGAGAAGGAATCCCTGAGTGGTGCAATAGTTAAGCGCTGGACTAGTGAACAAAAGGTTGGCCATTCAAACCCACCCAGAGGGGCCTTGAAAGATAGGCTTAGTGACCTGCTTCCAAAAAGTCACAGCCTTGAAAACCCTATGGAGCAGTTTTACCCTGAACGTATGGAGGAGCCATAAGTTGGAATGAACTCAGAGGCACCTAACATCAACAAAAGCAAGAGAACAAAGGAAAAACTGCTTCTTGTGCTTTTTTAAAAAATTTTATTTTACATTGAATAATATTCAATACAGAATTTAAGAGATCAAGATGTTTATTTTACGTCTCCAAGCTTACGTTATGGAAAACAACACTGAAACTCATGGAGAGATATTAAAGGTCGTGGATCTTAAGCCTCTTGCACAAAAGAAGTAATATACATAGAAATTGAATGAATCTATCAAAGTCTCAGAGTCTCTTCTGGCTGCCAAAAAACCCGAACCAAACCCATTGCTGTGGGGTCCATTCTGACTCACAGGGACCCTTTAGGACAAAGTAGAACTGCCCCATACGGTTTCTAAGGCTGTAAATCTTTAGGAAGCAGACTGCCATATCTTTCTGCCCGAAGTGGCTTGTGAGTTCTAATTGCTGATCTTTCAGTAAGCAGCTGAACACTTAACCACTGTGCCATCAGGGCTAGAATAAAACACAAGTCTCCCATCTCCCAGCCCAAATAGTTATCGCTAAAAGGAAGCACAGCATGTGAACAGTGCAGAAAAGTGTAATGAGAATAAAATAATTCCACCCCACTCATAACCCCATCACCTAGAAATAGCCTCTGTGAACACTTGATTCATTTCCTTTTCTCCTTTTATATGATTATACTTTTACCCAGTTTCTTTTTAGTTTGCTATTCTTAGGATCAAAGGAGCTCTGGTGGCTCAATAGTTAAGCACTTGGCTGCTAATTGGAAAGATGGCAGTTTGAACTTACCCAGCTGCTCCATGGGAGAAAGACCTGGTGAACTGCTGCCGTACAGACTACAGCCAAGAAAACCCTATGGGGCAGTTCTACTCCATTACATGGGGCTGCTATGAGTTGAAATTGATTTGATGGCACCTAGCACCACAACGGAAACCCTGGTTGCGTAGTGGTTAAGTGCTATGGCTGCTAACCAAAGGGCCGGCAGTTCAAATCTGCCAGGCGCTCCTCGGAAACTCTATGGAGCGGTTCTACTCTGTCCTATAGGGTTGCTATGAGTCGGAATCGACTCTACGGCACTGGGTTTTTTTTTGGTTTAGCACAGCAACATTTTAGGATCAAGTTTAGCTTGAGCGAAAACTAGGTGCAGGGATAAGCTAGAAGTAAATCAATCCCAGTTCATTTTTTTACCCAGAGCCTAGTAGCGTAAGGGCATTTTCTCAGCTACGTAGCGTTCAGGCCATGAAACACTCACTGGACTCCATGCAGACCTCCCATTTTGGCCACTTTCATCTGTAACCTGAACTACTACAGTAATCTCCTAACTGGTTCCATGTTTTCACTTCATTCTTGCCTCCCTACTTTTATCAGCAAACATGACCTTCTTAATAGAGGAATTTAAATGGTACTCTCTTAAAAAAAAAAAAAAGAAAAATTTTTTTTTTCTCTTAAAATGTTGAGTGATTTACTATTGCATTTACAGTCAACTCCAAACTCCACATTAGGCATACAAGACTGTGTATGATTCTCCTTGCTTACTGTTCCACCTGCAGCCTTTACAACCCTTCCCTCTCACCACCAAGGATTAGGTCATTCCCTTCTGCTTCCTAGAATGCTCCAAACTTGTCCTGACCTCAACACCTTTGGGTATGCAGCTTCCATTCTTTGTAATGCCCACCCCTTGCCCCTCTACTCAGCTTTAGGCATCACTAGCTGTACCCTCCATCATAAAACTCCCATAATCACTATATTAAAATGATTCAAACTCTCTTTAGTATTCTTTATTTCACCACCTTGTATATTCCTTTCATGGTACTTACCAAAATCAGGAATTATTGCATGTTTATATGTTTTTGTTGCTTGTTTGTGTTAATACCTCACAATAGCATATATCTAAAAAGTCAGAGACCACATCTGGATGGCTTACTATTAAAACCTGTGTTCCCAGCACAGTAGCCATCCTGTAGTCAAGATGCAGTGGATATTTGTTAAACAAGTAAATGAACCATGAGGGCTATAATCTATAGGCCTTTTTTGAAAGTGCTTCATTATAGGAGACATCTTTAAAACAGAAATTTGAATGGAAACTCTTTTGTTTTGCTCATAGTTAAAACCAGCGAGTAAGTGCCTGGATTTCAGTGAAAGCTAAAAATCTGGCATTTCACATAATACCTTGAAATGTGGTGAGTTAAGAAGTGGTCCTGAAAGAAATTCAGTTCAAATTCCACCTCTAAAATATATTTTTGGTGTGCTCTTTCTACACTTATTCAATCTAGCCTAGCTGTGTTTTCTTCATTCATAAAATTAGGGTAATAATGCCCACTCGAAGAATTATTACCTATTTATTCATTCACTAAAATGTAATGAGTACCTGTTACACACAAGATACTGTGGTAGGGCTGGGAAACATAGTGGTGAGCACGATTGCTCCCTCACTGAGCATATATTATAATGAAATGAGACAATACGTGTAAAGAAGCTTGTGCAATCGCTGTGATCGAACTGAACTGAATTCCAACTCGTAAATAACTTACTACATTATGCCTGACATTTTGAAGAGCTTGTCCTTTGTAGTCACAATTTACAACTTCCAAAAATGGTCTTATCAGGTGTGCATTTTCTGATAGCCAAGACTGAAATGGGACTCACTGATTGAGGTGAGAGCTCAGCTTCAGGTTTCATTAGCAGCACACTCTGGTCCACGGCACGGAGGGCACAGAGGGAGAGGGGTGTGGCTGTGATCTTCAGGTGGGTGTCTGAAGCTGGCAAGCTCTGGGCCGAGGAGAAGCTCAAATCTACCTGCAAAGAGAAAATGATTATAGCAGCAGCTTTTATAATTATTGCAATTTCAAAACTCTCTTCTACCCCAGGATAGCACTAGTCCTTTCTACACTTCCTTTCTATTCGTCCATCTAAAAGTAAGCTTAATAAGCATTTCTGGAATAAATCGGAAATGTGGCTGCAGCTAACTCAGGTTTCCCACATGTAACTTCTTACCTAAGCAGTAAAATATAGATTGGCTTTTTATCACATTGAAATAGATGGAAATCCTTGAATGGAAGTGAAAACACATATACTAACAAAAACACAGAACTTGGTATAGCTGACCTATTTCCGTGCGGTGTTGTGATGAAAGTGTGTGGTCTGCATGATGCTATGAAAAAGTCACATTCTATCCTTAAGTCTTGAAATTCTAAACACCTGAAATTCTAAAACAGTGTTTATCAGTATCAGAGATTTATTGCGTTGCGTTTTTATTAAGCTCTTTAATATGCATCCCAGGAGTTGATTGGTTCAAAAAATTGACAAAGAGCTGTGAATAAAGAACAAGATCTACAAATTAATGGAAAACATTTTTGAAGAGTCTCTTCAGAGATTTGATTCTGCTTTGGCCAGTAGAAATTCATTGGTTAGTGAATCTATTGATTTATGAAAACATTTTTTTAGTAGATTTATGAAAACATTTTTTGAGTAGATTATTCTCAAGCATGTTAAAGATTTGCAACAAAATAAAACAGAATTTAGTTTCTGTAATAGCAGCAGGTAAGTTTCTAGATTCTTGAACTGGAAGCTGAATTGGATTGAAATAAAAAATCAGTATGTTCAGCTAAATAATATTTGACTTGTGTTGCTTAACCAATACAGCAGTTTGGAATCATGTATCTAAAGATATATATGAGAAATGAATCAATTTATTTATCTCATGAGGAGTATGCTTCTTAGTTCAATTAGATACATGAGACTAAATGGGCAACTCCTGTCCAGAGGCAGAATGAGAAGGCAGGAAGGGACAGAAACTGGCTAAATGGACACCAGAAACCTGGGGTGGAAAGGGAGAGTGTGCTGCTACATTGAAGGGATTGCAGCTAATGTCACATAACAATATGTGTATAAATTTTTGTGTGAGAAATTAACTGAAGTGGTAAACTTTCACCTAAAGCACAATTAAAAAAAAAATTGACATGTTAGAAAATGCAAAATATTCTACTGCTATGAAAAACAAAACAAAACAAAACAAAAACCCCTTTAAGACATTTTTAAAGAGTCTGAATCTATCTGGATCAATGTTATCCTTAATGACCAATTACATCCAGTTAAGAATGACAAACACATAATATTAAATGTTAATGTTATAAAATGCTTAGTGTGTACACTAAATCTGTTATGTTCAAACTAAGAAAGAAGTGCATAAATTTTGAATACAAAACAGTTTTTCTCTGTCCCAACAAAATTAAGATTGAATTATTTAAGTTTTATCTTTTTGAAGGGACCTATGTCTGAATCTGAGCTGCGTCTCCTCACATTCTCAGTCCACACTTTACTTTGTTTATTCAACATCTCATAGGATGTCTAACTTCTATGGTTCCTAAACTCTCACTTTAATAGACTTTCTAACTTTTTGTGGTAAATCTAAAATAATCAGCTCTCTTCTAAGTACTGCATGAATTATCTTCCATACTACTTATTTTTTTCATAGCTTATCTCCACCTGTGATCTATAATAAATAAGTTAAAAAGTATTTGATGTGACGTGATTGAATATGATGTCCTTTGGCCTTTGCTTCTATGGGGAAGTTTTGTGATGTTACACAGGTATTGTATGGGGAAGTTTTACGGTGTTACACAGGTATTGTAATATATGTTTTTATAATCAGATGCATTTTTCACATTGGGCTCCAAGAAGAAAATACTATTCTAGCAAATATGTTCTAAAATACTTCTCTCATTTTTACAGTGTGAAGAGAAAACTGACCCAACAGAGAGAGACCATTGCTGGAAAGAGTAACGTTAGAGAGAAAGGGAGCTATGGCATAATATGGCCATTCCAAGCAGAAATCTCTTCTCAGGTGTTGTAAAACACAGAAGATCCAAGAGATTAGAAACAATGCTCTTGGCTACATTCGTCCAGGTTTAATAGTGTTCTTTTTTTTAGTAAAATGGAGTTGAAAATTTATGTAAGTCCACTGTGTGCTTTTCTTAGATCATTGTATATAAAAATAAAAGATAATCTGAATATAGCTCTCATTACAGAAATTTTCACTTGCTATAATAAACATATGTATTTTTAAATTTCCATAAATTTCCTGTTAAAAAGCGCTGCTAGTTAAAAAAGGTATATGAACTAGGCTTTTTCTACCTGATTGCTAATGTTAAGATCGTGCTGCCAGAGTAGTAAAAAATCAGATAAGTAGAAAAAATTCTGTTGGGATAAAGCATATTTCTATCTCATTGGACTTCACATTGCAGCTATATATTCTTTGAGAATAAAAAAGATCTAATTTTCATTCAGCTATGCTGGATTTTTATGCTATAATCATTATTGGATTGTTGGAGTTATCTCAAATGGGGTTCAGACGTACTCCTCTTCTATAGTATCTGTATTACCAAACTGAATTTAATCTCATAATAACATATTGGTTTCTGCAGTGGTACATGGAAGTGTGTCAGGAGGCATGATGGGATAAAATTGACACATGTGTATAAGCATCATTTTCAATGGAAAATTTGAGAAACAAAACATTTTAAGATTAAAATTATTAATTAAAATTAAAGTTTTATAATAGAATAGATTTTGGAATTCACACAAATCTTAAGCTAAAACAAGAGGCTTTAAGAAAATTGTGCTCATGACCACCTGCCTTGGACTATCTGCTAGACCCCTTGGGGTATGGCATGTTTCTCCTTGTTTTTAGAGGGACTTAGAAAAGTTTTAGGAAGACTGTACGACAATCTTTTAATGTACAAAATTTCCTTATTTCTACACTTAACAAAGATGACAAGAATGAAAGGACTGGGCTGGACCAAAACACCCACCTTGTTGGCAAAACAATTTTCAATCTCAAGTTTCTCCACGTCTGCAACAACTTCTCCATTGGGTAAAATAATATAGACGAGCAACTGAGCAGTGGGAGCAATGTCTGATTCCACTTGAAAGGAGAAGGAAAATACCCCTTTTGCTGGAGAATAAAAAGAGTGCAAGATAATAGGTAAGGAACATAAGGAACAAGGCTCTCAACCCTATAAAGAGATTCTCAGATTCTTAACTTCTCACATTTAGTACATAGGGAAACAAGAAAAGACTTGCATTCATATCACTGTGCATGTAGCAGTGTTCAATAAGCATAGATTGAACTAACGGCATTTTCCCTTAAAGATATAGGTTTCATTGTTCATTTCCTCTGCCTAAGTAGGGAAAAGAAAATCAAACATTTAGTGCATGTCTCTGTAAATTAAAAAAAAAAAAAATTAGAAAAGGAGTTGAGAGAGAAACAAGGAGAAAATTTCTGGACATTTTTAGTTATCTCAAAGATTTGAATCAGCACAATTCTTGTCATGCATGTGAGGGCAATACAAAGAATGCAAGATAGTTTCTATCTTCAGGAAGTTTACCATACAGCAGAGAGGATGAGATACAGGTAAAAATAATCACATACAAAGCATTGTGCTTCCGTGATTTTTATAAAAGAATTTCATGTATTTTACCTTAGTGGTTGCCTTCTGTGTGAATTACATAAATTTTATAGAATGTAACCTGCTTAATTTTCTCTAAAATGTTCTAGGCTTGATATTTGTAGTATAAATTCTCCTTTTCTGTAACATTGGAAGTGGGGCCAAGATGGCAAAGTAGCCAGATGCTTCTGGTGATCCCTCTTACAACAAAGACCCAACAGAACAAGTGAAACAATTATGTTTATGACAAGCTAGGAGCCCTGAACATCAAAAAAACAGACGGAGCAGCAGGGGGAGGGAGAGATGGTTCAGAAGCAGAGAGGAGTTGCTGGACCTGAATTGCCAGGATCTCCCAGGCGCCATTCCTGGAGTGGCTGTGGCAGGCTGGTAGTAGCATTTGGCTGCAGTTTCCTCAGGGAGAAACAGCCAGCTGCACAGCCTACTCACACCTCTGGAACCAGAGAAGAACAGCATTCTTGCCAAAAGCTAAGTACTTGCATATATTTTACCATGCCCCTCCTACCCGCTCCTAAGCCAGCTTCAGTGGCTGTCTATTTCCTCGGGCCAGAGATACGTTCTGCAGAGCGCTCTGAGCCATTCTCCTCACCTTAGAGAAGGAATAAATTCACAATTGGGGGAAAAGATAACTTGCCAGCTCCACTAACCTGGGGAGATCAGGACAGAAGTGTATGACTGATAGATCCTCTCAGCCACTGAAGCTATGCTTAAAAAAAAAAAAAGGAAACGATTATTCAGGAAAGGTCCATGGAGAAGTTACTTGTTTAATGGAGTGAATCCTTGTGATACACAGGAGATCCAAAAGGTTCTTGAGAATTTTATTCCAACAGAAACACTGTCGACTTGGGCCAAAAGGAACAAAGAGAGTATAAAATGAAAGAAATTCTACAGTCAGGAAACAAGCTGATAAAACTACTCAGCTTCAATCATATGCTGTTCTTATTGTTGTGTGCCACCTAGCTGGTTTTGACTCATAGCAACCCTCTAGGACACAGTAGAGCTGCCTCACCACTTATCTATCACTTTGTCCTATTGTGGTGGTTTGTGCATTGCTGTGATGCTGGAAGCTATGGCGCCAGTATTTCAAATACCAGCAGGGTCACCTATGGTGGACAGGTTTCAGTGGAGCTTCTGGACTAAAAGACTAAGAAGAAGGAACTGATGGATTACCTTGAAAAAATTGGCCAGTGAAAACCCTATGAATAGCAGTGGAATTTAGTGCCTGAAGATGAGCCCCTCAGGTTGGAAGGCACTCAAAATACAACTGGGGAAGAGCTGTCAAACTTAGTGGATGGAATGAAGCTTTCAGGACCTTCCTTTGCTGATGTAGCATGACTCAAAGTGAGAAGAAACAGCTGCAAATATCCGTTAGTACCTGGAACATGGAATATACGATGTATGAATCTAGGAAAATTGGAAGTCATCAAAAATGAAATGGAACGCATAAAGATTGAAAACCTAGGCATTGTTGTTAGGTGCTGTTGAGTTGGTTCTGACTTATAGTGACCCTATGTACAACAGAATGAAACACTGCTGGAGTTCTGCGCCATCCTCACAATCGCTGTTATGCTTGAGCCCATTGTTGCAACCACTGTATCAAGCCATCTTGTTGAGAGTCTTCCTCTCTTTCACTGACCCTCTACTTTACCAAGCATGACATCCCTCCCCCGGGGCTGGTCCCCCCTGATAACATGTCCAAAGTATGTGAGACAAAGTCTTGCCATCCTTGCCTCTGAGAAGCATTCTGGCTGTACTTCTTCCAAGACAGGTTTGTTCGTTCTTTTGGCCATCCATGGTATATTCAGTATTCTTTTCCAATGCCATAATTCAAAGGAGTCAATTCTTCTTCAGTCTTCCTTATTCATTGTCAAGCTTTTGCGTGCACATGAGGTGATTAAAAACACCATGACTTGGGTTAGGTGCACCGTAGTCCTTAAAGTGACATCTCTGCTTTTTAACAGTTTGAAGAGGTCTTTTGCACCAGATTTTCCAATGCAATACGTAATTTGATTTCTTGACTACTGCATCCATGGGCATTGATAGTAGATCCAAGAAAAACAAAATTCTTTACAATTTCAATATTTTTCTCTGTAAGTCAGATTTGACAGTGGGAACTGCACTAAGTGAATTAAGACATCTAACTACAATGGAGCTGATCAGACCCTATGATACCCACTAACCCACTGCCATCAAGTCGATTAAGGGCAAAATGGTGGCACTCAATTGACAAAGACAAGGTGGGTGTGGTTACTGTAATGGACAATAGAGCGAAAGCAGTAATCAGAATAATTTGACTTGTATGAGTTTTTCGGTGTTGGCTACTTAGTCATGGTGTCCCTAAAAGTAAAATAGATAGGAAATCTACGAGTGGAAGAATTCTAGGGCAAGTGAATAGTAGTCTAACTCAAATTGCCAGAATAGAGTCACAGCCCTTCAAACAATCCCCAGACTTGAGTGAGTTTAAAGACCCACACCCGCTTGAATGAAAAGGAGGCTGGGTTCCCTTGAGGAAGGACTCCAATACACTGCCCAAAACTTATACTATTAATTTTTCTGCTAGTCTTCCCCAAAGGGAACTATAGCATTTTACGAGATTGACTGTTTATTGGGGAAAAGGAAATAATCAGACTTTTTGGGGATTACTGGATACTGGCTCTGAACTGATGCTAATTCCAGAAGACCCAAAATGTTACTGTGGCCCACCAGTCAGAGTGGGGGCATACAGAGGTCAGGTTATTAATGGAGTCTTAGCTCATGTCCACCTCACAATAGGTCCAGTGGACCCCTTAACCCATCCTGTAGTGATTTCCCCAATTCCAGGATGTATAATTGGAATAGATATACTTAGCAACTGGCAGAACCAATACATTGGATCCTTGACAAATGGAGTAAGGGCTACTATGGTAGGAAAAGCCAAGTGGAAGCCACCAGAACTGCCCCTACCTAGGAAAATAGTAAACTAAAAGTAATACTGCATTCCTGGAAGAACTGTGGAGATTACTGCCACCGTTAAGGACTTGAAGGGTGAAGGAGTGGTGATTCCTATCATATCCCCATTCAACTCACCTATTTGACCTGTGCAAAAACGTTGATCTTGGAGAATGACAGTGGATTACTAAAAACTTAACCAGGTGGTGATTCCAATTGTTGCTGCTGTTTCGGGTGTAGTTTCATTGCTTGAGCAAATTAATACATCTCCTGGCACCTGGCATGCAGCTATTGATCTGGCTAATGACTTTTTCTCCATACCTGTTGTGAAGAACCACAAGAAGCAGTTTGCCTTTAGCTGGCAAGGCCAGCAATACACCTTCAGTTGCCTACCTCAGAGCTACATCGACTTTGCAGCCCTATGTCATAATTTAATCTACAAGGACCTTACTCACATTTCCCTTCAACAAGGTATCACACTGTTCCATTATATTGATGCCATTATGCCGAGTGGACTAGTAAGGAAGAGGTGACAATGATTCTGGACTTATTGGTAAAACATTTGTGTACTGAAAAAAAAAATTGCTGCCGAGTCAATTCCAACTCATAGTGACCCTATAGGACAGAGTAGAACTTCTCCATAGAGTTTCCAAGGAGCACCTGGTGTACTCAAACTGCCAACCTTTTGGTTAGCAGCTGTAGCACTTAACCACTACACCGCCAGGGTTAAATCAATTCCACAAAAATTCAGGTGCCTTCCACTTAGTGACATTTTTAAAGGTCCAGTGGTATGGGGTGTTTTGAGATATCCCTTCTAAAGTGAGGAATAAGTTATAGCATCTGGGCCCTCTCACAATTGAAAAGGAGGCACGATGCCTAATGGGCCTCTTTGGATTTTGGAGGCAGCATCTTCCTCGTTTGGATGTGCTACTCTGGCCTATTTATCAAGCAACTTGAAAAGCTGCTCGTTTAGAATGTGGCCCAGAACAAGAGAAGACTCTGCAGCAGGTTCAGGCTGTCTTGCAGCTTCTCTGCCATTTGGGCCATGTGATCTGGCTGATCCAATAGTGCTTGAAGTGTCCATGGCAGATAGAGATGCTGTTTGGAGTCTTTGGCAGGCTCCTATTAGTGAATCACAGCACAGACTCTTAGAATATTGGAGCAATACCCTGCCATCCTCTGCAGATAACTACTCTCCTTTAGAGAAATAGCTTTTGGCTTGTTACTGAGCCTTAGTAGAGACTGAATGCTTAACCATGGGACACCAAGTCACCATGCAGTTGGAGCTGTCCATCATGAACTGGGTGTTGTGTGACCCACAGAGCCATAAAGTTGGATGTGCACAGCAGCACTGCATCATTAAATGGAAGTGGTATATATGAGATTGGGCCCGAGCAGGATCTGAAGGCACAAGTTGCATTAGGAAGTGGCCCAAATGCTCATAGTGTCCACTTTTGTGACATTACCGTCCATCTATGGCCTCATGGGGACTTCATATGACCAAGAAAATAGAGCCAGGAGCATGCCTCCTTTGGATCTGGGGTCCTTGCACTGAGAAGCTCCTAGAGCAGGGGAAGATTTATGACAAGGACCTTCTCCCAGAGCCAACAGAGACAGAAAGGCTTCCCCTAGAGTTGGCATCCTGAATTCTGACTAGACTGTGAGAGAATAACTTCTCTTTGTTAAAGCCATCCACTTGTGGTATTTCTGTTATAGCAGCACTAGATAACGAAGCTAAAATGAACTGGAATAAGTCATTTTGAATCACACAATCATGGTCTACTATGCTGGGAATGACAAATTGAAGAGGAACAGTGTCACATTCCTCATCAAAAAGAACATTTCAGGATCTATCCTGAAGTACAACACTATCCATGAAAGGATAATATCCATATGCCTACGAGGAAGACCAGTTAATATGCTATTATTCAAATTAACACACCAACCACTAATGCCAAAGTTGAAGAAGTTAAGATTTTTACCAATTTCTGAAGACTGAAATTGGTCAAACATGCAATCAAGATGCATTGATAATCACCAGTGATTGGAATGCAAATGTTGGAAACACAGAAGAAGGATCAGGAGTTGGAAAATATGGCGTTGGTGATAGAAGTGACCCTGGAGATTGCATGATAGAATTTTGCAAGGCCAACAATTTATTCATTGAAAATACTTCTTTTCAGCAACATATATGGGCACTACATACATGGACCTTGATGAATGGAATATACAGGGATCAAATTGACTACATCTGTGGAAAAAGACAATGGAAAAACTCAATATCATCAGTCAGAACAAAGCCAGGGGCCAGCTGGTGAAGAGACCATCAGTTTCTCACAGAGAAGTTCAAGGTGGTGAAAATTAAAACAAGTTCACGAGAGCCAAAGTACAACCTTGAGTATATCCCAGATGAACTGTGAGATCATCTGAAGAATAGATACGACACATTGAACACTAATGAGAGATGACCAGATGAGTTATGGGATGACATCATACATAAAGAAAGCAAACAGTCATGAAAAAGACAGGAAAGAAAGTTAAGACCAAAGTGGATGTCAGAGGAGATTCTGAAACTTGCTGTTGAATATAGAATAGCTAAAGCAAATGGAAGAAATGATGAAGCAAAAGAGCCAAACAGATTTCAAAGGGTGGCTCAAGGAGACAAAGTAAAGTATTATAATGAAATGTGCAGAGACCTGGAGTTAGAAAACCAAAAGGGAAGAACATACTCAGTATTTCTCAAGCTGAAAGAACTGAAGAGCACTGAAGGCACTGGTGAAAACAAAGCTCCAGGAATTGACAAAATACCAACTGAGATGTTTTAACAAATGGATGCAATGCTGGAAGCACTTACTCATTGATGTCAAGAAATTTGGAAGGCAGCAACCTGTCCAACCGACTGGAAGAGATCCATATTTGTGCCCATTCCAAAGAAAGGTGATCCAACAGAATGTGGAAGTTATCAAACAACATCATTACTATCACACACAAGTAAAATTTTACTGAAGATAATTAAAAAATGGTTGCTGCAATACACCAACAGGGAACTGCCAAAAATTCAAGCCAAATTCAGAAGAGAACGTGCAACGAGGGATATCATTACTGATGTCAGATGAATCTTGGCTGAAAGCAGAGAATACCAGAAAGATGTTTACCTGTGTTTTATTGACTATGCAAAGGCATTCAACTGTGTGGATCACAACAAATTAAGGATAATATTTCAAAGAGTGGGAATTCTGGAGCACTTAATTGTGCTCATAAGGAACCTGTACGTAGGCCAAGAGGCAGTCATTCAAACAGAACAAGGGTGTTGTGTGTTTTAAAATCAGGAAAGGTGTTTGTCATGGTTGTATTCTCTCACCATACTTATTCAATCTGTATGGTGAGCAAATAATCCAAGAAGCTGGACTATACGTAGCATCAGAATTGGAGGAAGATTCATTAACAGACCTGCAATATGCAGATAACAAAACGTTCCTTGCTGAAAGTGAAGAGGACCTGATGCATGTACTGAGGAAGATCAAAGACTATATCCCTCAGTATGAATTACACCTCAATATAAAGTAAACAAAAATCCTCACAACTGGACCAACAAGCAACATCATGATAAACAGAGAAAAGATTGAAGTTGTCAAGGATTTCATTTTACCTGGATACACAATCAATAGCTATGGAAGCAGCAGTCAAGAAATCAAATGACGTAGTTCATTGGGCAAACCTGCTGCAAAAGACCTCTTTAAAGTATTAAAAAGCAAAGATCCCACCTTGAGGACTAAGGTGCACCTGACCCAAGCCATGGCGTTTTCAATTGCCTCATATGCATGTGAAACCTGGGCAATGAATAAGGAAGAATATTGAATATACCAAAGACTGCCAAAAGGACGAACGAATTGGTCTTGGAAGAAGTACAGCCAGAATGCCCCTTGGAGGCAAGGATGGCAAGACTTTGTTTCACATACTTTGCACATGCTATCAGGAGGGACCAGTCCCTGGGTAAGCACAATGCATGGATTGAATTGTGTCCCCTAAAAATATGTGTCAATTTGGCTAGGCTATGATTTCCAGTATTGTTTGATTGTCCACCATTGTTCATCTGATGTGATTTTCCTATGTGTTGTAAATCCTACCTCTATGATGCTAATGAGGCAGGATTAGAGGCAGTAATGTTAACAAGCCAAGATTCAATCTACAAGATTAGGTTGTGTCTTAAGCCAATCCCTTCTGAGACCTAAAAGAGAGAAGCAAGCGGAGAGACAGGGGGGCCTCATACCACCAAGAAACAAGAGCCAGAAGAATATCGGGTCCTTTGAATTCAGGGCCCCTGCACTGAGAATCTCCTCAACCGGGGAAGCTTGAGGTCAAGGACCTTCCTCTAGAGCCGACACAGAGAGAAAATCTTCCCCTGGAGCTGATGCCCTGAATTTGGATTTCTAGCCTACTAGCCTGTGAGAGAATAAATTTCTCTTTGTTAAAGCTATCCGTTTGTGGTATTTCTGTTATGGCAGCACTAGGTAACTAAGACAGACATCATACTTGGTAACGTAGAGAGTCACTGAAAAAGAGGAAGACTTTCAATGCCATGTATTGACACAGTGGCTGCAACAATGGGCTTAAACATAGCAACAATTGTGAGGATGACACAGAACTGGGTAGTGTTTTGTTCTGTTGGACATAAGGTCACTAGTAGTTGGAAACAACTCAGTGGCACCTAATAACAACAACCGACATGCACCATAGGGTTTGCTAGGCTGCTGTCTTTATGGAGTACATTGCCAGGTATTTTCTTCTGTGGAACTGCTGGTGGGTTTGAATCTCCAACCTTACAGCTAGCAGATGAGCATTTAACTATTGGGCCATCAGACCCCCTTAATCAATTAATAAGTTGTTGATCTTGTAAAATTCTATGATTTGATGTCCAGTGTCATTTCTTTCACCAAGGCTGTGTTCTCTAAGTACTGATCCTTCTTCTGTGTTTCCAACTTTCACCTCCAATCAGCAGTAATTCTCAATGCATCTAGATTGCATATTTGATCAATTTCAGACTACAGAAGTTGGTAAAATTCTTCAATTTCTTCATCTTTGGCATTAGAGGATAGTGGATAAATTTTAATAATATTTGGATTGTATGCATATTTCCTATCACTGAGAGGGCTGTATGAGAGGATAGATCTTGAAATGTTCTTTTTGAAAATGAATGTCATATTGTTCCTCTTCAATTTGTTATTCCTAGCAGTGTAGACAATATGATTGATTCAAAATGGCCAATACCAGCCCCTCTCAGCTTATTAATGCTTAGCATATTGATCTTTAAGTGTTCCATTTCCTTTCTTTTTTTAATTTTTATTGTGCTTTAAGTGAAAGTTTACAAATCAAGTTGGCTAGCATACAAAAATTTATAAACACCTTACTATATACTCCTAATTGCTCTCCCCCTAATGAGACAGCACACTCCTTCTCTCCACTATCTCTTTTCGTGTCCATTCAGCCAGCTTCTGACCCCCTCTCCCCTCTCATCTCTCCTTCAGACAGGAGATGCCAACATGGTCTCATGTGTCTACATGATCCAAGAAGCTCAAATTTCCCCAGTATCATTTTCTATCCCGTAGTCCAGTCCAATCCCTGCCTGAAGAGTTCGCTTTGGGAATGGTTCTTATCTTGGGCTAACAGAAGGTCTGGGGACCATGACCTTCGGGGTCCTCCTAGTCTCAGTCAGACCGTTAAGTCTGGTCTTCATATTAGAATTTGGGGTCTGCATCCCACTGCTCTCCGCCTGCCTCAGGGTTTCTCTGTTGTGTTCCCTGTCGGGGCAGTCATCGGTTGCGGCCAGGCACCATCTAGTTCTTCTAGTCTCAGACTAATGTAGACTCTGTTTTATGTGGCCCTTTCTGCCTCTTGGGCTCATAATTACCTTGTGCCTTTGGTGTTCTTCATTCTCCTTTGCTCCAGGTCAGTTGAGACCAATTGATGCATTTTAGATGGCTACTTGCTAGTGGTTAAGACCCCAACACCACTCTCCAAAGTGGGATGTCCCTGCTATGCTGGCCTTCGAAGTGTTCAGTTTATTCCAGAAACTTCTTTGTTTTTGGTTTAGTCTAGTTGTGCTGGCCTCTCCTGTATTGTCTGTTGTTTTCCCTTCACCTAAAATAGTTCTTGTCTACTCTCTAATTAGTGAAAACCCTCTCCCTCCATCCTTCCCTTCCTCCTTCCTTTCATAACTATAAAAGAATATCTCTTCTCTGTTTAAACTATTTCTTGCGTTCTTATAATAGTGGTCTTATACAATATTTGTCTTTTTGCATCTGACTAATTTCACTCAGCACAATGCCTTCCAGATTTCTCCACGTTATGAAATGTTTCACGGATTCATCATTGTTCTTTATCGATGTGTAGCATTCCATTGTGTGAAGATACCATAATTTATTTATCCATTCATGCACTGATGGGCAACTTGGTTGCTTCTGTCTTTTTGCTATTTTAGACAGTGCTGCAGCAAACATGGGTGTGCATTTATCAGTTCTTGTAAAGTCTCTTATTTCTCTAGGATATATTCCAAGGAATGAGATTGCTGGATTGTATGGTAGTTTTATTTCTAGCTTTTTAAAGAAGCGCCATATCGATTTCCAAAGTGGTTGTACCATTTTACATTCCCACCAGCAGTGTATAAGTGTTCCAGTCTCTCCACAAGGTCTCCAACATTTATTATTTTGTGTTTTTTGGATTAAATGCCAGCCTTATTGGAGTGAGATGGAATCTCATTGTAGTTCGATTTGCATTTCTCTAATGGCTAATGATTGTGTGCATTTTCTCAAGTATCTGTTAGCTACCTCAATGTCTTCTTTAGTGGTCTGTTCATATTCTTTAACCATTTTTAATTGGGTTATTTGTCTTTTTGTAGTTGAGTTTTTACAGTATCATGTAGATTTTAGAGATCAGATGCTGATCGGAAATGTCATAGCTAAAAACTTTTTTGCCAGTCTGTAGGTAATCTTTTTACTCTTTTGGTGAAGTCTTTGGATAAGCATAGGTGTTTGATTTTTAGGAGCTCCCAGTTATCTAATTTCTTTTCTACACTGTTAGTAATGTTTTATGTACTGTTTATGCAGTGTATTAGGGTTCCTAGCATTGTCCCTATTTTTTCTTCCATGATCTTTATCATTTTGAGTTTTATATTTAAGCCTTTGATCCATTTTGAGTTAGTTTTTGTGCATGCTGTGAGGTATGGGTCTTGTTTCATTTTTTTGCAGATGGATATCCAGTTATGCCAGCACCATTTGTTCAAAAGACTGTCTTTTCCCCATTTAACTGACTTTGGCCCTTTGTCAAATATCAACTGCTCTCCTAGGAAGAAGGACCCAACAGTCTAATTATGAAAATCATTAGCCAGTGAAAACCTTATGAATAGCAGCAGAACATTGTCTGATATAGTGCTGGAAGATGAGCCCCCCAGGTTGGAAGAAACCCAAAAGATGACTGGGGAAGAGCTGACTCCTCAAAGTAGAGCCGACCTTAATGATGTGGCTTCAGTAAAGCTTTTGGGACCTTCATTTGCTGATGTGGCACAACTCAAAATGAGAAGCAACGGCTACAAACATCCTTTAATAATCAGAACCTGGAATGTACAAAATATGAATCTAGGAACATTGGAAATCATAAAAAATGAAATGGAACACATAAACATTGATATCCTAGGCATTAGTGAGCTGAAATGGACTGGTATTGGCCATTGTGAATCAGACAATCATATAGTCTACTACGCTAGGAATGACGACTTGAAGAGGAATGGTGTTGCATTCATTGTCAAAAAGAACATTTTAAGATCTATCCTGAAGTACAACGCTGTCAGTGATAGGATAACATCCATATGCCTACAAGGAAGACCAGTTAATATGACTATTATTCAAATTTACACTCCAAACACTAGGGCCAAAGATGAAGAAATAGAAGATTTTTATCAGCTGCTGCAGTCTGAAATTGATCGAACATACAATCAAGGTGCATTGATAATTACTGGCGATTGGAATGCAAAAGTTGGAAACAAGAAGGATCGGTAGTTGGAAAATATGGCCTTGGTGATAGAAACAATGCTGGAAATCGAATGATAGGATTTTGCAAGACCAGCGACTTCTTCACTGCCAATACCTTCTTTCATCAACATAAATGGTGACTATACACATGGATCTCGCCAGACGGAACACACAGAAATCAAATTGACTACATCTGTGGAAAGAGATGATGGAAAAACTCAATATCATCAGTCAGAACAAGGCCAGGGGATGACTGTGGAACAGATCATCAATTGCTCATATGCAAGTTCAAGCTGAAACTGAAGAAAATCAGAGCAAGTCCACGAGAGCTAAAATATGACCTTGAGTACATCCCACCTGAATTGAGAGACCATCTCAAGAATAGATTTGACACATTGAACACTAGTGACTGAAGACCAGACAAGTTGTGGAATGACATCAAGGACATCATCCATGAAGAAAGCAAGAGGTCACTGAAAAGACAGGAAAGAAAGAAAAGACCAAGATGGATGTCAGAGGAGACTCTGAAACTTGCTCTTGAGTGTCGAGCAGCTAAAGCAAAAGGAAGAATTGATGAAGTAAAAGAACTGAACAGAAGATTTCAAAGGGCCTCTCGAGAAGACAAAGTAAAGTATTATAATGACGTGTGCAAAGAGCTGGAGATGGAAAACCAAAAGGGAAGAACACATTCAGGTTTCTGAAGCTGAAAGAACTGAAGAAAAAATTCAAGCCTCGAGTTGCAATACTGAAGGATTCTACGGGGAAAATCTTAAATGACGCAGGAAGCGTCAAAAGAAGATGGAAGGAATACACAGAGTCATTATACCAAAAAGAATTAGTTAATGTTCGACCATTTCAAGAGGTGGCATATGATCAGGAACCGATGGTACTGAAGGGAGAAGTCCAAGCTGCTCTGAAGGCATTGGCGAAAAACAAGGCTTCAGGAATTGACGGAATATCAATTGAGATGTTCCAACAAATGGATGCAGCACTGGAGGTGCTCACTCGTTTATGCCAAGAAATATGGAAGACAGCTTCCTGGCCAACTGATTGGAAGAGATCCATATTTATGCCTATTCCCATGAAAGGTGATCCAACCGAATGTGGAAATTATAGAACAATATCATTAATATCACACGCAAGCAAAATTCTGCTAAAGATCATTCAAAAATGGCTGCAGCAGTATATTGACAGGGAACTGCTAGAAACTCAAACTGGTTTCAGAAGAGGACGTGGAACCAGGGATATCATTGCTGATGTCAGATGGATCCAGAGAATACCGGAAGGATGCTTCCCTGTGTTTTATTGACTATGCAAAGGCATTCAACTGTGTGGATAACAAACTATGGATAACATTGCAAAGAATGGGAATTCCAGAACACTTAATTGTGCTCATGAGGAACCTGTACATAGATCAAGAGGCAGTCGTTTGAACAGAACAAGGGGATACTGTGCGGTTTAAAGTCAGGAAAGATGTGCATCAGGGTTGTATTCTTTCACCATACCTACTTAATCTGTATGCTGAACAAATAATCCGAGAAGCTGGACTATATGAAGAAGAATGGGGCATCAGGATTGGAGGAAGACTCATTAACAACCTGCGTTATGCAGATGTTATAACCTTGCTTGCTGAAAGTGAAGAGGACTTGAAGCACTTACTAATGAAGATCAAAGACCACAGCCTTCAGTATGGACTACACCTCAACATAAAGAAAACAAAAATCCTCACAACTGGACCAAAGAGCAGCATCATGATAAACGGAGAAAAGATTGATGTTGTCAAGGATTTCATTTTACTTGGATCCACAATCAACACCCATGGAAGCAGGAGTCAAGAAATCAAAAGGCATTGCATTGGGTAAATGTGCTGCAAAGAATCTCTTTAGAGTGTTGAAGAGCAAAGATGTCACCCTGAAGACTAAGGTGCACCTGACCCAAGCCATGGTATTTTCAATTGCATCATATGCATATGAAAGCTGGACAATGAATAAGGAAAACTGAAAAGAGTTGACGCCTTTGAATTGTGGTGTTGGGGAAGAGTATTGAATATACCATGGACTGCCAAAAAAACAAACAAATCTGTGTTGGAAGAAGTGCGGCCAGAATGCTCATTAGAGGCAAGGATGGCGAGACTGGGTCTTACATACTTTGGACATGTTGTGAGAACGGATCAATCCGTGGAGAAGGACATCATGCTTGGCAGAGTACAGGGTCAGCGGAAAAGAGGAAGACCCTCAATGAGGTGGATTGACACAGTGGCTGCAACAATGAGGTGAAGCATAACAAGGATTTTAAGGATGGGGCAGGGCCACGCACTGTATCGTTCTGCTGTGCATAGGGTCGCTATGAGTTGGAACCAACTCGACGGGACCTAACGACAACATATGTGGATGAATTTATGTCTGGATTCTCAATTCTGTTCCATTGGTCTATGTATCTGTTGTTGTACCAATACCAGGCTGTTTTAACTACTGTTGTGGTATTAAAAAAAAAAAAAACTGTTGTAGTATAATAGTTTGTAAAATCAAGTAGAGTAAGGCCTCCCACTTTGTTCTTCTTTTTCAGTAATGCTTTACTTTTCTGGGGCCTCTTTCCCTTCCATATGAAGTTGGTGGTTTGTTTCTCCATCTCATTAAAAATGTCAGTGGAATTTGGATCAGAATTGCATAGTATCTGTAGATGGCTTTTAGTAGAATAGACATTTTTACAATGTTAAGTCTTCCTATCCCTGAGCAATGTATGTTTTTTCACTTATGTAGGTCTCTTTTGGTTTCTTGCAATAGTGTCTTGTAGTTTTCTAGGTATAGGTCTTTTACATCTCTGGTAAGATTTATTTCTAAGTATTTTATCTTCTTGGGCACTGCTGTAAAGGGTATTGATTTGGTGATT
The DNA here is from genome assembly GCF_030014295.1 of Loxodonta africana. NCBI lineage: Eukaryota > Metazoa > Chordata > Mammalia > Proboscidea > Elephantidae > Loxodonta > Loxodonta africana. Next base: position 130,894,861 of record NC_087345.1, on the reverse strand, counting down.
TCCTCCATGATGTTTTTTTTGTGGGTGTAGAGGAATCCAACGGATTTTTGTATGTTTATCTTGTTTCCTGATACTCTGCTGAACTCTTCTATTAGTTTCAGCAGTTTTCTTGAGGATTCCTTAGGTTTTTCTGTGTATAAGATCATGTCTTCTGCAAATAGAGATACTTTTACTTCTTCCTTACCACTCTGAATGTCCTTTATTTCTTTATCTAGCCTAGTTGCTCTGGCTAGGACCTCCAGCACAATGTTGAATAAGAGTGGTGATAAAGGGCATCCTTGTCTGGTTCCCAGTCTCAGGGGGAATGCTTTCGGACTCTCTCCACCTAGGATGATGTTGGCTGTTGGCTTTGTATAAATGCCCTTTATTATGTTGAGGAATTTTCCTTCTATTTTGCTGAGAGTTTTTTTCATGAAGAGGTGTTGAACTTTGTCAAATACCTTTTCTGCATCAATTGATAAAATCATGTGTTTCTTGTCTTTTGTTTTATTTATATGATGGATTACATTGTTTTTCTAATGTTGAACTATCCCTGCATATCAGGTATGAATCCCACTTGGTCATGTTGAATTATTTTTTTGATATGTTGTTGAATTCTATTGGCTAGAATTTTGTTGAGGATTTTTTCCATCTAAGTTCATGAATGATATAGGTCTGTAATTTTCCTCTTTTTTTTTTTTTGTGATGTCTTTATCTGGTTTTGGTATCAGGGATATTTCAGCTTCATAGAATGAGTTTGGTAGTATTCCTTCCTTTTCTATGCTCTGAAATACCTTTAGTAGTAGTGGTGTTAACTCTTCTCTGAAAGTTTGGTAGAACTCTGCAGTGAAGCGATCCAGGCCAGGGATTTTTTTGTTGTTGTTGTTGGGAGGTTTTTGTTTACCTTTTTCAATCTCTTCTCTTGTTATGGGTCTATTTAGTTGTTCTACCTCTGTTTGTGTTAGTTTAGGAAGGTAGTGTGTTTCTAGGAATTCATCCATTTCTTTTAGGTTTTCAATTTTGTTAGAGTACAATTTTTCACAGTAATCTGATATGATTCTTTTAATTTCAGTTGGGCCTATTGTAATATCACCCATCTCATTTCTTATTCAGGTTATTTGCTTCCTCTCCTGCTTTTCTTTTGTGAATTTGGCCAATGGTTTATCAATTTCATTAATTTTTTCAAAGAACCAGCTTTTGGTGTCGTTAATTCTTTCAATTGTTTTTCTGTTTTCCATTTCTTTTAGTTCTGTTCTAATTTTTATTATTTCCTTTCTTCTGGTGCCTCAGGGTTTCTTTTGTTGCTCTCTCTCTATTTGTTCAAGTTGCAGAGATAATTCTTGGATTTTGGCCCTTTTTTGTTTTTGTATATGTGCATTTATTGGTATAAATTGACCTCTGAGCACTGCTTTCACTGTGTCCCAAAGGTTATGATAGGAATTGTTTTCATTCTCACTGTATTCTATGAATTTCTTTATTCCATCCTTAATGTTTTCTATAACCCGGTCTTTTTTTTTTTTTTTGAGCAGAGTATTGTTCAGTTTCCAAGTATTTGATTTCTTTTCCCTGCTTTTTCTATTATTGATTTCTACTTTTTTGTCCTTATGTTCAGAGAACATGCTTCGTAATATTTCAATGTTTTGGATTCTGCTAAGGCTTGCTTTATGACCTAATATGTGGTCTATTCTAGAGAATGTTCCATGTGCACTAGAAAGGAAAATATACTTGACTTCTGTTCTGTGGTGTGTTTTGTATATGTCTATATAGGGTCGCTATGAGTCGGAATTGACTCGACGGCAGTGGGTTTTTGGGTATAAGGTCAAGTTGGTTGATTGTGGCATTTAGATCTTCCATGTCTTTTTTGAGCTTCTTTCTGGATGCCCTGTCCTTCACCAAAAGTGATGTGTTAAAGCCTCCTACTGTAATTGTGGAGCTGTCTATCTCACTTTTCAATGCTGTTAGAGTTTGTTTTATGTATCTTGCAGCCCTGCCATTGGGTGCATAAATATTACTATGGTTATATCCACCTGGTATATTTTCCCTTTAATCATTGGATAGTGTCCTTTCTTATCGTTTGTGGTGGGTTTAACTTTAAAGCCTATTTTATCAGAAATTAATATTGCCACTCCTGCTCTTTTTTGATTGTTGTTTGCTTGATATATTTTTTTCCGTCCTTTGAGTTTTAGTTTGTTTGTGTCTCTAAGTCTAAGATGTGTCTCTTGTGGACAGCATATAGACGGATTGTGTTTTTTAAAATCCATTTAGCCACTCTCTGTCTCTTTATCGGTGCATTTAGTCCATTTACATTCAGTGTAATTATGGATAGGTATGAGTTTTTTTTTTTTATGAGTTTAGTGTTGTCATTTCAATGTCTTTTTTTTGTGTCTTGTTGACAGCTTCTTTTTCCCACTTAATTTTTTGTGCTGAGTAGTTTATCTTCTTATATTGTCTTTTCCTCTTATTCATTGTTGTTGATTTTGTTTCTTAGTCTCTATTTTTTTCTTGTATTTTATTTTGATGAGTAGGATGGTTAGTCTCCTTTGTGGTTGCTTTAATATTTACCCCTATATTTCTAAGTTTAAACCTAAATTTTATTTCTTTATATCGCCTTGTTTTCCTCTCCATGTGAAAGATCTATGACTACATTTCTTAATTCCTCTTTATTGTTTTAATATTGTCTTCTTTTACATAATGACATCATTGTTTCCCTGTTTTGAATGTTTTTTAATCTTGAATTATTTTTGTGGTTTTCCTGTCTGGGTTAACATCTGATTGCTCTTTCCGGTGTTCTAGTCTTGGGTTGATACCTGATATTATTGATTTTCTAACCAAAGAACTCCCTTTAGTATTTGTTGTAGTTTTGGTTTGGTTTTTACAAATTCCCTAAACTTCTGTTTATCTGGAAATGTCCCAATTTCACCTTCATATTTGAGAGACAGTTTTGTTGGATGTCTGATTCTTGGCTGGCAATTTTTTTCCTTCAGTGCTTTATATAAGTCAGAAACCCTGGTGGCATAGTGGTTAAGTGCTACGGCTGCTAACCAAAAGGTACGCAGTTCGAATCCACCAGGCGCTCCTTGGAAACTCTATGGGGCAGTTCTACTCTGTCCTATAGGGTCACTGTGAGTCAGAATCAACTCTGTGGCAGTGGGTTTTTGGGTTTTATATAAGTCATCCCATTGGCTTCTTGCCTGCATTGTTTCTACCAAGTAGTCTGAGCTTATTCGTATTGACTCTCCTTTGTAGGTGACTTTTTGTTTATCCCTAGCTGCTCTTAAAATTCTCTCTTTATCTTTGGTTTTGGCAAGTTTGATCATAATATGTCTTGGTGACTTTGTTTCAAAATCTACCTTATGTGGAGCTCAACGAGCATCTTAGATAGATATCTTCTTATCTTTCATGATATCAGGGAAGTTTTGTGCCAACAAATCTTCACCAATTCTCTCAGTGTTTTCTGTTACCCCTCCCTGCTCTGGTACTCCGATCGCTCATAGTTTATTTCTCTTGATAGGATCCCACGTGATTCTTAAGGTTTTTTCATTTTTTTAAAAATTCTTTTATCTGATTTTTCTTCAAATATATTGGTGCCAAGTGTTTTATCTTCAGAGTCACTAATTCGGCCTTCCGCTTGCTTGATTCTGCTCCTCTGACTTTCTATTGGGTTGTCTACTTCTGTAATTTTATTGTTAACCTTCCGAATTTCTGATATCTGTCTCTCTATGGATTCTTGCAGCTTATTAAATTTTTCCTTATGTTCTTGAATAACCTTTTTAGCTTCTTCAACTGTTTTATCTGTGTGTTCCTTGGCTCGTTCTGCATATTGCCTGATCTCCTTTCTGATGTCCTGAAGAGTTTTGTATATTAACCTTTTGTATTCTGCATCCAGTAATTCAAGAAGGCACCTTCATCCAGAAGATCCTTTTGTTCTCTGTGTTGAGAGCTTTTTGAAGTGATCATGGTCTGTTTCTTTATGTGGTTTGATATTGACTGTTGTCTCTGAGTATTAGTTTATTTTATGTTTCCTTACTGTATCTGAGCTTCTTGTTTTGTTTTGTTTTGATATGCCCAGGTGGGTTGCTTGAATGAGCTAGCTTGATTATTTTCACCTTTGGAGCTCTGACATCCTGTCACCAGATGGCTACAGCTGTTATGAGGTATATAAGCTTATGAGTTCATTCACTTTCCTTGAGTGGGTTCAGCTCAGGTGTCCAGGTATTTGGTCATCAAGTGTGTGATATAGTCTCTGTCTTATAGAAGCCTTAGAGGGTCAGGGGTGTTGGTGTAGGTACCGGAATCTGATTGCGGCAGGGGTTCATACTTTTAACAAGGCAGGGGGCTGAGAATTTTCCCCCAAGTGTCTCTGAGGAAATCGTGCTCCTGTTCCCTAGAGTGTACAGGTGGGTGGGTTCTGCAGATGGAACATGGGCACCCAATGCTTGTAGTTCAAAGGGATGGGAGGTACTAGTTATCCTTGGACCCCTGTCGCTGGTGGCTGGGTGACCTGATTGGAGCCACCAGTCCTTAGGCCCCTGATGTGGGTAGGTGAGGACCCTGTTTAATAGGCAAAGTGGTGTCAAACATCAAACGCCCAACCCTCCACCACACAACTTAAACTGTTGCAGTCTGCCAACAAGGGTCTATTCTCCTGAAATAGGCCCTCACAGGTCTATGCAGGGTAAAAGGTAGTCAAAGTCCATGGACTGTTTATGCCTGGACAGAAGCCACTTCTGTCTTGAGCTCCCCTGGTTAGTGGAGCTGGCAAATTATCTTTTCCCCCTGATGGAAATTTATTCCTTTTCCCAGTTCTGGAGCATGGCTCAGGGTGCTCAAATGGGCCTATTTCAGGCCCAGGGAAATCAACAGCCACTGAAGCCAGCTTAGGGATGGGGGGTGTGGTAAAATATACTCACGTACTTAGGTTTTTCCGAGAGTACTGCTCTTCTCTGGTTCCGGAGGTGTGAGTAGGCTGTGCAGCTGGCTGCTTCTCCCTGAGGAAACTGTGGCTGAATGGTATTACCGGCCCACTGCAGCTGCTCCCGGGAATGGTGCCTGAGGGATCCCAGCGAGTCAGGTCTGGCAACTCCTCTCTGGTTCTGAACTGCCTCTCTCTCCTCCTGCTGCTCAGTCCATTTTTCTAACTTTGCCTTTGATGCTCAGGGCTCCTAGCTTGTCATAAATATCATTGTTTCACTTGATTTTTTTTTGGTCTTTGTTGTAAGAGGGATCGCTGGAAGTATCTGGCTGTTCTGTCATCTTGGTGCTGCCTCTCCATTTCATTTTTGACAACTTCCAGTTTTTCTTGATTCTTACTTCATACTTTCCACTTTCCAATTACTAATAGATGTTTGCAGCTGTTTCTTCTCATTTTGAGTAGTGCCACATCAGCAAATGAAGACCCCGAAAGCTTTACTCCATCCACACCATTAAGGTTGACTCTACTTTGAGGAGACAACTCTTCCTCAGTGGTATTTTTAGCGCCTTCTATCCCAAACCCAAGGAATGCAGGCAGTTGCTAGAAGCTGGGAAAGGCAATGAAACAGATTCTCCCTTAGCACTCCACAAGGAATGCGGTCCTGCTAACACGTGTATTTTATCCCAGTGAGACTTCTGACTTACAGAGCTGTAAGCTAATATATATTATATATATATATAATATATACGTTTATATTTAACCAGCAACCAGTAACATGATATATTTTATATATGTATATATTTAACCAGTTTTGGATATTTAACCAGTAAGTTTGTGGTAATCTTTTATAGCTATGATAAAAAAACTAATACAAAAAGATAAAAAGTAAAATTTTTCTTTGGTAATTTTCTACATTTTAAAATTATTTTCTTCATTTTAAATTACTTAATTTTAAGATGACTATGTTTTGTTTAGGAATTAAATTTAAAATGTAGAAATGCTACAAAAATAAGAAATTTGAAGTAGACTGAAATGAATTCAGTATGCCATTCGATTTTATCAGCTTCTCCATCTTTGCTGGTAGAAGTTTGGTGACCGCTTTCTCTAATTTGAAAATAGCTCTATCATGCTAAATTGTTCAGGATTCAAAGGAGTGAGAGAAGTAATAGGAAATCCTGAAAATACTTACTCTGTCCTTGTTCAGTGGACAATGTACCAATTCCTGAGTGGAAGATAGTTCCTCTTGCTTTGATCTTAAGACAGAAATACACTCATTATTGTTTTAAAGTAAACATAGTAAACCTACTGAAACGCATTCAAAATATGAAAATAAATGGTAATCTCTATTCCAACTGACAAGTTATTTTCATCACATAAATTTTCAGCATTTTTCTGTATGTATATTTATATACGTAAAGTAACATAATTTTTCAATTTGTTTTACTATTTCACTTAATATTTATTTCTCTTGAATATTAATATTTCAACTTTACATATTACTCTTTCAACAAATATTTTAAGCATCCACTATAAGCAAAACAAAATACAGTGTAGACAGATATAAAATATGCATAAGTATCCTTGATTGTTGCCCCTATTAAAAATAAGTAGCTACAGCTGTAAACCAAAAGGTTGGCAGTTTGAGTTTACCAGCTACTCCTTGGAAATCCTATGGGCCAGTAAAAAAAAAATGGGCCAGTAGGGTCACTAAATTATTGAGTGCTCTGTATGTACCAAGCACTGAACTAAATTCTGTAGTTTTAAGGTTGTACTTAATTTGCACAGTAACTCCATGAAGTAGGTATTAATATTATATCCAGTATTCAGGTAACTGATATTTTTCTTTATAGATGAGATCAGATAAATTGTTCAAGTAATTACTTTTTCATAGAATGTTTTAAAAAATGTTGTTTATAGTTAATGTTCCTATACAGAATTTCCTTCATAATACTTTTTCTTCCTAAAATGATTTACTTGGGTAACTAGTAGCTTTGGATGTTTCATTTTGAGGAGGAATTATTAGTCTTGAAATTTTCGTGCTGTGGTGAAATGAGTTCCTTTATGTGGCATTTTGCCTCAGTTCTTTGGAAAAAACAGTTTGAGCGATTATTCCCCTAAGCCCTGTGCAGTTTCCTTTGACCTAGTTTTCTACCTCAGAGGGTTTGTCAGTTTTGTCTAGGTTGTTTGACATTTCCTGGGTAAGCTGTAAACAACTTGTGGTTTGATACTTTTTGTCTGGGTCTGCGCTGCAGCCTGCCCTATGATTAGTATGCACCTTTCAGGGATTGGTCAATAGACTAGGCAAATAAAGTGTTTGTGGCCTACCAAGAGGGTATTGGTCAGTTAATGGCCCTGGTGGGAGTGCCATGTCTTGAATTTAATAAGGAGCAGTATATATAGGCAGCCAACCCCAGAGAGATTTTTCAGACAGAAAGAAGCAAGAAGAGAAGCAGCAAGAAGAAGAAGAAGGAAGAAAGAAGAGAGAAGAGAGAAGCAGCAGAGAGAGGGAAAAGGCAAGGAATCTCCTAAAAAAGCAGTAACACAGGTCAAAGGCTGTAACACTGAAGTCAGTGAGAGGCCCAGAAGGAGTCCAGTGGCGGAGTTGGTGGTGACAGATGGCAGGGCCAAGAGGAGCCTGTCCAGGGGGTGCCAAGAGGACCTTGCCCTGAGGGGGCTGAGAGAAGCTATGCTCAGGGGGCTGAGAGGAGCCCTGCATAGTAGAGAGGAGCTGCGAGAGCTGTACTGCACTGAAGAAGGGAGACCTTGTTTACATGCTTCCTGATTCTGATCCTGAGTTGTAGCCTGTTCCTTAATAAATCACTTAACTGTGAGTATGCTCTATGAGTTTCGTGTGGCCATTGCAAAGGATTATCAAACCCAGAAGTGAAGTAGAGAGTGCTGTGGGAGGGAAGGCTGATGTCAGAATTGGTAAAAAGGTTGAAGAGTGGTGGCGTGTTTGACCTCCATTTCATATGAATCAGCCTTGGGCTGGCCGTGATTCGCATTATCCCCCTGAAGTTAGTCAGGTTCTGACACTGATCCTACCACTACCACCGTTTTACGTGTGCCCATTTGTAATATGCCTATCAGTGTACTTTTCTCCTGTAATTACACCACTCATGAGGTTTATAAATTATTTAGAAGCTTTATAGCTGTAAAAGAAGCCCTCGTGGGGCAGTGGATAAGTGCTCCACTGCTAACTGAAAGGTAGGTGGTGGTTCAAATTTACTACCTGCTCCTCATGAGAAAGATGTGGCAATCTGCTTCTGTAAAGATTATACCTTTGGGGCAGTTCTACTCTGTCCTATAGGGTCTCTATGAATCAAAATTGACTAGACAACAATAAAGTTTTTGTTTTTGGTTTTACAGGTGTAAAATGTCTTATTGTTTTAGTTTTCATTTCTTCAATTAATGTCAGAGTTGAATATTTTTCCAGAGAGTTGTTTATCATTTTTATTTCCTTTTAAGTAAATTCTTGGTCCCTGTCCTTTGATTATTTACCTTCTGAGTTCTAAGAAAATCATTCTTTTTGACTAATAAAGCTTTTGCTTTAGACTCTGTCATAGATTGAATTATATGCCCCCAAAATATGTGTATCAGTTTGGCTGGGTCATGATTCCCAGTATTGTGTGATTATCCACCATTTTGTCTTTTGGTATGATTTTCCTGCATGTTGTAAATCCTGTCTCTATGATGTTGTTGAGATGGGGTTAGCAGCAGTTATGTTAACGAGGGAGGACTCAATCTACAAGAGTGGATTGTGTCTTCAGCCAATCTCTTTTTAAGATACAAAAAAGAAGTGAGCAGAGAGACAGGGAGACCTCATGATACCAAGAAAGCAGTGTGGGAGAAGGGCACAGCCTTTGGACCTGGGGTTCCTGGTCGGAGGATCTCCTAGAGAAGGAAGACTGATGACAAGGACCTTCACCTAGAATCAACAGAGAAAAAAAGCCTTCTCCTAGAGCTGGCACTCTGAATTTGGACTTCTAGCCCCTTTAACTATGAAAGAATAAATTTCTCTTTGTTAAAGCCACCCACTTGTGGTATTTCTGTTATAGCAGCATTAGATGACTGAGACAGGCTCTTTCCTCTTCCACTCATAATTTGCCATTTGAACTCAGCAAGAAAAATACCTATAAGTTTACTGGACATCAGAATACAAATGAGAAAGCAAAGCATTAGTAATTTTGTTAGGAAATAACTCCTCTTTGAGCATAAAAACACAGAAATATCAATATTGACATGATTTCTCACAAGGGGCATTACTTAGGAATTCCACGTCTTTGGAGTCTACACAACTAGAAAGAGCTATAGTGGCTTTTATTCTTACCAAAAAATAGAAAGTTAACTCTTTTTGGTTCTTCAGGATCTGTTCATTCAGGATATAGTGTGTCCTAATCTCCTGGGTTTGTCCACAGGTCAAAGTACCAGCAGCAGGTTCAATGTGAATGTAACTCTTACTTGGTGAGAAAATATGCCTTGCAGTGTGATGTGCTTCTATATGAGATTCTTCAAGCCACCAGTTATCAAAACAGTAGTTAGTTGGTTTAAAAGTGACCTAGCAGAAGAAATGACGGTCTTAAATAGGCAATTTGTTATTAATACTTATAAAATATATAGGAACCATGTAATAAGTCTTCTTTCCCAAATAAAACAATCTATAAACACCTTCTCCTTAAAGTCATATAAGTTTGTGCTATACCAATCAGTAGGTATTATTCACTTGCATCAAGATCAACATTTTTATTAACACTCTTATGGCTGTAAATTCCATAAGAACATTTGAATATTCAACACAGAACAAAAATAGTGATATACCAAAGAAATCGAGCAAAACCTAACATGTCTTAAAATTATAAAGATGTTGGCATTTTCAAGGAATACCAAGATGATCTATTCAATGTCTCCTTATACTAGCTCATGTTGTAAACAGAGTTTACCTAAACTAAAAGTTTTCTGACAGAGAATGTTTTGTTTCTTATAATTTAGGTCTCCGAATTGCTCAATTCCTATTTCACTCTTTATCCTCTTTTGTTTTATCCCTAGAGTTCAAATGACTCCCATATATCCTTGAATGACATGGCCCCAATGATCTTTACTTTTTCATTTCCAATGCTCCTTTCTACTTACTTGAACTGTAATGAAAGAAGATGTAAAGTTGGTGGTATCAATAAAAATCTTCGCCAAACCATTCTCATTAGTAGGAAAGCTGTATTGGTATTTACCTCCATCCACGTTGGCAATTACGGTTTTATTGGGGATTGGTTGATCCTTCTCATCAACTAGAAGAACCTAGAAATATGAAAGTGATAGCTGGTTCCAAGTGTCATATAGCAATAACATATCCCACTCTGTAGTATTCATTTCTTGACCAACTGGTCACTTCCTGTCATTTCCTGAAGATCTTAGCATTTGGCAACAAAACATGTTTTCTCAATTTTAAATTATTATTTTTTCTATCTGACATTTTTTGCATGTGAAAGCTGGACAATGTATAAGGAAGTGCGAAGAAGAATTGATGCCTTTGAATTGTGGTGTTGGCGAAGAATATTGAATATACCATAGACTGCCAAAAGAACAAACAAACCTGTCTTGGAGAAAGTACAGCCAGAATGCTCCTTAGAAGACATTTCTATTTCTATTTGGATAACCCACAGGCAAAAGTGGACTCATGATGCTACATTCCCAAATCTTCTTCCCTGGTGTTCTCTACTCAGTAAATGGTCTTTCTATCATTAGTTGATACATGAATACTGGGACCATTCTTGGTTGTTTTTCACTGTCTGTATCCACCCATTGCCAAGTGCTGTCTCTTCCGTTTTTTAAACATATTTGTCAAACATCCTGTCTACTTCTCCTCAAATAATCCACTGCTAGCGTCCTAGTCCAAATCACAATATTTTTTTCCCATTTGGTTTCCAGTGGCCCTCTACTTACTTTTTTGCAATCCTCCCTCTTGCAGCATTATCCTTACTCCAAACTATTTTCTATACAGTTTCAGCACATCTGATCATGTTTCTCTACTTATTAAAACCTTCAGTCATTTCTCAATTCCCTAGGATAAGGTTCAAAATTTTAAACATATTCTAGAATGCTATGTCTTCTATGCCAGCTACAGAAATACTTTTGTTGTCGTTGTTCTGACTCACAGCAACTCTATGTGCAACAGCATGAAACAAACACTGCCCACTCACAATCTTTGCTGCCTTTGAGCCCATTGTTGCAGACACTGTGTCAATATATCTCTCCGAGGGTCTTCCTCTTTTTTGCTGACCCTCTACCTTTACAAGCATGGTGTCCTTCTCCAGGGACTTGTTCCTCCTGGTAACAAGTCCAAAGTGTGTGAGATAAAGTCTCACCAACCTCACTTCCAAGGAGCACTCTGGCTGTACTTCTTCCAAGACAGATTTGTTTGTTCTTCTGGCACTCCACGGCATATTCAGTATTCTTCGCCAGCACCACAATTCAAAGACATTCTTTTTCAGCCTTCGGTCTTTTGCATGCATATGTAGTGATTGAAAATATCATGACTTGGGTAAGGTGCACCTTAGTCCTTAAACTGACATCTTTGGTTTTTAACACTTTAAAGAGGTCTTTTGTAGCAGTTTTGCCCAAAGCAATATGTCATTTTACTTATTTATTATAATTTTTATTATGCTTTAAGTGAAAGTTTACAAATCAAGTCAGTCTCTCTCACAAAAACTTATATACACCTTGCTACACACTCTCAGTTACTCTCCCCCTAATGACACAGCCTGCTCTCTCCCTCCACTCTCTCTTTTTGTGTCTATTTCACCAGCTTCTAACCCCCTCTACCCTCTCATCTCCCCTCCAGGCAGGAGATACCAACATAGTCTCAAGTGTCCACCTGATCCAAGAAGCTCACTCCTCACCAGCATCCCTCTGCAACCCATTGTCCAGTCCAATCCATGTCTGAAGAGTTGGCTTTGGGAATGGTTCCTGTCCTGGGCCAAGAGAAGGTCTGGGGGCCATGACCACCAGGGCCCTTCTAGTCCCAGTCAGACCATTAAGTCTGGTCTTTTTATGAGAATTTGGGGTCTGCATCCCACTGCCCTCCTGCTCCCTCAGGGGTTCTCTGTTGTGTTCCCTGTCAGGGCAGTTATCGGTTGTAGCCAGGCACCATCTAGTTCTTCTGGTCTCAGGATGATGTAGTCTCTCGTTCGTGTCGCCCTTCCTGTCTCCTGGGCTCCTAATTACCTTGTGTCCTTGGTGTTCTTCATTCTCCTTTGATCCAGGTGGGTTGACACCAATTGATGTATCTTAGACGGCTGCTTGCTAACGTTTAAGACCTCAGACACCACTCTTCAAAGTGGGATGCAGAATGTTTTCTTAATAGATTTTATTATGCCAATTGACTTAGATGTCCCCTGAAATCATGGTCCCCAAACCCCTGCCCCTGCTACACTGGCCTTTGAAGCATTCAGTTTATTCAGGAAACTTCTTTGCTTTTGGTTTAGTCCAGTTGTCCTGACCTCCCCTGTATTGTGTGTTGTCTTTCCCTTCATCTAAAGTAGTTCTTATCTACCGTCTAATTAGTGAATACCCCCTCCCCCTCCTTTCGTAACCACAAAAGAATGTTTTCTTCTCAGTTTAAATTATTTCTCAAGTTCTTATAATAGTGGTCTTATACAATATTTGTCCTTTTGCAACTGACAGTTTCACTCAGCAATAATGCCTTCCAGGTTCCTCCATGTTATGAAATGTTTCACAGATTCCTCACTCTTCTTTATCGATGTGTAGTATTCCATTGTGTGAATATACCATAATTTATTTATCCATTCATCCATTGATGGTCACCTTGGTTGCTTCCATCTTTTTGCTATTGTAAACAGTGCTGCAATAAACATAGGTGTGCATATATCTTTTCTCGTGAATGCTCTTATTTCTCTAGGATATATTCTGAGGAGTGGGATTGCTGGATCATATGGTAGTTCTATTTCTAACTTTTTAAGGAAGTGCCAAATCAATTTCCAAAGTGGTTGTACCATTTGACATTCCCGCCAGCAGGTATAAGTGTTCCAATCTCTCTACAGCCTCTCCAACATTTATTAATTTGTGTTTTTTGGGTTAATGCCAGCCTTGTTGGAGTGAGGTGCAACCTCATTGTAGTTTTGATCTGCATTTCCCTAATGGCTAATGATCATGAACATTTCCTCATGTATCTGTTAGCTACCTGAATGTCTTCTTTAGTGAAGTGTCTGTTCATATCTTTAGCCCATTTTTAAATAGGGTTATTTGTCTTTTTGTAGTTGAGTTTTTGCAGTTTCATGTAGATTTTAGAGATCAGAGCCTGACCAGAAATGTCATAGCTAAAAACTTTTTCCCAGTCTGTAGGTAGTATTTTTACTCTTTTGATGAAGTCTTTGGATGAGCATAGGTGTTTGATTTTTAGGAGCTCCCAGTTGTTTAGTTTTTCTTCTGCATTCTTAATAATGTTTTGTATACTGTTTATGCCATGTATTAGGGCTCCTAATGTCATCCCTATTTTTTCTTCCATGATCTTTATCGTTTTAGATTTTATATTTAGGTCTTTGATCCATTTTGAGCTCGTTTTTGTGCATGGAGTGAGGTATGGGTCTTGTTTCATTTTTTTTGCAGGTGGATATCCAGTTATGCCAGCACCAGTTATTAAAAAGACTGTCTTTTCCCCATTTAACTGTTTTGGGGCCTTTGTCAAATATCAACTGCTCATATGTGGATGGATTTATGTCTGGATTCTCAATTCTGTTCCATTGGTCCATGTATCTGTTGTTGTACCAGTACCAGGCTGTTTTGACTACTGTGGCGGTATAATTGGTTCTAAAATCAGGTAAAGTAAGGCCCCCCACTTGTTCTTCTTTTTCAGGAATGCCTTATTTATCTGGGGCCTCTTTCCCTTCCATATGAAGTTGGCGACTTGTTTCTCCATCTCATTAAAGAATGTCGTTGGGATTTGGATCAGAATTGCATTAAATATATAGATCGCTTTTGGTAGAATAGACATTTTTATAATGTTAAGCCTCCCTATCCACGAACAAGGTACTTTTTCCCACTTATGTAAGTCTCTTTTGGTTTCTTGCAGAAGTGTACTGTAGTTTTCTTTGTAGAAGTCTTTTACATCTCTGGTAAGATTTATTTCTAAGTATTTTATCTTCTTGGGGGCTACTATAAATGGCATTGATTTGGTGATTTCCTCTTCGATGTTCTTTTTGTTGGTGTAGAGGAATCCAAAAAGAACAAAGGAATCCAGGAAACCCTGGTGGCATAGTGGTTAAGTGCTACAGTTGCTAACCAAAGAGTCAGCAGTTCGAATCCGCCAGGTGCTCCTTGGAAACTCTATGGGGCAGTTCTATTCTGTCCCACAGGGTCTCTACGAGGACTCAATGGCACTGGGTTTGGTTTTTTGGTTAGAGGAATCCAACTGATTTTTGTATGTTTATCTTGTATCCCAGTACTCTGCTGAACTCTTCTATTAGTTTCAGTAGTTTTCTGGAGGATTCCTTAGGGTTTTCTGTGTATAAGATCATGTTATCTGCAAACAGAGATACTTTTACTTCTTCCTTGACAGTCTGAATGCCTTTATTTCTTTATCTAGCCTAACTGCTCTGCTAAGACCTCCAACACAATGTTGAATAAGAGCGGTGATAAAGGGCATCCTTGACTGGTTCTGGATCTCAAGGGGGATGCTTTCAGGCTATCTCCATTTAGGATTATGTTGGCTGTCGGCTTTGTATAAGTTCCCTTTATTATGTTGAGGAATTTTCCTTCTATTCCTATTTTGCTGAGAGTTTTTTTTTTTTTTTATCATGAATGGGTGTTGAACTTTGTCAAATGCCTTTTATACATCAATTGATAAAATCATGTGATTCTTGTCTTTTGTTTTATTTATGTGGTGGATTACATTAATTGTTTTTCTAATGTTGAACCATCCCTGTATACCTGATATGAATCCCACTTGGTCGTGGAGAATTATTTTTTTGATATGTTGTTGAATTCTATTGGCTAGAATTTTGTTGAGGATTTTTGCATCTACGTTCATGAGGGATATAGGTCTATAATTTTCTTTTCTTGTGGTGTCTTTACCTGGTTTTGGTATCAGGGATATGGTGGCTTCAAAGAATGAGCTTGATAGTATTTTATCCTTTTCTTGGGTAGATTATCTTCTCATCTTTCGTGATATCAGGGAAGTTTTCTGCCAACAAATCTTTAACAATTTTCTCTGTATTTTCTGTTATCCCTCCCTGTTCTGGTACTCCAATCACTCATAGGTTATTTCTCTTGATGGAGTCCCACATGAGTCTTAAGTTTTCTTTATTTTTTAAAATTCTTTTATCTGATTTTTCTTCAGATATATTAGTGCCAAGTGATTTATCTTTGAGTTCCAAAATTCTAGCTTCTACTTGCTCAATTCTGCTCCTCTGACTTTCTATTGGGTTGTCTACTTCTGTAATTTTATTGTTAATCTTCTGAATTTCTGATTGCTGCCTGTCTATGGATTTTTCCAGTTTATGAAACTTTTCATTATGTTCCTGAATAATCTTTCTAATTTCTTCAATTGCTTTATCTGTGTGTTCCTTGGCTTGTTCTGCATATTGTCTCATTTCCTTCCTGATGTCTTGAAGGATTCTGTATATTAAAGTTTTGTATTCTGCCTCTGGTAATTCAGGAATGCACTTTCATCTAGAAGATCCCTGGATTCTTTGTTTTGAGAGCCTGTTGGGGTGATCATGGTCTGTTTCTTTATGTGACTTCATATTGACTGTTGTCTCCAAGCCAAATAAGTTATTGTATTAATTTATGCTTGCTTACTGTGTCGTAGCTTCTTGCTTTGTTTTATTTTGGTGTACCCGTAAGGATTGCTTGAGTGAGCTAGCTTGATTATTTTCGCCTTTGAAGCTCTGACGTCCTGTCCCCAGATGGCAAGAGCTGTTATCAGTTATATCAGTCTAGGAGTCCATTCAGTTTTCTTGTATGAATTCAGCTCATGTTTCCAGGTAGCTGACCATGAAGTGTGTGGTACAGGCTCTGTCCTATAGTCTTAGGGGGGCAGTGGTGATTGGCATATATACCGGTATCTGATTGCAGTAGGGGGTCATGCTCTGAACAAGGCAGGGGGCTGAGAACTGGCCCTCGAGTGTCTCTGAGGAAAGCATGTCCCTGTTCCCTAGAGCATGCAGGTGGGTTGGTTCTGCAAAGGGACCATGGGCACCCAAAGATTTTGGTTGTAAGGACTGGGAGGTACCAGTTATCTTTGGACCCCTGTCAGTGGTGGCTGGATGACCTGAGTGGAGCTACCAGTCCTTAGGTCCCTGATGTGGGTAGGTGGGGACCTTGTTTAATAGGCAAAACAATGTCAAATATCAATCACCCACCTCTCCACCACATAGCTGAAATGGTTGGAGTCTGCCAACAAGTGCCTATTCTCCTGAAATAGGCCCACACAAGTCCATGCAGAAGGGAAAGGTGCTCAAAGTCCACGGAGGGTTTATGCCTGGACAGGAGCCAATTCTGTCCTGAACTCCCCCGGTTAGTGGAGCTAGCAAGTTATCTTTTCCCCCAAATGCAAATTTTTTCCTTCCCCAAGGCCGGGAGGATGGCTCTAGGTGCTCAACGGTGCCTATCTTGGGCCCAGGGGTTTCAGCCACTGAAGCCGGTTTGCGGGTGGTGGTGGGGGGGCGCGTAAAAATATATGCAAGTGCTTAGCTTTTGCCAAGAGCGCCGTTCTCCTCAGGTTCTGGAGGTGTGAGTGGGCTGTGTGGCTGGCTGCTTCTCCCTGAGGAAACTGCGGCCGAACTCTAGTAGCAGCCCACCACCACCACTGCCGCTGCTGCTCCAGGCATGATGCCTGAGGGCTCCCAACGATTCAGGTCCAGTAACTCCTCCACTTCTGAATAGTCTCTTCCTCCCCCGCCCCTCAGTTTGTTCTCTAAGCTTGCCTTTGATGCTCAGGGCTCCCAGCTTGTCACAAACATATTCATTTCACTTGTTTTTTCGGGTCTTTGTTGTAAAGAGGGCTCACCAGAAGAGTCTGTCTACTCCGCCATCTTGGCTCCACCTCCTCGTTTTATTTCTTGACTCCTGCATCCATGGGTGTTGATTGTGGATCCACGTAAAATGAAATCCTTGAGAATTTCAGTCAGTTCTCTGTTTATCATGACATTGTTTATTGGTCCAGTTGTGAGGATTTTTGTTTTCTTTATGTTGTGGTGAAATTCATACTGAAGGCTGTAGTCTTTGATCTTCATCAGTAAGTGTTTCAAGTCCTCTTTACTTTCAGCAAGGAAGATTGTTTCACCTGCATATCACAGATTGTTGATGAGTCTTCCTCCAATCCTGATGCCATGTTCTTCTTCACATAGTTCAGCTTCCGGATTATTTGCTCGGCATACAGATTGGATAAGTATGGCCAAAATATACAGCCCTGACGCACACCTTCCCTGACTTTAAACTACACAGTATTGCCTTGTCCTGTTTCAATACCTGCCTCTGTGTATGTACAGGTTCCTCATGAGCACATTTAAGTGATTAAGTGTTCTGGAATTCCCATTCTTTGCAATGTTGTCCATGATTTGTTTGATCCACACAGTTGAATGACTTTGCATAGTCAATACACACAGGTAAACATGTAGAAACAGTCACCACCATTTAGGTCTTTGTTCTTGAAAAGTTGTTTCACACCTAGGGCCTTGGCCATTCTCTCACCTAGCTTAAATTTCTGGTTAATTCATACTCATATTTCAAGTCCTCAGTTTTCTTATGATCTCCTCTTAGCCTAAAATGGTCTTGCCCAATCATATCTATACATTTATTAATTTCTTGCTGATATGATATGAAATAATAGAATCATGAAGAAAGTATAAAATTCATCACATGCTGCTGAAATGAGGCAATTGCACATAAACTGTCAATTCAAAGATTAAAAACCCATTGCTGTTGAGTCAATTTTGACTCATAGCAATCCTATAGAGCAGAGTAGAACTACTGATAGGGGTTTCAAGGTTGTAATCTTTTAAGGAAGCAGATTGCCATGGGAGAGGCTAGTGAGCCGGCCTTTGGGTTAGCAGTCAAACCCTTAACCACTGTGCCACCAGAGCTCCATTCAAAGATTATCTATTACAAAAGAAAATTAGAAGTGTGTATAAATCTTGCATTTCTTATATGAAATAAAATTGATATTTTCCTAAAAGTCCTAAAACTTACCAATATTGAGATTTGCATCTGAAAGGAACTTTTCTAAACCATTAGTAATTTTAAAAAATCAACCATTTTTTATTGTTTCTATGAAAAATGATGTTACAAAATAATTATCTATAAACAATCACAGAGTATGCAGACAAACTGTATAGAAAGATGTGTTATAGAGATGCGATGTGTTAAGAAGTTAATAAATAAAAATGTTTTTTTCTGATATCTTATTTTTGAATTTGTAATTTGCTATGATTTCTTTTCTTATTCTAAATAAATATTGATTTTTGCAATAAATTTTGATTTTGAGATTTTCCAAAAATTCATTTCATTACAAAGCCTCACACTTTAAATTACGATTAGGTTGAAAAGATATTTTACCTGCCCAAAGAAAGGGAGCCCACGTCTGTAATGTGAATCCACTTTTATAAAACTCAGCTTACTCAAGGTATTTGTGATTTCACATGATTCATGCCCAGTTATTTCCAACCCTGAGAAAGAAATAAGGAAAGTGGAATTGTTCTATGTATCCAAGACACACCTGCTACCTGTACTCCAGTTTCACTTCATCATGACAAAGTACCATCCATATTCTTTTATGTCATTCTTTCAGGAATTTTTTCACATTTGGAAGACAGAAGGTATTTGACAACAACTCCGTCAGCTTCAGCTTCAGCTTCATATCAAAATGTACTGATATCTATAATTTCCCAATCTCTGTGGTTTCACAAGTATCTCTCCTTGTCCCACATATGTTCTTGATGAGTTTCTTCTCATCTCTTCCATGATTTTATTCCATCTTTGTTTCTACCTCTCTCACTTCCCTGCTCCCCACCTATAACTTTCTGCATAGGAGATTCCTAAAATTTGCTTAAATTTGTCACAAAACACCTTCTCAGCAAGATCTTTCTTTTCATTTATAATCTAGCCAAAGTATAGTCAACACCTGGTGATTTTCTCTTCAATGAAGTGTGATCTGTATCCTCGTCATCTAAAATACCACTCTATCGAATTCTAAATGATCCCTTAACTGCCCCCAATAAAGTATTCTTGTTTAAGACTTCATCATATATGAACTCTTAGCAGAGCTTCATACATATAAGCACTATCAAAACTATTCCTTCCAGTGACTTCTAAGAAATTGTTCCATCTTATTTTCCACCTATCTCTAGGATTTCTATTTTATTATGCTGACTTATTTGATACTGGCTGCCCCCTACACATAGTTGTTTCTGTTCTTGTACCCCTTTTTGTCTTGTTTCTATCTTAAATTTAGCAGTGTGAAATGAACTTTCTTTCTATTGCATTATAGGAAGATGTGATCACAGTGGGAATGACTCCCAGATATAAATCTTGGGTTGGGATTTTTCTCCCTCTCTTTTTAAACTATCAGCTCCACAAATCCCCTTCCATTTTGATATTCCAAATTATTTCTAACTACTTTTGACTTATTTTTGTCACAATAGTTATATCTCAACCATTCCTTATTTTCGTTAATGGTATTTCCATTTCCCATACCCCAAATTTGGAATCTTTGAATTCACTGTATCTTTTTCTTTCATATCAGATCTTTCAACAAGATCAATTGATTTTACCTTCAAAATACCAATAAATTTTATTCCTTATTTTTATATATTTGTAATTCTCCTAGTGCAGGGTGATATCATCTTTCACCTGGGTTGTTGCAGTAATCTCCTGATGTTTCACAGCAGAACATATTTTTCATCTAGCCTGTCCTCATGGCTGCTAGAATTGTTTTTTACAAATATATCAACTCAGGTTTTTTCTCCTCCTCAAATATATCTGAAGTTATGCAAAGGTCTTCAGAATAAATTCTAAACTCCTCATCATATGATTGACTTTCCTCCGCAATCTAGTACCAGCGTACCTCTTCAGACTCTTTCCAGACTAAATACATTTGTTCTCAGCTTATCGTCCTTTCCCCAGCCATCACTATTTATCAAAATATTACCCTTTCTATAAGAATCAGCTCAAATGGTACTTTATCTATAACACTTTTTTTTTTCTGGCTCTCCTTCTATTAATTATCTCTTTCTTCATATTCGTTTGATCCTTAGTTTTCTCTTTTCATGTGGAAATTTTATGATGGTTATATGTGCATAAAGATAATTCCATATAACCATCAACAACTTGCTCATGTGCAAGTTCAAGTTGAAGTTGAAGAAAATTAGAACAAGCCCGCCAGAGCCAAAGTAGGATCTTGAGTGTACCCCACCTGAATTTAGAGACTGTCTCAAGAATAGATTTGACATATTGAACACTAATGATGAAAGACCAGATGAGCTGTCGAATGACATCAAAGATATCATACATAAAGCAAGATGTCAAAAAAAGTGAAAGAAAGAAAAGACCAAACGGATGTCAGAAGAGATTTTGAAACTTGCTCTTGAACATCGAATGGCTGACACAAATGGAAGAAATGATGAAGTTAAAGAGCTGAATGGAGATTTCAAAAAGCAGCTGGAAAGACAGTAAAGTATTACAGTGACATGCGCAGAGACCTGGAATTGAAAAACCGAAAGTAAAGAACTCACTCAGCATTTGTTAACCTGAAAAGACTGAAGAAAAAACTTAAGCCTTAAGTTGCAATAGTGAAGGATTCTATGGACAAAATACTGAATGACAGAGGAAGCATCAAAAGAAGATGGAAAGAATATGCAGAGTCACTCTACCAAAAATAATTGGTTGATGTTCATTCGTTTCAGGAGGTAGCATATAGCAAAGAACTAATAGTACTGAAGGAAGAGGGCCAAGCTGCACTGAAGACCTTGACAGAAGACAAGGCTCCAGGAATTAATGAAATACCAACTGAGATGATTCAACAAAGGGATACAACGCTGAAAGTGCTCACTCGTCTATGCCAAGAAATTTGGAAGACAGCTACCTGGTCAACAGACTGGAAGAGATTCACATTTATGCCTATTGCAAAGAAAGGATATCCAACAGAATGCAGAAATTATCGAACACTATTATTAATATCACACGCAAGTAAAATTTTGTTGAAGATCATTCAAAACAGGTTGCAGCATTAGATCAACAGGGAACTTCCAGAAATTCAAGCCGGAATCAGAAGAGGATGTGGAATGAGGGATATCATTGCTGATCTCAGATGGACCTGGCTGAAAGCAGAGAATATCGGAAAGATGTTTACTTGTGCTTTATCGACTATGCAAAGGCATTTGCCTGTGTGGATCATAACAAATTATGAATAACATTGTGAAAAATGAGAATTCCAGAAAACTTAATTCTGCTCATGAGAAACCTGTACCTAGATCAAGAGGCAGTCATTCGAACAGAACAAGGGGATACTGTGTTGTTTAAAGCCAAGAAAAGTGTGAGTCAGGGTTGTATCCTTTCACCATACTTTTTCAATCTGTGTGCTGAGCAAATTGTCCGAGAAGCTGGACTATATGAAATAAAACAGGGCAGCAGGATTGGAGGAAGACTTGTTAACAACCTGTGTTATTCAGATGACACAACATTGCTTGCTGAAAGTGAAGAGGACTTGAAGCACTTATTGATGGAGATCAAAGACTGTAACCTTCATTATGGATTACACCTCAACATAAAGAAAACAAAAATCCTCACAACTGGACCAATAAACAACATCATGATAAATGGGGAAGAGATTGAAGTTGTCAAGGATTTCATTTTACCTGGATCTACAATCAACACCCCAGGAAGCAGCAGTGAAGAAATCAAATGACTCATTGTGTCGGGCAAATCTGCTGCAAAAGATCTCTTTAAAGTGTTGAAAAGCAAAGATGTCACTTTATGGACTAAGGTGGGCCTGACCCAAGCCATGGTGTTTTCAATTGCTTCATATGTATGCAGAAGGTGGGCAATGAAAAAGGAAGATTGAAGAAGAATTGATGCCTTTGAATTATGGTGTTAGTGTCCATCTTGGAAGACGTACAGTCAGAATGTTCTTTAGAAGTGAAGATAGTGAGATGTTGTCTCACATACTTTGGGATGTTATCAGGAAGGACTAATCCCTGGAGAAGGATATCGTGCTTGGCAAAGTAGAGGGTCAGCAAAAAAGAGGAAAACTTCAACTAGATGGATTGACACAGTGGCTGCCAACAATGGCTTCAAGCATAGCAACGGTTGTGAGGATAGTGCAGAACTGGGCCGTGTTTCCTTCTGTTGCACTCAGGATTGCTCTGAGTCAAAACCAACTGGATGGCACCTAACAACAACATAAACCTGAAAAAACCCGTTGCCGTCGAAGTCGATTCCGACTCATAGTGATCCTATAGGACAGAGTAGAACTGCCCTGTAGAGTTTCCAAGGAGTGCCTGGCAGATTTGAACTGCTGGCCCTTTGGTTTGCAGCTGTAGCACTTAACCACTACACCACCAGGGTTTCCAACAACATAACAATATATAATTCCATTTTTAGATTTTTAATTCCTTTAAAGCAGCTACTATGTCATTTTCATAATCTCCAGCAGATATAAAATTTTACATAGAATGGAAGTTTTATAAAGGTGTATCAAATTAATACATATTTTTAAATAATACAAACCTGTTCCCTCCTCTTTGATCTTGCCTTCCACTTCTATTGACATGTCATATCCTCTTTGTCTCAGCTGAAACATTTTAGTGTTTACAAGTTGTGTGAAACAGCCTTTACTGTCTGCCTGAAGGGAAAAGAAAAAAAAACCCTCTGATTTGCTATCCTCAGATTTATCAGAAAGTCAGTAGTCAATCTAAGAAACATTGTTAATGGTCATAGAAAGAGATTTTACATTCTAATCTTCCTTTTGGCGCTTATCCTTCCCAAATCCAATAATTACATGAAGTTTCTTCTTTACTAATTGAGGTATTCACGGCCAATCTTTGCCTTTCTCTCCTCTCTTCTGAAAACCTACTCCAAGTTTCCACCTTATTAAACTTCCTAGAGTTCCCAAATGTGCCACAGCATTTTGTAATTCCATCTCTTTGTATATGTTGTTCCTCAGACAAGAACTTTCTCCCATTCTTACCTTGGCCAACACTTAAATCAAAAAAATTAATAAAATCAAATAAAACTAGTTGTTGTGAAATTGAGTTTAACTTATAGAGACCACATGTGCATCAGATCATAACTGCACAGATTTTTTGGAAGTAGATTGCCAGGCCTTTTTTCCAAGGTGCCTCTGGGTGAACACAAATTTCCAACCTTTCGGTTAGCAGCTGAGGAATTAACTATTTGCACCGCCCAGGGACTTGGCCATCACTTACTGCTTTTCAAAACTCAACTCAGACTAACATCTTCTAAGAGGCCTTTTGTAATTATCTACATCTAAATATTGGTTAGGGGTGGTATTTTGTTAACTGTATTTTTCCAATGCCTAGGACATTAATAAGAACTTATATTTCCAAACTAAATACTAGGTTCCATGTTTTAATTTATTTGGTTTATTAATGTTTATCTTGGTAGCCCATTCAGCACCCTGGCCTCTTATTTATTTGCTGTCTGCAGCTTTGATAACTCTTTTTTACCCCCATATTCCTACAGTACTTGGTCACAGTGCCACACCCTGGACTTTTAAGTACTCTTCTTCTGAAATCACTAATTTATGCATTCCATTTTTTACTATAACATATTCTACTTTCGGTTGTTTCCCTTAATTATTCTTATTACACCTCTTCTTTGGTATAACTGTGGCCTCCAGGCCATTGTCCCTCCCTCCATGTCTCCCTCCTCCTCAACTCACTGCTGGTTTAATATTGTTCCTTACGCGGTTTAGATTTTCCAACTAACCAGGTTCTTAACACCTGCCGTGTTCCTTCTGTCATCTGTCTGACAGAAGTCAACTTGAGACACACCCTTTTATCCCCCTACGCCTGTAGTGTTGACTGCTGCTGAATGGAAGTTACAAAATTGGCCAAATTAAAGCCAGTATAATTCAAACTCCCTACCCTGAAGCACACCCCTAACACTGCCAGCCAATCTTACAATGTTTCCCTTACTCCACAATTTTCTACACTGACAATTTCAAACACTCTTCACTGTTGTATTCACTATTGTAATCCAAAAGAAAACAAGATTTGGTATTAGCACCTTGGAGAGAGTGGTTTCTACATACCTGTTGGCTGAACTCATCACAGATACTTTGTGGATATTTGCCAAGGCAGGAGGAACGGTGTCGTGAATATTTTCTGCATACAGTAATTGTCACCAGACCAGGGACAGGTTTTCCATATGTGTAACTATAACAATAACAATAGAGCAGTCTTACAAAAACAGATATTTAATATAAATAACACAGACATTCCTTTGCCTTATTTGATCCATTCATATGTCCATCTTATTCAGCTAAAGAATTGTAGTAAAGACTATCTAGAGAGTGCATATCTAAGTCCTCCTTAGCTCATGTATTTTAGGAGAATAAATGAGAAGTCAGATAGAAAAGCAGCAGCTACAAAGAAAAACGCTATATATGAACAACATGAGTCGGTTTGATTTGCCACGCAGGATGGAAGAATATGATGCAAAGTTGAACTTGACGTATTGATGTCTGTTTTATGGATCACCTACACTGAAAAAGTTGAAGACCCTCAACAAGATGGAGTCACATGGTGGCTGCAACTATGGGCTTAAGCATAACAGTGATCATGAGGATGGCACAGGACGGGATGATGCTTCCTTCTGTTGTACATAGGGTTGCTATGAATCAGAATGGACTCAATGGCACTTAACAACAACACTGAAATTACCTGGGGTACATGTTGTGACACAGGTTCTTGAGTCTTTCCTCAGATTTTATGTTTAGAATCTTTGGAGGCGGGACCAGAGACCTACATTTTAACTGAGCACTCCCTGAGAATCTTATGCCCATTCCAGTTTGAAACCTATTGCTTTAGTCCAAACTGTAAAGTAGATGAGGTTTGTTTCCAGCTCCCCAAGCTTCCTGTTTTTATGGTTTCCCCCCTCAAATTCCTGTAAGTCCTGGTAAGTAATAAATCATTAAGTAAACTTAAATCTGAATCAAAAGGCTTTCCCTCTGGTGAAAAAATTTAAAACATCCAGGGGGGTAGAGGATGAAAACATGTTTTTCATGCTGTGTTCAAAAGCATGAGGGAAAGTTTCTCTTCTCTGTGGGTATGGAAGATGCTCTATAACACACTGAAAGGTATCCAGGAAAGAAATCACCATGATATTTATTTTTTAATTCTACCATATATATATGAAGGCAATGGCGGTCCAGTGGTAGAGTTCTCGCCTTTGGAGTGGGAGACCACGGTTAGAACTCCAGCCTCAGATACAGCCACCGTCATCTGTCAGTGGATGTTGGTGTGTTGCTGTAGTGCTGAACAGGTTACAGAGGAGCTTTCAGACTAAGATGGACTAGGAAGAAAGCCCTGGCAATCTACTTCCAAAACATCTGCCAGTGAAAACCCTGTGAATCATAAGGGTCTGACCCTGTAGTGCATGGAGTTGCCATGGGTTGGGGGCAGACTCATTGGCAGCTAACGACAACAATAGCCACGCATATCTAGCATCTAAAGTAAAGTATATGCTTAACTTCTCCCCCACTACTTTTCATGTTTCTCCTTAGTTTAAGAAATTGGGAGCCATAAAGAAAATGGTGACAGTAGGGTACAGCGTAGCATAGCAGTTATGATCCTGAGCTTCAGAGCTAGAAGGCCTGTGTTCAGTTTTCCTTTTCATAAATCAGACAATAATAGTGTTGTCAGGAATGAGAAAAAATTCTATGGAGAGCACTTAGCACAGTGTCCAGGATATATAAATGTGTTTCATATGATTAGATTTATTAATTAATTTTTTTAGTTATGGAGACAATCTAGAAAAGTGATGAAGAGTTCAAGGTCTGCAGCCAGACTGCTAAATTCCAGTTCTACCATTTATTACTGATAGGAACTTAAGCTTTTTTTTTTTTAATTCTCTATGTGTTAGAGCTTCCTTATTTGTAAAGTGAGGATAATAATTATCCTCATACATCAGGGTTACTGTGGGAATAAAATATGTTAATAAGTGCAAGGCACTTATAACATTATCTGACAGTGTTTAAAAATGATTTTTTATTAGTAGTAGAAGCATCAGAGTTCCTGGGTGGTGCAACCTGTTGAGCACTCGGCTGCTAACTGAAAAGTAGGAGGTTCAAATCCACCCAGAGGTACCTCTGAAGAAAGGCATGGCATTCTACTTCAGAAAAATCAGCCACTAAAAACCCTATGGAGCACAGTTCCACCCTGCCACACATGGGGTCCCTATGAGTCATAGTCAACTTGACAGCAACTGAAAAAAAGTAGAAGTGTCATATGCTACCATCCCTGCTTCCTAGTGTGGGCTGAGGCAAGCTGGAGAGAGAGCTATTCCTTCTTTAATTTACACACTTCAAGGTCCAGTCACTATTACTTGTAATAAATTTACTGGGGAAATAGAAATGAGATGAAAAAAAATGCAACTTACAGGCCGCAGACAGATACTGCAAATCCTTCATCTAGGAAACCAATTGTCTTAGGAATTTTCACTTGGATCTCAAATTTGGGCAAAACTGTTTTCAATTGAAGAGAAAAAGAGGTGAGAGTGGCAGGAGATCTTGTAAGTATTAGTAACGGGGTCTATCGCAGAATCTGTTAGCATGTAATCACATGAAATGATTTCAACTGCAATAAGGAGCATTTAAGGCCACTACTGACAAAACAGGTGCCACCCATTACCATGGCAGTTTGTATTATGTCAGCTTGGTTTAGGTGGTCTTACGTTTTCCAGAATTTCCTTCTGTGAATTGGTGCAAGGTTTGGAAGGTGGAAGAGAAGCAGCACCAGTAGTCTCTTAAGATCGTCATCGATGAGGTAACAGATATAGGGGAACCAGGAGGCTCCAGTTTATCCTTAATCTTTACCTCTTTATGTCCAGTTTTTTTTCCCACAACAGCCAGTCCTGCTGACTAACAGAGGTTACATGCCCACCACCAGACACTGGGCTCTGGAGCCACTGAAGCAGTACCTATGCAGGAGTAACAGGGTTTCATGTATTCTTCCATCAGCTCCCCTTTGTGGTCCACACTGGCGGCTAAATGTGCTCTATTTCTTTCTCATATCCCTTGAAAACTTTGATTTATCCATCTGCATCAATGGCTGAGAATCCCTGGGTGGTGCAAATGGTTAACATGCTTGGCTGCTAACCCAGAGGCACCTCGGAAAAAAGGTCTGGAGATCTACTTCTGAAAAACCAGCCATTAAAAACCCCTTGCAGAACAGTTCTACTTTGACACACATGAGATGGCCATGAGTTGGAATCAACTCGATAGCAACCAGCTTGGTTTTGGTTTACCAGTGGTTCGGATTTGTCAACTCCCTCTGCTGGATGCTTACTTTTCCAGCTTCTCCCACAGTTGTGTTATTCCTATTGTAGATTCTTATTTCATAGTTCTCATGACAGTTCTGGTGAGTCTGAGGAATCACACTTTTGTGATAAGATTCCGCAGCCATAGCACAAAAGATTTATTTTATGTTGTCAACTCCACATGACTGATAACTAATAAGATGACTTTAATGTGTCTGATTACTGTGATTGGAGTAGTGTCAGTGTATGTCACAGGCACTTATGACTATAATCTTGGGAATACCTTCAGCTACAAAATATAGACCAACAAACAGTGTGTGTAGATCACACAATTAACAGCTTATGTTTGAATAGCATTAAATGGACATATTCAATGTCTCTTCCCTTTTATTGGCTCTGTGATTTTGGTAAGAAACTAACTTTTCTAGTATTGATTTGCTCACTAATAAAATGGGGATAACTACGGTATTTGCCTCAGAGGACTGTTGTAAGGATTAAATGAGATAATGCATGAAAAGTACTTAGCAAATATGGAGGTGAATAAAAAAGCTTGTTAACATTTAACTATTATATATTAGGCTTTTTCTAGCCACCTATATGTAAAAAGGAGCCCTGGTGGTGAAGTCCTTAAGAGCTCAGGCTGCTGGTGGACACTTGAGACTATGTTGGCATCTCCTCCCTGGAGGGGAGATGAGAGGGTAGAGGGGATTAGAAGCTGGCGAAATGGACACGAAAAGAGAGGGTGGAGGGAGAGAGTGGGCTGCCTCATTAGGAGGAGAGCGATTGGGAGTATGTAGCAAGGTGTATATAAGTTTTTGTGTGAGAGACTGACTTGATTTGTAAACTTGCACTTAAAGCACAATTAAAAAAAAAAAAAAGAGCTCAGGCTGCTAACCAAAAGGTTGGCAGTTCAAATCCACTGGCCAGTCCTTGGAAACCCCATGGGGCAGTTCTATTCCATCCTATAGAGTTGCTATGAGTCGGAATTGATTCGAAGCAATCAATTTTTGGTTTTATATGTAAAAGCCATTAAGTCTTAATTACTGTAATGTCACACATTCCTTGCACATGTAGAATTCTTACCATATTCTTTCACCTCGAAGGGGTGCTCTATTTTTTTCCCTGAATCCTTCTGCAGGATGACCTTGTAGGAACCCAGACTGGGCTCCACTGAGAGTGGGAAAGAGAGCTGGGTGAGCCCTCCTTGCAGTTTGAGGCTTTGCCATTGGAAAATTCTGTTCTTCTTGGGATTCTATAGGTGAAAATATTATGAGTTCTTATAAAAATTGAAATACAGTTGAAATACATGTATTTATTCTGAGTGGCAGGGCAACTTTTTAGGTAAGAATGACATTGGGTGTTACAAAATAGATGGTTGGTAAATTGCACCAAAAAGATATTAGCAAAGTTTCCTAAGAATTCTAGACTGAGAATAAGGCAATAAGTTTACCAGATGTGAGATATTACAGATAATATTTCACACTGGGCCCATTTTTTTTGAAATTATGCTTATCCATTTTGGTCAGAAATACTTGAAGAGTCACTAAACTGTGTCATCTTAGGGGATTTTGCTTCTTCATTAACATCTTATTGATTTCATCACAGGATTTAAGACAGACAAGGAGAATAGTTTTTGTTTAGTTTCGGTGAAATGGTATGGCAGGGAAGGAAGGGGAAAGAGGCAATTTAAAGTAACCTGTAAATTGTCATTCCAACTGAGACACACCTACCTTAATATATACTACCTACCTCAATATAAACCACTGGGAACTGAAAAGAAAGAACAAAATGGCATGTGTGAGATACAATTTAGAAAGAGAAAACCAGACAGCCTCAGTGACAAAGTATCTGGACCAGAGGAAGTGATGTCTTCATTTCTTGTTTAGACAAGGAAATGTCCCCTTGTTTGGTTCACAGCATTTCATATGTTTAGTTTGGTAGATACATGTCAAGAAGTCATGACTTCCTTTTCATGATGTAATGTATGATTGAGGAAACATAACTAGATTAAGAGGTTCAATATTTTGCAGACAATTATTTGTCTGAGAGAAATCCAATGTATTTTTCTTTTGTTCAATAAAATTAACTGGGATCTTTAAGTGGACTAGTCATATTTTAAGCAACTTCAACTGAATATTTAATTTATTTTAAGAATGAGTTGATGAACTGTTTTGATCCTGACCTCCCTTAGCCCTCCAGCATAACTGTGGTAGATTTAAGTATCTCTTATTTTTTTTTTTTTTATATCAGTCTCAAGTTCTCCAAAAGAATAGGACTTAATTATTGACCATTTCCCCCACTCATCCACTGTTATGAGACTCACCATTTCATTCAAAGGTTTCATCCAAATATTCACAGAGACAATGCGGAATCTCACTGAAATACAGAGATTTTTCTTATGAGACCCTCCGTTGGGAACCCAGGGTAATAACACAGGTAACAACACACCAGGATTTCAGTGACTATAGCATAAAGCCATAAAAGGCCCACTCCCCTTAAAGTTGCTCTAGCTCATTAGGTTTTTTATACCTGTTTGTCCTGGTTTGTAGATGGGTTTGTCTGTTTGAACAAAGACTAGGCTCTCTGCTTTTGTTATGTGCACTGAGCTCCTCTTTGTGAAGTGTTGGGTTGGCCCCTTCACCTGCACAGTAATATATGCCAAGGAGGATGGAAACTCTGGAAGCTGTAAAACAGAATGAGCTGAAGAATCTGCCCAGACCCACTTCAGAACGATGTCTCAGTCTTTATGATTTTCTCAGTTAACCTGGTTAGTTCCATCAGAATTAGTAAGGAACAAGGCCAAGGACATGTCCTCTGTTTTTTAAATAGATTATTATGATTGTGTAACACAACAGCAACAATTAGATGATTTAATTAAAGAGAAAAAACATCATTTCGATCAAATGAATTTATTTTTCAATCCAGCCTTGTCAGTGAAGGAAATACCATGCTTGCAATTTCATAGCAGTGATGATGGTATTATAATAAATATTAAACTTTATTTTCCATTGGCCAACAACAAAATAATATGTTGTTATTGGTAGTAAACCCATGTGATTAAACATTTAATACTCTAAGTAATGAAAGGTTACAAGGACAGTGCATCAACCTTCAAGCATCTGTGAGGTCTTAGATAAGTTATTAACTTAATGTGTCTCAGAGTTTTTATCTGTAAAATGGGAATAATTGCACAAACATTATTTAAGTCAGAAGTTTAAGATCAGGCAAAACCCTTCCTATAACTTCTACTTTCATCTATTGCACAAGATTGGTTTGTAAATATTATAGGAACATATTCAGTAGAACTTTTATAGGGTTGCTATTAATTGGAATCATCTTGACAGTGATGGGTTTGGTTTTTTTATTGTTAGAATCTAATTTGAAATTCACTCTATAATCCTCATTTTCTCTTCATTATGCTTTTTTATTGTGATGGTTAGAAAATAAAGCATCAACTCTACCTATCTCCACCATACCAAAAAATGATACTCACGGTGAAGGAATGGCAGAAGGAGATGCCCTTCTCTGCCACCTTGTTGGTGAGGAGGTTCCAGTTTTGCACTCCAAAATCCAGAGTTATGCTCACTGTCACCGTCTCATTCAGGTAACTCAGTATGACGCATGCCTTCTCAGGGACTCCAATATAGAGCTCTGATGGGACCAGCACCACGTACTGTCTGTGGAGGGAAAGAGGAGTCTCGATCAGCCATGGAGGGTGACAAAAGATATTATTGTTAGGGCTGTTTCCTAGACAATCCTCACTATTGCCGCTGTTATGGATTGAATTCTGTGTCATCTTGTCTAGGTCATGATTCCCAGTATTGTGTGGTTGTCCTCCATTTTGTGATCTGGTATAATTACCTATGTGTTGTAAATTCTAATCTCTATGATGTTAATGAGGCAGGATTAGAGGCAGTTATACTAATGAGACAGGACACAACCTATGGATTAGGTTGTATTTTTAGTCAATCTCTTTTGAGATATAAAAGAGAGAAGCAAGCAGAGAGGAGAGGGAATTAATTACCATCGAGCAAGAAGAGCCAGGAGTGGAGTGTGTCCTTTGGACCCAGGGTCCTAGTGCTGAGAAGCTCCTGGACTAGGGGAAGATTGACGATAAGGGCCTTCCCCCAGAGCAGACAGAGAGAGAAGGACTTCCTTTGGAACTGGCACCCTGAATTTGGACTTCTAGCCTCCTAAACTGTGAGAGAATAAACTTCTGTTTGTTAAAGCCATCCACTTGTGGTATTTCTGATATATAGCAGCACTAGATAACTAAGACAGAATTTCATACCAAGAGTGGGGTGCTGCTCTAATAGATACCTAAAATGTGCAAGTGGTTTTGGAATTGGGTAATGGCAAGAGGCTAGAGGAGTTTTAAAGTGCCTAATAGTAAAAGTCTAGATTGCCTTGAAAAGACTTTTGGTGGAATTATGGACATCAAAGGCAATTATGGCGAGGGCTCAGAAGGAGAGCTGTAACATTGGAGACAGCCCAAACAGTGTGAAGTAGCAACAGAGAAATGGCAGCAGCAAAACCTAGGAGATTGGCTCAAGACAGTGTGGGAACCAACCTACGGAGTGAGAGAGCTGAGTGCCCTCAGGCAGGAGGCTTCCTAGCAGTGTGGGGTGCCTCTGGGCACTTATCGGTAGGGCTAAAAAGGTCTGTTATACTTGCCCAAGGAGGGCAGAAGCTGTGCTGGCCCAAGGGGCCTGAAAGACTGAGAGGCCAAGGAACCAAGAAACAGAAACTGAAGAGACAAGAAACACAGGAAGTAGAACTGCCTTGGTCTCAAAGGGTATGGCCACCATCTCTCAGGTCTCAAAGGGTTGGGCCATGGCCTCTGGGGTTTCAAAGGGTGTGGCACAGACTCCTAGGTTTCAAAAAGTCAGATGTTCACCAGATCGGTTCTGGAGTGTGAAGCTGCCATTCACAAGTGGTGGGAGATGGGGTTGGATCTGCCGCCCAAAGCAGAGGGGCAGGGCTGACTTGCCCAAGGGACAGAAGAAGGGGACCTGCCAAGACCAAGAAGGTGAGGTCACCACTCATTTGAATTCAGAGGATGAGTCCACCCAAAGCTGAAGGAACAGAGTTGCCATTCCAGTGGGCCTGGAAAG
The DNA here is from genome assembly GCF_030014295.1 of Loxodonta africana. Taxonomy (NCBI): domain Eukaryota; kingdom Metazoa; phylum Chordata; class Mammalia; order Proboscidea; family Elephantidae; genus Loxodonta; species Loxodonta africana. The sequence continues at coordinate 130,862,350 of NC_087345.1, read as the reverse complement.
TAGAGCTGAAGTCCAAGGCCTAGGGGACCTCCTACCACCAAGAAAGAAGAGCTGGGAGTGGAGTACATTCTTTGGACCTGGGATCCCTGTGCTAAGAAAATCCTCAATCCAGGGGAAGATTGATGCTGAGACTCGTGGAGATCTCCAAGGAATGTTAGGCCCACAGACGTTGAAAGGAGACAAGGAACTTCCCCCAGAACTGACACAGAGAGGAAGCTTTCCCTTAGAGTTGGTGCCCTGAATTTGGACTTCTAGTCTCCTAAACTGAGAAAGAATAAACTTCTGTTTGTTAAAGCCATCCATTTGTGGTGTTTCTATTAGAGCAGCACTAGATAACTAAGATAGTTACCAAACATAAGGAGATATTAACAAGTAGATCCAAACTTCAGCAGGAGTGTAGAGGGGTATATTCTTCAAAGTCCAACCTCGAAGACCTCAGGAACTGCAAAACCCCCAAGAAATTAAACATCGATATGCATTTTTTATGTTGTGGAAATAGTCATTTCGTAATATTAGAAAGCCTATTTATAGCCATGGGCAATCTGTGAGTTATTACATATTTTGGATGGAAATAATTTTCAAATTCCAAGTAGCAACAACAAAATGTGAATTAATGAATTAATCACCATGGAAAGCGGTAAGAACCAGTCTGTATGTGGTCTCTGGTTTCACATGGGTGATAACATGAATGCTTTGGTCCAGAAAGTGCTAGAGAGATAATATTTAATACATGGGAAGGAGTTCAATTGCTTTTCACTACTGTTTCAGAAGCAACCTTAACTTTTTTCTTTCTTTCACTATTTGGTGATGGAGGTCAAGCCAAGGGAAGCTAGGCTAATCACCAGGCATTTTACCATATAAGCCCAGAATAAAATGCAGCTCTGCTGTGTCCCCGCGTGGTGGAAACAGTTTGGGATCAACTACTAACCTAAAGATTGACAGTTCAAATCTACTCAGCAATGCCACTGAAAAAAAGGCCTGTCGATCTGTTTCTGCAAAGATTACAGCCAAGGCAACCCTATGGAGTAGTTCTACTCCGTAACGCAAGAGGTCTTATGAGTCAGAAATGACTTGACAACAATGGGTGTGGTTTTTTCATTCTCTTCGGTAAATATTTGCCCTTAACTTTACCTGTTGCCATCAAAATTCCAACATGTAGCGACCCTATAGGACAGAATAGAACTGCCCCATAGGGTTCCCAAGGATGTAAATCTTTATGGAAGTAGACTGCCACGTCTTTCTCCTGTGGAGTGGCTGATGAGTTCGAACAACCAGGCTTTTGGTTAGCAGTCAAGTGCTTTAACCACTGTGCCACCAAGGCTCCTGCCCTTAACTTACAATCCCCAAATACGCTGCATTTTGAGATGCTGTATTTTCTTATGTGATTTTGCTCTCTTTCTGAAGTGCCTTCGTCTATCTAGAAAATGTCTATGTATTTACTCCTTAAGACAGCTCAAAACCAACTTTCTCTACGTGGACTTTGTTGACCCCTTCCTTTATATCGGAAGCCCTGGTGGCATAGTGGGTAAGAGCTACAGCTGCTAACCAAAAGTGGCAGTTCGAGTCCACTAGGCGGTCCTTGGAAACTCTTTGGGGCAGTTCTACTCTGTCCTGTGGGGTTGCTGTGAGTTGGAATTGACTTGACAACGGGTTTGTTTTTTTTTTTCTGCTTTATATCAAGTTCCAAGAAGAGTTAGTTTCTGTTTTGTGAGTATTCTTGCAGAGTCCTGCAATGCCTGCTTCTGTTTTCAGGTTGTGTCTCATTCCCCATGCACTAGCTCTCTAATTTACTATACTGGCAAGTATTGAGAGGAGAGTCTGCATTTTCTTAATCTGCATATTCTCAAAATTAAATGTTTTAAAGGGTTGCTGAAGCAAGGAGTAAATTAGCACATGAAACCTGGCTTGTCTGTAGGGCATGTGTTCATATCAGCAATCTCTGCTTTGAGGAAAACAGAGACACTAAGTCACTTTACAATGGCCAAAGACACTGCAGCCCATTTTATGAGCCAATAGAGAATTTATCTTTTATGTAGCCGTTCCATATTCTTATTTGGTGAATGTTCACAAATGTTATTGTCCTATGTCTGAATTTTCTAGAACTTGAATGCTCTGAAAAACAAAGTCCTGGTGATCTACTTCGTAAAAGCCAGCCATTGAAAACTCTTTGGAGCACAGCTCTACTCTGACACACATGGAGTCACCATGAGTCAGAATCAGCAACCGATTTTCGTTTTCTTTCAACATGGGCATTAACAAGTTACTGATTATCTTAAGCCCTTTAGACGACAGGTAATTTCATAGGAAATCAGAAAATAAATACAAGGGCAGGGATCAAGAAGCAGATAATACAATAGGAAAGAAGGAGGACAATAGAACTTTCTGGAACTGTCGCTTACGGTTTTGCTGTATCTGCAGCATTTCTGGGAAGGAGCACAAAAAGTAGAATCAAGACTACTCCAGGCAGTTGATTTTCCCTCATGGTGTGGAGAGGAATAGGAAAGAATGAGAATCTATGCCGTTTATTCCTTGAACTCTGTTCTTGCTCCAGACTCACTGGTTTTTATTTTGCCTGATCCACAGTGGAAGTAAACTGCCAACCATTAATTTTTGTAACATATTAACTACTTCCAGTATTAAAAAATCAATTCCAGGTCATTTCCACAACAGTCAGATTCTTTTATCCACTTTATCAACTTGTTCAAATGCTTGAAGAATTGTACTTGGAAGCTACTGTTGGCTAGGATTATTAATCAGAATTTTAAATGTTTTTAAGTAAAAACAAAATAAATGATATGGTTTGGTGAAGTCAATCAGTATTCTTGACTTTATTTTTAAGGATTAGTAAAGTAAAGACAATATACCCCAAATCTTTTCTTGGCCATCCCAGGAATATCACCTATATTCAACAGGCTTCATCCTAAATGGCTCTTTAATGAAACAAGGCTATGAAATTTATCACAGAATTTAAAACAAAATAAGTTCAAGGGCAATTTTCCCATTGCTTAAAAGCTTAATTTTGGTTGCTTATAGCTATCTTTTTATTTGTTTATTAAAAAGAAAATGATAGTTTATTCGGATATAATAACCCATGTAGTATATATTTATTGTTCCTTACTTCTTTCAGCTTCTGGTACACAAAGCTAATGAATTTATTTTTATTCTGTAAGTAAGTGACTGCTATATGATGAACATTTTTATTTAGTTTTGCCTTCAGCAATATAAAAAAATATTTTATCCATAGTCATTCATCACCCTATTTGCTTTCCAAAGCAGATCGTTAGAATCTATTTTGTGCATATTTGAAAACATGAAACAGTCACACTTATAAGTGGGTTCCCACATAGTTGAAGTGTGTATGTTTTGACTAGAAAATCGGTTTAAAATATGAAATAAGTTATAAACAGAAACTGGGACTTCTGTAGATGGGAATGTTTTATTGGGATCACCTGTGAACTGAGGCAGGTTAGGTCTTGCTTACTGAAAATGTAGGGATCGTGAAGCACTTACTGATGTAGATCAAAGACTACAGCTTTCAGTATGGACTGCACCTTAACATAAAGAAAACAAAAAGCCTCACCACTGGACCAATAAGCAACATCATGGTAAACAGAGAAAAGATTGAACTTGTCAAGGGTTTCATTTTACTTGAATCCACAATCAATGCCTATGGAAGCAGCAGTCAAGAAATTGAGCAAACCTGCTGCAAAAGAGTTCTTTAAAGCGTTAAAAAGCAAAGATGTCACATTGAGGACAAAAGTGCGCCTGACCCAAGGGATAGTATTTTTAATAGCCTCATAGTTACCTATGCATGTGAAAGCTGGACAATGAATAAGGATGATGAAAGAAGAATTGGTGCCTTTGAATTATGGTGTTGGTGAAGAATATTGATTATACCATGGACTACCAGAAGAATGAACAAATCTGTCTTGGAAGAAGTACAGCCAGAATGTTCCTTAGGATGGCGAAACTTCATCTCACGTACTTTCAACATGTTGCCTGGAGGGACCAGTCCCTGGAGAAGGACACCATGCTCGGTAAAGTAGAGGGTCAGAAAAAGAGGAAGACCCTCAACCAGATGTATTGACACAGTGGCTGCAACAATAGGCTCAAATATAGCAATGATTTTGAGGATGGCTCAGGACTGTGCAGTGTTTCATTCTGTTGTACATAGGGCCACTATGAGTTGGAACCGATTGAATGGCACCAAACAACAATAAAAGGTTTTGACATGTATTTTTTAAAATGATCTAAGTGACTGAGAAGCAGAAATAATGTACATGACAACCTTGGTGGACTGTAAAACTACAGATATGTAAGATGTTAAAATTACGATGATGACAATAAACTATGGGTGATAAATGCCAAGTCAAATGGGATAAACAGTAATAATTCATTGTGCTAGCCCTTAGTAGTTGAAAAATGCTTGCTCAATGAATGTAAACTCTTCTGTTTCCTTTTCTTTTTGTGTGAGAATATACACAGCATGAGACACACCATTGCAGCAAATTTTACATGTACAATTCAGTGACATTGTTTACATCCTTCAAGTTGTGTAACCGTTCTCACTGTCCTTTTCCAAGTTATTCCACCACCATTAACATAAATTCACTGCCCCCTAAGCTTCTTATCTAACCTTTTGTGATGCTGTTGTGAATTTGATCCCACATCAATAATTCTTTAAAAGAATACAATTCTCAAGGAGGACATATTTACTAATTAACCGTTTGGTTCAAAGCAGACTTCAGGGGATAGTTTTGGTTTAAGGTTTAAGGTTTAAAGACTATCTCAGGGCAATAGTTTCAGGGGTTCATCCAACCTCAGTGGCTCTAGAAGACCAGGATTCCTTTAAGAATTTAAAGTTATCTTCTGCTTTTTTGGCCTTTTGATCAGGATTTTTCTATAGAATCTTAATTTCAGTTGGGTCTCTTGTGATGTGGCCCATCTCGTTTCTTATTCGGGTTATTTGTTTCCTTTCCTATATTTCTTTAGTCAGTCTGGCCAACGGTTTATCAATTTTGTTAATTTTTTCAAAGAACCAGCTTTTGGCTTTGTTAATTCTTTCAATTGTTTTTCTGTTCTCTAATTCATTTAGTTCAGCTCTAATTTCTATTATTTGTTTTCTTCTGCTGCCTGATGGATTCTTTTGTTGCTCAATTTCTATTTGTTCAAGTTGTAGGGACAGTTCTCTGCTTTTGGCTCTTTCTTCTTTTTGTATGTGTGCATTTATCGATATAAATTGACCTCTGAGCACTGCTTTTGCTGTGTCCCAGAGGTTTTGATAGGAAGTATTTTCATTCTCCTTGCATTCTATGAATTTCTTTATTCCCTCCTTAATGTCTTCTATAACCCAGTCTTTTTTCAGCAGGGTATTGTTCAGTTTCCAAGTATTTGATTTCTTTTCCCTAATTTTTCTGTTATTGATTTCCACTTTTATGGCCTTGCAGTCTGAGAAGATGCTTTGTTATATTTCGATGTTTTGGATTCTGCAAAGGTTTGTTTTATGACTTAATATGTGGTCTATTCTGGAGAATGTTCCATGTGCACTAGAAAAAAAAGTATACTTTGCAGCAGTTGGGTGGAGTGTTCTGTATAAGTCAATGAGGTCAAGTTGGTTGATTGTAGCAATTAGGTCTTCCGTGTCTCTATTGAGCTTCTTACTAGATGTCCTGTCCTTCTCCGAAAGTGGTGGGTTGAAGTCTCCTACTATAATTGTGGAGGTGTCTATCTCACTTTTCAGTTCTGTTAAAGTTTGTTTTATGTATCTTGCAGCCCTGTCATTGGGTGCATAAATATTTAATATGGTTATATCTTCCTGGTCAATTGTCCCTTTTATCATTATGTAGTGTCCTTCTTTATCCTTTGCGGTGGATTTAACTTTAAAGTCTATTTTGTCAGAAATTAATATTGCTACTCCTGCTCTTTTTTGCTTATTGTTTGCTTGATATATTTTTTTCCATCCTTTGAGTTTTAGTTTGTTTGTGTCTCTAAGTCTAAGGTGTGTCTCTTGTAGGCAGCATATAGATGGATCGTGTTTCTTTATCCAGTCTGAGACTCAGTCTCTTTATTGGTGTGTTTAGTCCATTTACATTCAGCGTAATTATAGATAAGTATGTGTTTAGTGCTGTCATTTTGATGCCTTTTTATGTGTGTTGTTGACAATTTCATTTTTCCACTAATTTTTTTGTGCTGAGATGTTTTTCTTTGTAAATCGTGTGTTCCTCATTTTCATAGTATTTGACTTTATGTTTGCTGAGTCGTTATGTTTTTCTTGGTTTTTATTTTGAGTTGTTATACCTCTTTGTGGTTACCTTAATATTTACCCCTATTTTTCTAAGTAAAAACCTAACTTGTAATGTCCTATATTGCCTTGTATCCCTCTCCATATGGCAGTTCTATGCCACCTGTATTTAGTCCCTCTTTTTGATTATTGTGATCTTTTACATATTGACTTCAATGATTCCCTGTTTTGAGTGGGGTTTTTTTTTTTTAATTAATCAATTTGTTTTTGTGATTTCCCTATTTGAGTTGATATCAGGATGTTCTGTTTTGTGACCTTGTGTTGTGCTGGTATCTGATATTATTGGTTTTCTGACCAAACAATATCCTTTAGTATTTCTTGTAGCTTTGGTTTGGTTTTTGCAAATTCTCTAAACTTGTGTTTATCTGTAAATATCTTAATTTCACCTTCATATTTCAGAGAGAGTTTTGCTGGGTATATGATCCTTGGCTGGCAGTTTTTCTCCTTCAGTGCTCTATATATGTCATCCCATTGCCTTCTTGCCTGCATGGTTTCTGCTGAGTATTCTGAACTTATTCTTATTGATTCTCCTTTGTAGGAGACCTTTCTTTTATCCCTGGCTGCTTTTAAAATTTTCTCTTTATCTTTGGTTTTGGCAAGTTTGATGATAATACGTCTTAGTGATTTTCTTTTTGGATCAATCTTAAATGGGGTTCGATGAGCATCTTGGATAGATATCCTTTTGTCTTTCATGATGTCAGGGAAGTTTTCTGCCCACAGATCTTCAAGTATTCTCTCTGTGTTTTCTGTTATCCCTCCCTGTTCTGGGACTCCAATCACACCCAAGTTATTCTTCTTGATAGAGTCCCACATGATTCTTAGGGTTTCTTCATTTTTTAAAATTCTTTTATCTGATTTTTTTTCCAGCTATATTGGTGCCTATTCCCTGGTCCTCCAGATCTCCCACTCTGCGTTCCAATTGCTTGAGTCTGCTCCTCTGACTTCCTATTGCATTGTCTAATTCTGTAATTTTATTGTTAATCTTTTGGATTTCTGAATGCTGTCTCTCTATGGATTCTTGCAACCTATTAATTTTTCCACTATGTTCTTGAATAATCTTTTTGAGTTCTTCAACTGCTTTATCAGTGTGTTCCTTGGCTTTTTCTGTAGATTGCCTTATTTCATTTCTGAGGTCATCCCTGATGTCTTGAAGCATTCTGTAAATTAATTTTTTATATTCTGTATCTGGCAATTCCAGGATTGTATCTTCATTTGGAAAAGATTTTGATTCTTTAGTTTGGGGAGTTGTAGAAGCAATCATGGTCTGCTTCTTTATGTGGTTTAATATCGACTGCTGTCTCCAAGCCATCACTAAGATATTGTAGAGATTTTTTCTATATTTGCTCACTGAGTCTTATCTTGTTTTGTTTTCTTTCAATATACGTAGATGGGCTACTAGATTGTGCTGTCTTGATTGTTGTAGCCCTTGACTCGCTTATGTCCTATTACTAGCTGGTTTGGGCTGTTACCAGATATATAAGCCTGAGTCCATTCACTATTCTTGAGTAGAATCTGATTTTGGGTCATCAAGTGTGTGGTGCAGACTGTCACCTATCCACCTAGAGAAGTAGCGGTGATAGTTGTGTGCACCAGATTCTAGTAGCAGCAGGGGAGCACACTCCAGGGGGGGCAGGATGCTTACAGGCTTCCCCCAAGTGCCAGTGAGGTAGGTGTGTCTCTATTCCTAAAGCACTTTGGTGGGTGGGCTCTGCAGCTGTACCTTAGGCCCCCAATGCAAGTACCTCTACAGATTGGTAGGTGTCACCCTCCTTAGACCCCTAAAGCAGGAGGCTAGGTGGTCTTGGGGGAGCTTCAGCCCTCAGTTCCCTGTTGTGGGTCAGTGAGGGCTCTGTTGAATACGCAGAGATATCAGACCTGGGAAACTTGTCTTTCCAGTGATCTGCTAAAACATTTACAGTCAGATCCCTATCAGGAATGCCTTTGCATTATGATAGCCCCCTTGTTCCCTGTAGGGATGAAAGCCCAAGACTGTGGATCACATATGCTTGGCTGGAGCTGGTTCTGTGTTTTCAGTCCAATTAGGGAAGGATTTTTGGTCCCTGGGTTTTTTGTAGCTGCTTCTCTCAGTCCAGGAGAATGGGTTAGGAAAAGACCAAAAAAAAAAAAAAAAAGGAAAAGAAAGAAAAACTGCAGAGCAGTTCACTCTCTGGCTCAGGAAATTCCAATGTTAATGAAGCCGCCTGGGAAGGGGAGGGGAGGGTTCAGATAAATAGGAGAGAGTAGCACCCCAGAATATAGACAAAATTACTTATCTTGCTTGGGATGACTGTTTTATCTGAGATTCCCGAGGGGGCGCGTCGACTGTGTGCGCTGGCTGGGTAGAGAATGCCCCCGAGGGTCAGGCCCACGTCCAGTGCTTGCGCTTAGCGGTTAGTTCCTCCGCTTCCAGTCCAAAGACCAGCGCCAAGGTTCCCCGACTGGGACGCCGCATTCCCAGCTCCAAAACCAGTCGCTGCCTCCCGGTGACTCCTCCTCCTGTCAGCCGCATGGCTGCACTGCCTGCGTGCACTGGCTGGGCTTCCCCCAAGGTCAGTTCAGGGGGCTGGGGCTGCGCCCCGTGTTTGCACTGTCACAGAATGCCATGCTCAGCTCCCCTGTGCCCAGTCCAAAGCTCAGCGCCAAGGTTCCCCAGCTGGGACCCCGCACTCCCGGCTCCAAAACCAGTCGCCGCCTCCCGGTGACTCCTCCTCCTCTCAGCCGCGTGGCTGCGCTGCCTGCGTGCACTGACTGGGTTTCCCCCGAGGTCAGTTCCGGGGGCTAGGGCTGCGCCCCATGTTTGTGCCGTCTCAGGATGCCGTGCTCAGCTCCCCTGTGCCCAGTCCAAAGCCCGGTGCCAAGGTTACCTGACTGGGACGCTGGCTCCAGGCTCCAAAAACAGTCACTGCTTCACCGTGGTTGTTCGTTCTCGGTCTCTGTCACTCAGGTCAACTCTTTCGATCTGTGTTTGATGGTCAGGGTTCGTAGATTGTCATGTATGTGATCGATTCACTTGTTCTTCTGAGTTTTTGTTGCAAGAGGGATCCGAGGTAGCTTCTACCTAGTCAGCCATCTTGGCCCCGCCTTTCTCTTTGTGACAGGAGACTTTTGCTATATAAAACTGGACTAAATCAATCCTTGGTTTTGAGCACTAAGCGTAGCTGACTCAGTCAAGAATTCCCTCACAAAGAGTAAGATTGCACAGTGTAAACTGTTCACTAAAGCAAAAATTAGTATTAGTAAAGCTTTGAAATAAGCAGGATGTCTAATAATTAAGAAACATGTTGCACATTCCCTTGGTAGGAAATTATGTTGTGCCATCTGGTCGATTCTGACTCATCAAAAATGATAAACATAAAGACTTCATCACAATATCAGAAGCTTAAAAAAAATGCTGTTAAGTGAAAAAAACAGCAGAAAAGCTAAGTTATGGCTATATAGCATTAGGTATTTACATAAACAAGTGGAGAAAACAAGAAGAATTGACTTTGTAACTGCTAATAATGTTTATGTAATGCTGATTTTGTAATATAAGCCTTTTAAACTCTCCAGCTTTTTAAAAATCCTATGAAAAACATCATCACCTTTGGACATATTTCTAAGCCAACTTTATTTCCAAAGAGAAGTTTGTTTACAGAACATTGAGCAACTGTGAGTGGGTTGAGAATGAAAGTGTCCTTGCCACCGCAGTGTACATTGGGGGAAGGGGAGCAGAATCACTAGCATATGTAGAATGAAAATTGAAGCTCATATTACCATGTAGGAGATATGCAATACCTGTAATGAGTGATAGAAGCAGGAATCTTAATTGTGGTGATGTATCTACTGTGATAATTTACTGATTAATCCTGTATGTTTTCTCTCCTTGTGAATACTTAGCCTGGCAGAGAGCAGGCTGGAAAACTCAGAATTACAGAATATGTTTCCATCCTTCAATTTATTTCCCTGCACGGATTCTGAGAGTCAGGACTAGCAATAGAAAGAATATAAGCAAAGCACTGTTTTTTGTCAGCGATACCATTACTTTTCCTTATTAGAAAGACTTAGGTTTAACATTGTCATGTTATTCAGAGACCAGGCCAGTAGCACAGACAACTGAGCTGTAATCCTCCCTGACACCTGCTTTATTCAGGACGGAAGTAGAATTTTCTTCAATACACATTACAAGCTGCCACAGTGACCAAATACTGTTCCACCCAGCCCAGTCTTCTTCCTCCAACTGAGTCATTAGTGGAAATTTTGCCCGGGAGAATGGCATTTTACATGACTGCACACAGCCACTTCCTACCCCCAGGCCCACTGCCTGCCTGACTTCTCTCCACCCTCTGCTCTGCTATACTGAACTACTTGCTTTCCTCCAGCACTTGGGAACCTTTCTACCTTAAAGTCCTCGTGCTGGTTGCTCCCTTCTCTTGTAACGCTCTTCTCACAGTTGTCCATATAACTAACTCCCTCACCTCCTTAAGCTTTTGCTCACCTATCACCTTCTGAATGAAATCTACCTTAACTTCAATATTTACAATTGCAAGGTCTACCTCCTCATCTGTGGCACCCCTAACGTCCCTTGCTCTGCCTTTTTTCTTTTTCGTAAAACTTGTCAATTTCTCACATAATGTATAATGTACTTCTTATGTTTATTGTTTAGTCCCCTCTTCCCCCACCCCTTGGAATATAAGGCAGAGATTTTGTCTTGTTGTTCACTGTTTCTTGTTATTGAGAACTATGTCCAGTGATAACAGCCATTCAATAATTATTTGTTGAGTGTACAAATGAACGAATCATGTACCCATGAAATGTGACACTTGCTTTTTCTTCCTTAAAAATGTTTATAGAAAAGACAGATGAAGAAATTGGCTTGTATGCAGATATTTGATATTCAACAATAACATTTCAGGGAAAATGTGTTACAATTTACCTAAGGTAGCCCTGGTGACACAGTGGTTAAGCGCTTGGTTGGCAGTTCAAAACCGCCAGCCACTCTGTGGAAGAAAAGACCTGGTGATCCACTCCAGTGAAGATTACAGTCTAGGAAACCCTATGGGACAGTTCCATTCTGTCTTATAGGGTTGCCATCAGTCGGAATTGACTTGATGGTAATGGGTTTTTTCTTCTTTTTTGGTTAACGTTTTGCCAGTTTTTCTGCAGGTAGTCATATACCAGATTTAATTCCATGGTTTTAGCAGGAGATCACAGGATTTTCTTCCCATTTACTAATGTCTGGAGTGAAGATATGTATCCTGTGTATCTAAATATATTTTCAAATCATTGAACTATTAGCTAAGTGTAAACAAGACAGAAATCCAGTTCTGTTTTACACTTTCCCAGTTGATGATTATTTCTAGTGGGAGAATATCTCTACATTGACTTATTTTTGAGGTAGTATTAACAAGAACTATGTTGTAAGGTCATAAAAATCTATTTTGAATCCATGCAGCTTATTTCATAGCCAGCTTATGACCAGAGAGCCAAAGGCCAATGAAAGGTCAATCAGAGTTACAAACAACTTGATGTTTTCATGGTGGATCTTGCAATAAAATGACAGTGTATAGCAATGCTTAATAGTAACAGTGATTTTTGAGGCATGCCTGTTCATCAAATAAAAATATGGGTTTGAGAGATATTAATGTGCAATTTCCTAAGAAGAAAATAAGCATTCATTTTTAAGGAGCTACTTAGAAAAATGAGAAGTCTATAATTATGAGGGAAACCCTGGTGGTGTAGTGGCTAAGTGCTATATCTGCTAATCAAAAGACTGGCAGTTCGAATCCACCAGGTGCTCCTTGGAAACTTTATGGGGGCAGTTCTATTCTGTCCTATAGGGCCACTATGAGTCAGAAGTGACTCAAAGTCAGCGGGTTTGGGTCTTTTTTTGTTTTGTTTTTAAATAATTTTGAGAGAATCGCAACCTTTCTTGAAAATCTATAAGGGACTCTTCAGTTCCTCAGATGATATTAAAGAGTGCCAAGCTAGAGGACAGAGTGAGGGGAAAAAAAAAAAAAAGATTTTGGGACAAAAAGAAATTAGACATCATCATATGTGCTTTTCTCAATCAATGGAGTAGAGCCAAATGGTAAAAGTTACTCTATGGTAAGTGCCCATCCAAAAGAAATTGTTACCTAACTTATTGTCTAAGATTTTGAGAGTGGCATTCCTGACAAAGCTCTTTATGGAGGAGGCAAGGACAAGACAAGAGAGACGGTAACTCCAATACAGGACTGAAGACCACCCCAGCATATCCCCCTTTCCCTATGCTTATGTATTAGGCTTCTTTTCGGCTCCCAAGTTGTATAAAGGGTCTCCAGATTTCTCACAGGTTCCTGTGAAATTTTGCTATAATCAAGATTTTGATGCAACAAAAATGTTGCAATGTTTTAAGTATTTAAATATTTAAGGTAAATATCAGAAGAGCCTCTTATGTACTTCATTTCATACCTTTCCTTGAGTTCTCAGTTCAGCACTTATTAGACATCTGATCAAATCAGAAGCAGAAAGAATGAGGTTTACATTGGCCAAAAACACAGACTAATGGAAATAGGTTCATTCTCCTAATTATCTGTAAGCAAATCAATTGGCCAATTTATTACAAGAATCATGGGAGAGCAATTCTCCAGAGGCTGTTGGAAGTGAGCTGGTTACCACTCACGATTTACATTTAAGGTTTCTCTGTAAATTGTAACTTCTCTCTCTTATTGTGTAGCAATATCTCTTTAGGATGTAATCAATACTAAGTGATTATATATACTATGTTTTTTATTGCTTATTTGTTCTCTTAGATGAGGGGACTATATATGTGGTTAGAAAAATAGCACCATAGTTGCAGCCAATGTGAGATTATTGATGGTGGTGGTGAGAGGAGTTGGGCTGTATTGACGGTGGTAAGATTGGGCTGTAAATCTTTAGAATTGCACGTTTACAACCCTTAACATTGGGATTTGGAACTGGGAGTCTACAGGTGAAATAACAGGGAGGCTAGTAAGAGAATTAGTAGAAATTTTTCGAGGATAACTCTGAGAAAATTTGAGGAGCTGAAACAATTGTATCTCTTAGAATAATGCTTTCTAAGGCAAAATATAGATGGCTCCATAGAAAGATAAAAATAAAAAAATATGGTTAAAATAGTGTAATAAGGTAATAAAACAATAGGCGAGGCAAAAATTAAACCTTAACAAAAATAACTCAATAAATTTAAGCTAAGGGGAAAAAGTCAAACATGAAAAATGAGATAAAGTAGCGAAAAGCTGAAAAAAGCAAAACAAACCAATAGAATACAAAAGGAAAAAAAGGAGATAAGAGATAAAATGGCTACAATGATACAAAAGATGGATAAATACTAATTTAAAATAAAATAGATACTTCCAAATGTCAACAAACTATAAATATTACAGTAGTTTTTGCCAGTTTCCTACTAAAATACCTAAGATGAAACAAAGTTGAAGAAAAATAGTTAAATGCAAAGAGTGATGGTTAAGTCAGTGTGTCCTGTTACAATGGAGGCAGGGCTGTTGGTGGTGTTTTGCAAACAAATGCAGCAGCTCCATCTACATGCAAGAAGGCTGAAAGACACTTCATTCTTGCCCTGTTTTCTGCTCCAGTGTTCAGAGACACAGGATCATAGTGAACCATGAAACTGAGCAGTCATCCCTGCACTGTCTCTGCTGGCCCTTTGGAGAAAGAACGAGATTCTTCGAACCATCTTTCAACTTTATTATTCCATTTAAAAGCAGTCTTCATAAAGGCCAGGGCTGGAAGGAGTTGGGGAGAGATGTTTTAAGATATCAAAGAAAGCTTTTTGTTGTTGTTGTTTGCATCTTGGTGTGTAACAAAATAACTGCATTTGAAGGTGAGTTTGGGTTTTGTTATGATCCAGTATTTCACGGGATTTCAGAAAAAGACAATGGGCTAGGAGTTGAGCCAAATTTAGCACAGCAGTATCAATCAAGATCAGGGCTCTTCAAGCATTTTTGAGGATGACCACAGTAAGAAATACATTTTACATACACATACAATATATGCATAGACAACTGGAAAAAAATCATAGCCAAACAATTGTTGCTATTGTTAGCTGCCATCAAGTGTGCCTCCAACTCAGGGGACCCCATGCATTCCAGTCTTAGTCTGGAAGCTTTGCTGAAACCTGTTCAGCATTATAGCAATACACAAGCCACATGATGGCTCTGCATGAGGTGTGTGGGTTGGGAACCCACTGAGAATCAAACTCAGGTCTCCAACATGGAAAGTGAGAATTCTGCCACTGAACCACCACTGCCATATATTTGTATGTAATATTTCTTATGAACCAATTCAGTGTTTTTAACATTAAATATTATCTTGTATGTAGTTGATAGCATAGGTCCTAATTTCTTTCAGTACATTTTCCAAGTTCCTTTTTGCTTCGACCATTCCTTCACTTTTGACCTTTTATTAACATTTTATTTTAAATATGTTTATTATAAATTGCATAAAGTTGAGTGTTTATTTTTAACCCAATCTGGTAGTCTGAGTTTCAGTGAGAAAATTCAGTCGTCTTAAGTTTGATGTAATAACTGATGTATTTGATATCATTTCCCGTTTGTTATTGTTGTTAGTTACCACTGAGTTGATTCCAACTTGACACAAACAGTTAAGAACTTAGCAACTAACCAAAAGATTGGTGGTTCAAACTCACCCAGAGCCACCTCAGAAGATAGCCCTGGTGATGTGCTTTTGAAGGGTCATAGCCTTGAAAACCCTATGGAGCAGTTCTACTCTACACAAGTGGGTCACCATGACTTCTGGTTTATTTCATGTAAGTTATTTTCTTTGATGCAGAAGCATTATAGTGTAGTAAAAACACCCAAGTACCTTGGCTCAAATTTCAGCTCTACCGCTTGCAAAGTGGGCTCTTTATTTTACATCTCTTCCTTCACTTTTCTCATCTGTAAAATGTGTAGTATCTACCTCTTGGCAATAGGGAATGTATATCCGCTTAATTTATTTGTTTTCTCCCCTTGAGTATTGCCAGAACTGAAAGAAGTCCACGTGATCAGAGAGGGGAAGTGAAAAAAAAAAAGGAACTGGAGAGGTAGGCAGGGGCTGCTTCATGAGATATCTTGTACATCAGAGTAAAACATGGATTTGCTATATGAAGTGTAATGGGAAGCACTGAAGAAGTCGAAGCAAATGAGAAATTTAAAAAATATATACTCTCTGTTCACAATATATATTTCAGAGATTGAAATGACATCTTACTGATGGATGTAAGAAGTATGAGTAAGGGAGAAATAAAGAATATTACACAGGTCTCAGGCCCACGTCAAAGCACCTGGTGGGTGTTGGTACCATTACTTAGATCTGGGCTCCTGGGTGAGGACTGAGATTGATTTTGTGAATGTTGCAGGGGAGGTTAGGAATCATGAGTGACACCTGAAAGTGTTCGTGAGATATTACGTTAGTTTTCTATTGCTGCTGTAACAATTTACCCTAAACTCAAAAAACCAAAAAACCCAAACTCACTGCTGTCTAGTTGATTTTGACTCATAGCAACCCTATAGGGCAGAGTAGGACTGCCCCATAGGGTTTTCAAGGAGCACCTGGTGGATTTGAACTGCTGACCTTTTGGTTAACAGCCAAAGTCGTAACTACTACGTCACCAGGGTTTATCTTAAGTTACATTCAAGTAAACACCTTAGGAATATATTTGAAAATAGTTTTCTAATGTTTCCAAGGAAAATAAACATGTTTACATTTAAATATTGTAAAAGTTCTATTTTTCCATGGTTTCCTCCAAAGAAATTATTTAAAAAAAATACCACAACTAAATTATCAACACATTAACATAATCCATATCTAATAAAACATATTCTGTAGTTAGTCAGTGATTGATGTAATAGGTTGTCTTTGCTTGGGTTGCCCTGAAAGCAGAATCTAAGGCAAGGACTTGTGTGCAGATAATTTATTTCTGAGATGATCCCGGGACACAGGAGTGAGGGAGAAGGGAGATTGTGACAGGGAAGGAAAAAAGTTAATTCAAGGGTTTGTTATTGAAGCTGCCTCCATGGGCAACAGGGAGCTCAATTTCAAGGAGCTTCATGAGAAGTATTTGGAATGCCTCCCAGAGTTCTCCGTTGAAAGGCAGAAGGCAGGTTTCTGTTCCCCATTTTGGTTGACTTTTACTCCTGGAGGCATCAAACCTGCATTTCCCTGCTGCATCTGCACACAGGACAAGCCAGCTGCCAGGGCTCCAGGGAAAGCCCTAGGGCAGAAAGCAAGAAGTCCTTGGCTGTGCACCTGATGGGAGATGATGCCTGTGGGAGATGAACTTGAGTATCTACTACATAGGAAGATTCTGGATGCTTTTCTTTGGTTGAAACAGTGGACATGTTCACTCAATGTACAGCTCTGTTCCCAGGTGTCTTCTTTTCCATCTCATTACCCTTATCCTTGAACTAGGAGCTTTCGAAAACGAGCTGATCGCATGGTGTGTTGTATTCTGTGAGTGCATATTCATCTGGAAGAAAGTAATTGTTATTAGAAACAATCTCACAACATTGTTCAAGGGAAATCATCTTTACCTCTTCTGTTCAGAAACAAAAACCCCTAGGTCTATGCTACTACAACAGTGTCTTTGCTCAACATCTTTCACATATATTTTTATTCCTCTGAATTATATCGCATTTGATACATACATACATGATCATTCTTATAGGTTTCAGGTATGACATTTTGTATATAATACCTATTAAAACCTGGCAGAGGTTAAGACTTCAGCGTCTAGGGTAGAGAGTCCATATTATCACAAGAGCTGGACGGACAGTAAAAACTGTTTCATCATCTAGGTCTTTGGAAACAGGTAAAGATGTACTTACTGAATGCTTGAGTACCCAAAGTTTGTAAATCACTATTTAGTGGATAAACACCTACTCATCTGGCTGAGGTACTTACAATCTAATGCATATAAAATAGACTGCTTTTTTTTTTTAACCTAAAACTCTAAGTCATTTATTGGCTTAGATAATCTGACTCGAAATAATTAATTTGCCACTTTCATATTTTGATAGTTGTTAGATCTATATCTCAATTTCTTAATATACGTAATATTTTTATATAAGAAAAGCAGAGTGTTATACTCCAGGTAATTCTTGAGGTCAAGTAAAAACACCCAATTTATAGCCCTGGCTCTGTTACTTATTGGCTTTGAGATATCAGTAAGAACTTAACTTTCCTGACCGTTGGTTAAAACAACAACACCAACAACACAATAAAAATGTGGTTAAACAAAAACAAAACAGAAACCCCAAACTACCTGACAAAATAGCTCTGATTCTAAACATAAGTTTTATTTAAAAATTTCACTGTATCAGACAAGATGTGGATCGATAGATGACGGATGTAGATAGATAGATAAATAGATAGATGCCTGAACTTGTCTGTTGAAGGATGAGAGGCCAGAAAAAGTCAACTCAGCTAACACCAAGCTAGCTTCCAACCAAGAGCCTGCCAACCATCAGGTATTTGAATGTGGTGGCCCTAGAGCATCCAGCCAGTTACTACCAGTTGACTGCAGACACAGGAGCAATCTGAGCAGAAATTAGCCAAGCCAGCCCAGATCAGCCAGCGTGGTTGATCCATAGAATTGTGAGGAATAATAAATGGTTGTGGCTTAAAAAAAATACTTTTGTGAAAATATTTTTACCAAGATATCGCTATCATCACTAACAGCATATTTTTTTTTTCTCTATTCAAATAAACACATGGTTTCTGCACCCTCTACTCCACACCATTGTTGTTTTTAGCTCCCATACAGTCAGCCCCAGACTCACCGGTACCCCAGGCACAAGGGGATTGTTGTGAATCTATGTTTTCGTTGGCTGATTTTTAAAAAAATAGATTGCCAAGCCTTTCTCCCTAGTCTGTCTTAGTCTGGAAGCTCCACTGAAACATGTTCAGCATCATAGCAACACATAAGCCTCTTCTGACACATGGGTGATGGCTGCACCTGAGATGCCTTGCTCGGAAATAGAACTGGGTCTCCCCATGAAATGCAAGAATTCTACCACTGGACCACCCCCCCCCCAATCCTTACTAATGCATAAATAAACTGCATGTCAACATTCACAGCCACTATCTTTGGTTTGCCTGAATCTACAATTTCTGCAGTAATTTAAGTGAATATTTTAGTGAAAAGACTGTTTAAGAAAAATCATGCCACAAAGTGTGTTTGCTACTGAAACTTTGAAACAGTTTGTATTAGGTGGCACTAAAAGTTACAAGACACCAAGTGAGGGAAAGTAATTCCAAAAATGGCAACTGTAACACCAGCAGAGAAAAACAAGAATTGGTTTATGTTATTTAACATAGGAAATAAATGGAACATTAAAACACAAAATCCCTACCAGTTTCGTAGTAATCATAGAGCTGAATGGATGCTGGCTTGATGTTTGATACAAGTGCATCTTGTTCAACGGAGAATGAAAATTGAATTCCCTCTTGAGTTACCTGGGAATAAATCAATAATGTTAGGCATACCGGAATTTATTTCCCCAATTTCTCTTCATTTCAAATATTCAGAATTATTTTAACAATGCTAGTTTTGTACTTGAGTACTTAAGAAAATTAAAAAAAATCAAAAACACAATGCTGATTTTTAAATCTTAGAGAAATGCATTGCGCAGGTGGCTGTGTAGAAACACCAACACACAGACTGAATAGCGACAGTAAACTTACACTCTCCAGATAGAAAAAGACATGGGAGGTTTTGGTTTCTACGCGTTGTATTTTGCCATCTCTCTGAAGCTAAAAGGAGGAGAAAAAAATGTGCTGAAAATTCAGAGAAGAGTAACAAATGTCTGGTTATTCAAAAAGACAAAAATATTTATTTTCAATTTGGTGGTTTTCCTGCACCTTTATAAATATCTGCAATGTTCCCCTATAACCTCAGCAACAAATATTAACCTTTGAGATTCATTCATTCGTTCAACATTTTTTGAGAAATCTGTCTGTACGATATTAGTTTCTAAATTTTCAATAAGTAGAATATTGAATAAATTGAATAGACTAGAATAATAACTCAGTATCAACTCATCTATCTGCTTTGTTTTTTCACCATTTCTTCTCTTGACAATATAAAATATAAATAAATTTGAGAATCTCAAGCAATATTGTACTACTAGAGACAAAAGAGTTTTAAATTTCATCTGTTGAGAATAGAAAATGCGTTCTTTTTTTTCTTTTTTTGTCGACGTGTAGCCCAGATAGAGCAAAGACTAGCTGAGCCAGCCCACGTATTCACAAGGCTTAACACATTATAGATGCCTCCAAAGTTATTTTAATTAAAAACATTTAATTCTTTACCTTCTCAATAGATGATTTATCAGGTACAAAGCCTGAAAGCATCTTCACATCGATGATTGCCATGTTGGAAGAGTTCCGCTTTCCATAATAACTATTTTTAGAAAAAGCACACAATTTAAAATTTGGATAAATTTTGGTCATTATTTACAGAAAAAAAAATTACCAATAGAAATGTATTCACAGGCAAAGCTGTTTAGTTAGAGGACAAACTTGAACAGCGTTTTGCATTCAGCCATATTCCTAAAGCTAAAATTGAACAAACGGGTTCAGTATAATTAAATATTGTTTGAAAATATAACACGCAGAAAATCCAAGATGTGCTTTAACTTTTATTTCTCTCTCAAGTTTTCATGTAAAAAGTGAAGCTCTCATTCAGTAATTCTGTTTATAGGATTTTTAAGAAAAGATTATTTTTACTGAACTGGACAATTTGGTGGCATTTTTTTTTTTATAGGTAAATGTGGGTAAGCATATAATTCTTGGACTGAAGCACAGAGAAAACTCAATTGTGTTAGTTATTTATGAATGTCCATTTTATCATAACCTTTGTGTTGTTTATTGTTCTGAGATTGGAATAGCCTTGTAATAAACTGAATTAATGATGTTACAATATGAAGCAACAGAAAATTCAACCTGTTCCTAAGTGGACCCAAAGAGTTGAACCTGACTGAGATTCCTGTGTTGGAACTTTGGGTTGCAGAATGAAGGGACTGCACTATGTTGATTCACAAATAGGAAATGCAGGAAAATATATTTCTTATGAAGGAATTTGTAAAACTTTTTTTTTTTTCCTACAACTTCCTTCTCTCCTTTCTATTCCATAATTCTCAAGTCACTTTTTTTGTTTGTTTGTTTGTTTTTTTCTCCCCACCTAGTATCCAGCCAGAGGCACCCTGAAAGAAAGAACTGGTGATTTATTTCCAAAAAACCAGCCATTGAAATCTCTATGGAGCACAGCTCTACTCTGATGCACACGGGGTTGCCATGGGCTGGAGTGGACTCAATGGCTAGTGGTGATGGTGTTGGATTATTTTATACAGTTTAGGCAATTTAAACAAGATAAAATATATTCCCTCAGGGAATCAAGACAGGTCAACCTCTTACACAAAACGATTGGGATATGATTTCATATGGAGGCAGAGACATTATGTTACCTGCATTAGAGGTAGAGACATGCCTAAATTTACCAAAAAAAAACAGAAAGAAAGAAAAGTTATTACCTGGCTGAAACAATTAGGTCAAACTTTTTATCAAATGATCCTCTGCAGACAGCATTGGCTGTTGTCACAGAAAGAAAAAACCCGGATGACTTCTTGGGGAGCAGAATGTTATATTTCAGGGTTGTCTAGAATAAATATAGAATATACTGCTTATTAACCAAAAGATTACTTTTAAATTTATTACCTTAACATTTTCACTTAAATTAAGTCGATTTTTACCTCAGTGCTTCCTATTTTCTATACCAATAGTAACAATAGAGACAATAGGTAATGTTTATTGAAAACATACTTTTAAGTGCTTTTTAAGTTATAACTTATTTTATCTTTCCAACAACCCTGTGAAGTGATACGTTTAGCCCCCATTTTACAGATGAGGGAATCTAGATAAAGAAAGGTAGGTCACTCATCAGAGTAACGTAACTTATTGAAAGTTATACAGCTAATAAGTAGCAGAGTTGGAACACATCGATATTGTCTCTTGGATAATAGGAAAAATGATATGATTTCTACCTTAAGGAACTGATAAAATTATAGCAAATAATGTCAGAACTGCAGGAATCAAGGTGAGTACCAGGATTACAATGAATGAAAAAGAGGGAAATTTAAATCCAGAACAGTATGACTTGGAAATAGGCTTACTTAAAGACTTGACCTAATACTTCCATTTTGAAGATACACCAGTCCAAGTATAAAATAATATGTGCACAGCATTATTCATTACAGCACTACATGTAATAGCCAAAGAAGGGAAATGACTCAAGTGCCCATCAATATTTGACTTATTATATATACTTTGGTATATCCATACGGTGTGCAAATAGTGTATGTTAAATACTTACAGAGAATGCTACCGTAAGTCTATAAATGTATGAAAATAAGAATATAGCACACATACTAGCTTACATTAAAAAAACAAAAAACAGTGGAAGGACAAACTAAAAACTCATAAATATGGTTATCTAGAAGAAGTGGAAGAGAGTAGGAGGTGACTTTAGGCTATGGCAATGGAAGTAAGATTTGTCTGAATATAACTTTTTATGTAGTTTTAACTTTAAACTATGTGTATATTTTACATATTCAACAAAATTAAATTAAACCTAAATAAAAAAAAAAAAAAAAGCTAAAACGGGAGAAAAAATGAACTTGAAGCTAACTATCAAATTGGTAGCATAATCACACAGAAAAAAACTAGAACACAGTTCTTTGACTATATATATTTAGTGGTAAATATTCTAAAAGCAAATACAGTATTTAGAAGAGGCTGAAACTTCATTCAGTAATTCAATTTACAAGTACTATTCCTTTGTTATTTTAAAACTATTTTCTCTATATTTTTAGGACTAATATATGTGTAAATGTTATTAAAGTGTGTCAGTGATATTAAAATGAAGAAAAACAGTGTTTGAGAAAATAGATTCAAGTGCATAATCAAATACATGAACACATATTAATAAAAAAAAATTTAATAGATAGTATTAAATGTGAGTAGGAATATTAATAGGGACTCATGGTTTTTAAAACTATGTTCTCTAGCTCTCTCCATTGCAACAGGCTGAATGAGAAAGCATCTCAGTAGTGTTAAGGACCACCAGTATAAAGGCTTAAATTAAAAATACCATTTTCCACTGAAAAGATTAATATTTCTTGGTGAAATCACTGGGGTAGGTAAAGTGCAAAATAAAATTAGCCTCCTCCCCTCCTCTTTTTTTTTTTTTTTAAAGAAACCAAGAAAACATCCAAAGACTAATGCAGTGATGATGAAAGATCACAGGAGACAGCATGAAGGGGGTTGAAACAGTTCAACTATGAGAATAAGCAATGTCTGTCATTGATTTAATATAACACATTCACAATTCTTCAAAAGGAAAAAGTCATAAACAAGCACAAAATTCATTTGTTATCACTGGATGTGATTATCATACTGACTATTTTTCGTAGACTGGCAGTTAAGGGAAAGGATGGAGCAGGGATTCTACCCTTTCAGAAGGGCAATTCAACACCCCCAGCTCCTGGATAGGAGCTCTTCTTTGTAGAAGAATCAAACCAAAAAACCAAACCCGTGCCATCAAGTCGATTCTGACTCATAGCAACTCTATGGGACAGAGTAGAACTGCTCAAAGGATTTCCAAGGAGTGGCTGGTAGATTTGAACTGCTGACCTTTTGGTTAGCAACCAAATGCTTAACCACAGCACTACCAGGGCTCCTGTAGAAGAATGCCAGCTAATAAAAGGAGAAGGTATGATAGATTTAGAAAATGATTACTACGCAGTTCTTAATGAAATAGTTGACTCAGGCAAAGATCATCAACGTACGTTCTAAATTTTAGGTGAAAACTGATGTGGAAGTAGATATTTACACAGTTCCAATGCATCACTTTATATATTGTTAGTTGTAAAGGAGAAAGAACAGCAGCTCTGATTGAGAAATATGGCTGTTACCACCTCAATCCAATGATCACACTTAACATCCCTAACAGTGGTGGGCCTCCTGATCCAGAATGAAAAACATTCAAGACGATGGGCCTGATCGCTTCAGAAGTTAATGGCACGACAAATAGAAAATATTGATAGAACTGTTAAGTTAAAAGAGACCTAAAAAACATAATAGCCAATTGCCATACATGGTCTTGATTGAATTCTGGTTTGAAAAACAAAACAAAACAAAACAAAAAACTATAAAGTGTATTTTGGGACAGAGGTTTGATAATTACATTGTATTATAAAACTACTGTTAATTTTGTTAGTTGTGATAATGGCATTGCACTTGTAAGATAGGGAATACCCTTATTTTTTTGGAGACCCACTATGACATACGTAGGAGTGTCATGATGTCTCTCATTTACCTTAAAATTAAAAAAAAAATAATAATAAAGCAAATGCAGCAAAATGTGAAAATGGTTGAATCTAGGTATTTATTATACTCTTGTAATTTTACGTATGTTTGAAAATTTTCATAAGTTAGAAAATAAAAGTCCTAATTTACCTGTACATATACACAACCGTTGCCACTCACTTCTACCGTGTAGTTCCTGTTAGTGGCTGGCAGTGGAATTTGTTGAAGCAGCAAACGGTTCTTATCATTCACTTGGAAGCCCTTGTGGAAATCTTGGTCAGAATAAATCACCACTGAATTTCGTCTATTTTTAGAGAAAGTGAGCCTTTGGAATAGGGTCAGAGCCTGAAGAGCCACAACGGTATCCTAAAATAATAACATTGTACATTGTATTAGAGCATAGTATGAGATTTAGAAATCTTAAAGCTAAGCTCAATAGAGCTGTGAATCATTTAAAAACAATTTACAACGCAATAGTCATTTTTCTGCAAACTGTGTTTTAGCCACTGTATAATGAAATGAAAATAAATGAAATTAACGGCAACATTTCTGTCTTTAAGTTCAACCTCTAAACTAATACAGACAAAAATACCATTTAATAGAATAAAAATGTGAGAAGAGCCAAGGAAATTTTAGAAGTGCCTAATGGGTTAGGATCTGTCCTATCAGATATTAAAACATATAACAAAGCCAAAAAACCACTGGAAAATAATAGAAAGCCTAAGAAAACCCCACCAACATATACAGAACTTTATTATACAGTAAGTCAGCATTTCAAATCATTGGGAGAAATTAATTATTAAGTAAATGACATTGGGAAAACTGGCTGGACATTAAAAAAGGAAGTTATATCTCTATTACACACTATAAATCAAAATATAT
This sequence comes from Loxodonta africana, assembly GCF_030014295.1. NCBI lineage: Eukaryota > Metazoa > Chordata > Mammalia > Proboscidea > Elephantidae > Loxodonta > Loxodonta africana. The sequence goes on along the minus strand of NC_087345.1, from coordinate 130,837,788 downwards.
CCTAGAGAGTTTAATAATTAAAATTTAATAAATTAATCTATAACAGTACAAGAAAGCATGGATATATATTTTTTCAGTAGTCTTTGTGTTGAGAGCATCTTGCAGCACAGCATTAACACAGAAACTTAGAGTGATTATACTAAATAAAAGTGAAAAGAAAATAATCTGTGTATTTAAAGCAGGACAAAAGTGAAAACGAAAGCTTTGCAAGAGTACATTGTATGTATAATATCTTTACTGTTATTTTAAAGTCTTATAATTAATCAAGAGAAAGATTAATACTCCTATCGGTAAATGTCCAAATGACATGACCAGGCAATTGAAAATACATAACATAAAACAGGACTTTTTAAAATGAAAGCACATTCTACCTAAACAGTGGAGATTTATTTTTACATACAGTGAGTAACAATTTTTATTGCATCAGATCAAAAAGATTTTTACAAATGAAGTTATATAGTGAAAGGTACTCACACATCACTGATGACAATGCAAACTGGTCAACTGCCTGATAAAAAGCTTACCAATATGTATCTTAACTTTTAATTTTGAGTGTCCTTTCAATTTTTTTTTCATATACCAACTTTAAGATGGTTTTTAAACTCCCATTTTAAAAATGAAAAGAAAATTAGCTTTTGAATAAACACTTAGAGATAGTTACTATATAAAATATTATATTCTTCAGAAAACTTAAAAGCAAATTTTTAAAAAGACAGCAAGTACAACAAACCCATTTAATTGGATAAATATAATATATAAATTCAAAAATCAATACCACCAATACAAAGCAGTTGCTCAATTTTCTCGTCATTAGAGATTTGAAAAAGGTAGTTACCTTTGTGGAGGAGAAACCTCCATAGGCATTTTGTTGCTTTGCCACCCACTGTACAATCTGAGAAGCATAGGACAGCTCTTCTGAGGTCAGCTGTGGCTTGGAGAGAATGGCCAACAGCGCATAAGAGGTCATCTCTATCTCAGCAGAGGAAGCCCAAGGGTAGGTGAAGGAGGATGATCCTGCTGTGGAGTGCTGCTTTTCTAGTTCCCAGTACACTAAGCCATCTGACAAAAAAAGTGCAAGGAATTCAGTAGTGTCCGTGTCATAGCGTGGGATATGTATATGGCCAGATGAGGCATATTTGAGGAGTATAAATCTGATGATGGAAAATAAAAATGAGGGTAATATTACTTAGTCATAAAGAGAAATGAAGACCTGACACATGCTACCACATGGATAAACCTTGAAAATATTATGCTGAGCAAAATAAGCCAGTCTCCAAAGGACAAATATTATATGATCTCCCTTATATGAAATATCTAGAATAGGCAAGTACACAGAGACCTAAGTTCATTTTTGGTTACCAGGGGCTGGCAGGAGGAAGTGGGGAAAGAGGGAGTCATTGCTCATGGGTGATGGAAAAATTTGGAAACATATAGTGGGGATGGTTGAACGACACGATGAACACAATGAATGTCGCTGAATTGTACATGTAAAAAATGTTGAAATGCCAATGTTTTGGTATAAATATATTGGCGGTAAGAAATAAATGAAACACAACAGTATGATAAGTACACCACTGCTAAACATTCCACTAACTCAAGATGTGACTTGTTACTAGGAAATGTCCAGTGCACTCACCGACTTCCTTTGCTTTTTCTTTCAGCTTGTTGATAAAGAATTCCCTTTTGCTTTCAGAGCCCACTAAAGTGAAAGTGTAGGCCAGGAGAGCCTCCTCATAGGTAGTAGTGGCACGCTCCCTAGATGCAGCTTCTAGGCACTGGAGACCATTTTGAATTGCCACAAACTGCAAAGGAAAGAAAAGAAAAAATCATTTGTGCACACAAACACGTACGTGCAAAAACAGATGTAGGTGTGTTCATCACTGGAAGCAAATCAGGAACGAATCTTGCCTGTGTTGAAATGTTCAAAGGGCAAATGCCACACAGACATTTTAATTTCTACGTAGTTTCACAGGCAAGGTGTGTTTTGATTATTAAGAAGGATATTAATTCAGCAGTACTTTGTGGTAGCTACAAACATAGTCCTTGTTCCTACTAATGCACTGTTGGCATGAAAGGTTTTGGGTGCTTAAGAAGCAAGCTACGTACCGAGGTTGGGTGACCGGCTTCAATCAGTGCGTTAACAACATACGCTGTGACAGAAATCCTGTCATCTTCTTCTCCCTGAATAAAACGTAGGGGCAACACATCAGTCTCATGGAATTCAGCGGGAGGGATGCATTTCTTTGTTTATATATTATATTTTGAAAACCTCAGATTGGTTGCTTTCTCTCTGCATTTTTGGTAGGGGGGACAGGTGAGTTTTTTTTTTTTTTACTTCTTCAAAAGTGGCTGCTTATAAAATCGGAAAATAGTGAGTAAACACCCAGAGAATTCATAGGAAGAGGAATATCACTTTTAAAAATAACTTAGGGACCTAAGGAGGTATTTGGAATCAAAGGAGGCATAGAGTACTCTGCAAGCTTCTATCTCAACACTTGCCCTCCTCCTTACCCTAGAAATAATACAGAAAATTGCATGGAAAATGCATGCTATTTTAAAGTATATATGGAAACCCTGGTGGCGTAGTGATTAAGTGCTCCGGCTGCTAACCAAAGGGTTGGCAGTTCGAATCCGCCAGGCACTCCTTGGAAACTCTATGGGGCAGCTCTACTCTGCCCTATAGGGTCGCTATGAGTTGGAGTGGACTCGATGGCACTGGTTTTTTTTTTTTTTTTTTTATGGTATACACATACAAAAAAAAAAATTTTGGGGGGGTTATACAAGAAGGAAACCCTGGTAGTGTAGTGGTTAAGAGCTACAACTGCTAACCAGAAGGCTGGCAGTTCGAATCCCCCAGGCTCTCCCTGGAAACTCTATGGGGCAGTTCTACTCTGCCCTGTAGGGTTGCTATGAGTTGGAATTGACTCGATGGCAATGCATTTTATATACAAGAATAAAGGGTGTAGTGTAAAAGAAAAAGGTAGGCCAATGGAACAGAACAGGCAGACCTGAAAGAAATCCTAGAAAGTGTGGAAAACAGCATAACAAAGTTGATTGAAAAATCAGTTGGGGTGTTCATTGACAAAGATATGTTAAGTGGCGACCTATTTAGAATATAGGGATAGAGCATATAGAGATTATACAATACACTGAAATAACTTCAAGCAGGTTAATAATATTAGTTATGAAGAAAATAAAACTAACCCAAAAAGATTAATGGGTAATTACTAAGCACATGGGAAGTACTTGTCATCAGAACCAATTGACCTGTAAACAAAAATAGACATGAAGCACCCAATATTTTTTGCTCCTACACTTGTGAAGATTTTTGTTTTTAATACTTATATTCTTCAATGCTAGCAATAGTGCTATAAATCAGGTAGACACACTGTTTGTGACAGGAGTGTAAATTGGCATAACCACTAGAAAATAATTTGGTGACATTACTTCAGAACCTTTAAAAAAATTCCATTTCCAGGTATATATCCTAAGTTAATTATCACTAGGGACAAATATTTATATGTAAGACTGTTTATACAACATTATTGAACAAGAGTAATAAGTTATGGTTTGTCCATATGTTAAGAGTTTTATAAAGCTACTAAATTTATGTTCCTAAATCATTTTAATGACTTGGCAAAGTCATTATATAGAATGTTAGGTTTCAAAACAAGAAGACTAAAAAGTAAGAGATGATAATCCCAATTATGGAAAAACATATTTATACATCATTGAAAAAAAAGACTGAAGGAAAGAAAATATGCCAAAATATTCATGGTGGTTATTGCTGAATTGTTGACATATGAATGATATTTTTATACATTCCTTAAATTAAACTCTCTAAGCTAGTTTCAGTAAATATTATCAGAATAATTAGGAAGAAAATATAAGTTTAGGAAAAACTCAAAAATAAAAGGCAAATTCATTCATCAACACCTTGGGGATATTAATGAGTAAAAGCTAAACAAATTGAGTTCAAATAATTAAAGTATTTTAACAAAGAATTCCTTAAATGATAAAGCATTAAAATACTAGTGATTATCCTGGTTCTGTTAATATTCTTAATTCCACCCATACTTTTACCAATAATCCTGCCACTGCCACTATCCCACTCCCTCCACCATCACCACAATTACTGTTAGAAAAACCTAAATTTTTAGAGTTTTTAGTCTGACAAAACCAAAACAAACCAAACCCAGTGCCGTCGAGTCCATTCCGACTCATAGTGACCCTGTAGGACAGAGAGGAACTGCCCCATAGAGTTTTCAAGGAGCACCTAGGTGGATTTGAACTGCTGCCCCTTTGGTTAGCAGCCATAGCCCTTAACCACTACGCCACCAAGGTTTCCTTAGTCTGAAAGGAGGAAAGAAAATGTTGGATTTGTTAGGAAGAAATGCTTTATAGGTTTTTCAAGGTAATTAATTTATGCTGGTAGAAATCCTAGGTCAATGATTCCTACCAAATTTTGCAGTGATGTTTTGGGATTCACTGAATGATCATGATGAAAGAACAGAAACTTGTAAGACAGAAGAATTTCACCAGTACCTTCAAAGCATTGTTGAAGACTTTGCCATAATTTGAGAAACAGCCATCTGATTTCTGATTAGTTGCAAGCCAAATAAGGGTCTGGGACTGAACTTTGTCATCAATATAAATGTAGCGTTTAGCTTGTGCAAATGACTTGTAAACAAATGCAGTGAGCCTGGAAAAAACAATACACAGTGAATTATGTACAGCAAATGTGGACAGACAGAGGGGAGGTTCCTTTAGGTGTGTGGCTTGCTACAATCGGATTTTTGAGTCTCACATTCTGAAAATCCCTTCCCCAAATCCTGGCATCATGTGTCAATTCACTCGTTCCTTTTAAAACCCCTCCATCCATTTGGATTATGTGCTTCCTTTTCCACCTTCTGTCTATTCCACCTTCTGTCATTCACGTCCTAGGTGAAGTGTTACCTTGCCTGTAATGTCTTCTCAGTTTCTTTTCTCTTCACCTCAAGCACAATTCCTGCATTTATCCTTTCCTAACATCTAAGAGTTTATCAGGAGGGACTAGTCCCTGGAGGAGGACATCATGCTTGCTAAGATAGAAAAAATAGGGTCAGTGAAAAAGAGGAAGACCCTTCCTTGACCAGATGGATTGACATGGTAGCTGCAACAATGGGCTCAAACATAGCAACAATTGTGAGGATAGGACAGGAGCAGACAGTGTTTTCGTTCTTTTGTAAATAGGGTCACTATGTCGGGACCAACTTGATGGCACCTAACAACAACAAGAGTTTATTGAGGAATTACAGTATGGTGTAAATAGAAAAATATCCCTGGGTAGTGTAAACAGTTTGTACTTGACTACTAACCTAAAGGTTGACCGTTCAAACCCACTCAGCAGTACTGTGAGTAAAACAAACAAACAAACAAAAAAAAAACAAGAAAAACTCACTGCCATTAAGTTGATTCTGACTCAATATTCTTCCATTAAGATTATAGCCAGGAGAATCCTATGGACCAGTTCTACTATGTAACACATGGGGTTGCCATGAGTCAGAATTGACTTGAGAGCCATCGGTTACAGTAACTAGAAAAATATCTTATAGGTCAAGATGAGGCATTTATGCCTCATTTTCACAAATACTCTGAGGTCCAGAGGGTTTAAATGGCTCCGTCAATCATGATAAACCAGGGTTACTTTTATGCATGTACTTTTTTTCCCTGTAGATTGGCATTCTTTGCAGGGAAGCACCAAGTTATATTTATCAACACATGTAAGCTGCCTTGCATTTAATTCAAACATCTCATCATACAGTTTCAGGGAAAGTTATCCTTCTTACAAGCTTCTATAGAATCACGTGCATATGTTTACTACATCTTTTATCATATTGCATTTAACATTTTTTCTTACTCTAAACTTCCTGATGTCAAGGTCCTTGTATTATTGAGAGGCAAAATCTTGTAGCGGGGGAAACCCCAGGTTTTTGGGAGAGACATTCCCGCTCCGTCACGTAACTAGCAGTGTGATCTTGGACAGATTACTCAACCTTCCTGTGTCTATTTCTCCATCTTAAAATTGGTGTTGTAGTGCTACCTACCTCATGGGGCTGTTATGGGGATTAATTATACTCAATTATCAAAGTAATGATAATGATTATTATAATTAGTATTTGTCTTTTTGTATCTCAAGAACTTTTTACTGTTCCCAGGACATAGTAGTCAGGTGTATAAATAAATGTTAGGAATATAAGGGATAATTTTTAAAGCTTGTATTTCACTAATCATCCTATCTTTTAGACTTACAATCATAACACAATCTATGCTTCATTTAATTTGTTTTTAGTACTTATTTCACTATTTGCAGCAAATACCATTGTGCTCAACTATGGGTTTTTAATATGTCATCAAGAAAGTGCAGATCTGTACAGCACTATTTCTGAGTAGCACTGCCAGTGAGCCTAAGTGATGTTGAAGTTACCTTTGCAGCTGATTTGGGATACTATTAATGCTTTTGTTGGAATAATATTCTTGTATCTTAAATTAGGTTTCACATTCCTTACCCTTACCTATTGAGTTACTTTCTTTTTGCCTAATGATTTGTTTCTTTAGCTTGTATTTGTCATAAGTAAAAGATAGAGATAAACCCATCTATCATGAGTTTTTAACCCAAAAGCCCAAGAATCATATTAAATTGAATTTGTGTATATGTGTGTGGAGGCTTGTATAAAAAAATTTGGAGGAAGAAGGTCCATACTTTTTATAAAATTCCCAAATAGCTACTTGGTAAAAAAAAAAAGAAATGTTAAAGAACTTCTAATTAAATTTATATAAACTATAAAGCAATTCAAACCATGTGTTTCCTTGTTGATCTTCATATCCAAAGGTACTATATGATCCATCTGAGTGTTTATAAGACAGTTGCTTCTGGTATCCTAGAACAAGAAAGGAAATATAAATTTTTCAGTTTAAAAGTAATATCCAGCAGGATAATTGGATAAACTGATGATTCATGTTAGCTGTAAGTGGATATATACATAAATACAAATGCATTCAATGCACTTAACAAGTGAACAGAGCTGGGATTCAGGAAATTAACTGAGATAAATAAAAAAGACTTTTAAATGCTTTACCCGCGGTCAGGTATCCAATAGCCTTGGATTTTATTTCTTCTGTCAGTTGTTGAGTCTGATTCAGATAATCCAAGAGGTAAATATTGGGAGCGAATAGAGCCATATTCTGCTCTCCACAACCAAAAGGTATTCGGAGAAGATTCTGTAAGTTTTGCAGAGCAGAACCAAGAAGGTCTCCTGAAAAGCCAATCAAATCCATATGAAATACTTTATCAAAAGTGATAAGAAAAATAATATTAGCTTGTGTTCAAGGCTTCTATGGTACAGATATCCAAAATAATTATTTTTCTATATTATCTGAATCTTCCTCCCTTTCTTACTTGTTGGGCCCACACCGTAGAATTAGCAAGACACGTTAGACCTTGCTTCCAGAGCTAAGGTGGGGATATGTTTCCCAAAGCAGCCAAGAGTAGGAGACCCGCGAAATTTGTGAAATCAAAATTTCAAGGACAAAGCAAGAGAACTCAAGGTCAATTATCAATTTGAAAGGACTGGACTAGGGCCCCAAATAAACCTTTATGAAATGCTTACCATGTACTGGATACCGTTTTGAGCACTTGCATTAATTCATCCAATCCTTGTGACAATAATGTGAATAGATACTATTTACTATTATTTCCACTTTATATATGAGAAAACCAAGGCATGGAGAGGCAAGTACATATCTTAACATCACTCAGAACAGATGTGGCAGAGTCAAGAATGAGCAGAGACAATATGGCTTCAGAGTACCTGGGCTTAACAACTTCCCTACACACTCTTTACTGATGCTTGAAACTTACATAGAACCCACTACCTATCTGGAAGTGGTGTAAGCATCTCAATTCCTTTAATTTTTATAACAACCCTATGAAATACATATTATCTTCCTTTAGCAGATGAGGAAATAAGGCACAGAGAGGTTAAGTAACTTACCCAAAGTGATACAGCAAGCGGTGAATCTGGGATTCAGACTTTGGCAGCCTGGCATAGAGCCAGCTTTCTTATCTACTGTGCTTAACCCTTGTGGTGCAGTGGTTGATCACCCAGCTGCTAATTGAAAGGTTGATGGTTGGAACCTACCAGTGTCTCCACAGCAGAAAAGACATGGTTATCTGCTCCTGTAAAGATTATAGCCTAAGAAACCCTTCTGGGGCAATTCTACCCTCTCCTACAGGGTTGCTATGAGTCAGAATTGACTCACCACACGCAACGACAACAATATGCTTAGCTACTCTAAGGAATCTCTATGGTCTGGATGGAAATGGAATCATTTGGAAATAAGATCACAAGAAAATAAGAAGGGCTTAGGATGATTGTCATAAATATGACTGTGTAGTGTCTGTGACTTATATTTGTTGGACATCATTTTGATGATGCATAGATGCAACCGATTTACTAAAAAGCTCAGCTTAAACTAGATGTTCTTTGTTCTTTCCTGATCCCAAGGGGTGCTCTTGATAAGAGTTTTTTTTTATTTTAAATGAACGTTTGTCTGAGTCACGTTTTCCTACTGCCAACAAGTTGACTATAATCCTACATGTAGTGCAGAATCCCTTCCGCTACAGTCTTTACAACTCTATCTTAAATCTTTACCCTGGACTGTATGTAGCTGGTGGGTAGGGGCTCAACAGTCAAGAATCTAAGAAAGAAAAAAAAAAAGGATAGAAGTGAATCGTGGAAGTAACTATTTTTTAATATTGAGTAGGCTAAGAAAGCACTTCTCTGGTTTTCAGCAGGGGAACAATGATAGGTACAAATTGTCTTTAATTTTGGTGTATATCTTATGTTCCATTCTATGCCAGAAAGTAACTTGTATTTGTTCCTGATTAACCTTAAACTCTTCCAGTTGTTGGCAGGTCACTGAGGCTCTGGGTTTATAAAAAAACTGCAAATTAAGATTAAGAAGCTTGCCTTGTTCTGGTCATTGGCCACAGGGACAATTACCTTTGTGCAAAGTGTTGTTTGCACCTACCTGAATGTCATGACTCCAAGTCCAAAAAAGTAAAATTTGGATGTTAACCTATTGATACCACACTCTAAAAATCACTAGTTTGTGAGAAATATCAGAACTTTAGAGAGGTGTTCTGAATGAGGTAGCAGCCAGCAGGGGTAATTATGGAACTTAATCTTTATGGACCAGAGCTAGAATGGCCTTTAGGAAAAAAAAAAAAAAAAATAGAATCAGAAAACCTTGGAGGCTCTAATGCTTAATGTCTTAGTGTAATGGCATCACTACACTAATGAGATGCACCAACCTCAATCATTAAATTGTAAAGATGGAAATGGAACCTAAAACATGACAAAACCAACAAACAGGACCGTGGCAGAAATGGATACAGTTTTTCTTTTTTCTCTAAGCCTATATATATGTCGTTCTTGTATGCTGTCAAGTCGATTCCAACTCATAGTGACTCTATAGGACAGGACAGAACTGCTCCATAGGGTTTCCAAGGCTGTAATGTTTACAGAGGCAGGCTGCCACATCTTTGTCCCGCAGAATGGCTGGTGTGTTTGAACAGCTGACCTTTTGGTTAAACCTTTCGGTTAGCAGCTGTGCACTTAACCACTGAGCTACCAGGGCTCCTAAGCCTATATAACTCCCTTATAATGTACTATATTCCATACTTACCAAGAACAGACCAATAAGCTCTAGATGAATCTTTCACAAGATTTTCTGGTGATGTTAGCACCACTGATTGAGACACTGTGGACCCTAGAAAACAGCAGAGTGAATTTATTAATTTGGAATTCACATTGATTTTAAAATCGGAGTTTGAAATGACATATGTTAAATAGTTAGAGACAATTATTCTTCGGTTAACATCTTTTGATGGAATTTTTATAATCATATTAACTAACTTTTGTGAGTAGTACTGCAATGAACATTGGTGTACAAGTCTCTGTTTGAGTCTCTGCTTTCAAGTCTTTGGGTGTATACCTAGGAGTGGAATTGTAGTTCTGGAAGCCCTGGTGGCGTAGTGGTTAAGAACTACGGCTGTTAACCAAAAGGCCAGCAGTTCGAAACCACCAGGCACTCCTTGGAAACTCTGTGGGGCAGTTCTACTCTGTCCTATAGGGTCACTATGAGCCGGAATCAACTAGATGGTAGTGGGTTTGGTTTTTGGTTTTATGGTAGTTCTATTTTAATTTTGAGCAACTGCTACACTATTTTTCACAACTGCTGTATCATTTTGCATTCCCACCAGCAATGGATAAGGGTTCCAATTTCCTCATATCCTTGCCAACATTTGTTATTTTCTGTTTTTTTTTTTTTTTTAAATCTTATCCATCCTAGTGGGAGTGAAATTGTATCTCACTGTGGTTTTGATTCACATCTCCCAGATGGCTAATGATGAGCATCTTTTCATGTGTTTGGTGGCTATTCTTATGCCCTCTTTTGTGAAATGTCTACTCGAGTCTTTTGCCCATTTTATGACTGGATTGTCTTTTTCTTAAGTTGTTGAAGTTTTATATATATTTTGGTTAGTAGATTTTTATCAGATACATGGTTTCCAAAGATACTCTCCCAGTCAGTGGTTTGTCTTTTCACTTTTTTGGTTGTCTTCTTATTTATTTATGTATTTTGAATATTATACTGTGTTTAAGGTGACAGTTTACATAGTAAATTAGATTCCCATTCAACAATCCATACATAAATTGTCCTGTAACATTGGTTATAGTCCCTGCAATGTGCCAGCACTTTCACCATTTCCACTCCACCAGCCCTGTTTCCATCCATCCAGTTTTCCTATCCCTCTTTGCCTTCTCATCTTTCCTTTTGGGTAAACATTGACCATTTAGTCTTGTACAGTTGATTGTTTAAAGGACCATATTCTATTATTTATTTTGTAGGCCAATTTATTACTTGGCTGAAAGGTGACCTCCGGGATCGTAATAATTAACTTTTAATGAAGAAATCAAGGACTGGATGGGGAGAAGCTAAGGGGCAGAGATAAGGCTTGAGTGAAAGTAAAAGACACTTGCATTCTGAATGGGGGAGTAGATTTTAAAGAGAACCTTACAGTTTTTAATTTGCTTTTGCTTATGGCACAGTTAAATTGTATTACTTGAAAGTAATTTAATCTTTCCCAATAGCCATATTTTGGAGAAGATCAATAATAAAACAGTTAATTCCAAAACAAAGATAAACAGAGGTTTCATTCCATGTTGCTGTGTTAGCAAGACCGTGTAAAGGTGTCTACTTACCACTTGTGCAAATAAGTGAGCCCTGTGTCATCTCCTTTTCAATACCTTCTGGCTAATTGTTGGAAGAAGGAAAGAGGGGAGTCATAATCAAATTCATATCTTATGTAAATTCACAAATCAGCAATAAAGTTTAAAAAGAACAAATCATCCTCAAAAAATTATCTGAGATAATGAGTATATGAACTTCTAAGCCCAAGATAGTAGAGATGTGAAGTATTTGATTTTGCATGTTATAGAATAAGCTAAGTGTTTCTAAAATTAAAAGCGAGGATTTTCTGAAAAATCCTTCAAGCTTCAAAATGATATCTCCTTCTTTCAAGAATATTACATATTTGACTGTAAATATTCTCTGCAGACTGAATGTCTCAGAATGAAATGTCTGTCCCTGGTCTTTCTTCCCAAGTATTTGATCGCAATATTGTGCTGTCTTTTTAAATAAGTGCTCATTCCAACTATATCTGTGAGATCTGGAAGGGATACTTACACTTCCTAATGAAGAAAAACATTTTGAAATACAGACAGATATTCCCTCAAAGCCCACAGGTTTCATTTTGAGGCCATACCTCTACCAGCAATGGTTTGATCAGCGTATCCCTCCAGCCAGTGTTCAGAGCGTTGGGAGACTCATTTTCACAGCCACTGTTCTCCACGGTTTCAGCAACGACAGTGAGGTTGATAGTACCTTAAATGGTAGGAAATGTAAATGGAAGAATTACAATGGGCTAATTCTGATGAAGGAGATTCAAGGAGGCAGAGATCATTCTGGACTCTAACTTGCAGTACATCATAAATAAAATTGAAATTTTACAGAAAAGGGAGAAAAGTATTACATGGAAAATGTGAGCTCTTCAAGTCAGGACTGGATTCCAACTCCCTACCACTGTTCCCATGCAAACTGGTCCTTGGTTGTAAAAGAAAAGAGGGCAGCGGTGTTCAGCTGTAGAATTCTTGCTTTCCATGCAGGACACCAGGCTTAGATTCCTGGCCATTGCACCCGATAGGCAGCCACCGCCCATCTCTCATTGGAGGCTTGTACATTGCTACGATGCTGAACGGGCTTCAGGAGAGCTTCTGGACTAAGACACATGAGGAAGAAAGGCCTGGGGATCTGCTTCTGAAAATCAGTCAATGATAATCCTATGGACTGCAATGGTCTGATCTGCAACCCATCATGGGCTGGAAGAGGACCAGGCAGTGTTTCCTTCCATTGTGCATGGGGTCGCCATGAGTTGGGAGCTGACTTGACGACAGCTAACAACAACAGGAATAGAAAAATGGACAAGTGGTGGTATCAAGCAATGAGTAAACTGGCTACAATAGAGAAATAGCCTAACATAAGTTTTAGGAGGATTTACAAATGAATGGAAAAACATATAGAACTGAAAAGCTTACCTAGTGTTTGGGGAGTAACCAGCCAAGCATAGGATTTTCTCTCATTGCCACATGTGCAAACATTTTCATCTTCAGTTGGGAGAAGTCTGGCTTGGTAAGCACTAGATACTTGCAGTACGGTGCTAATCTGTTAGGGCCAGGTAAGAAAAGAAAGACTGAGCTCTTTCCATACATTTATATAATACAGCTGTGAATGTCTAAAAGATTAGAAAAGAAATTCCCTACCTTTCCTATTTTCTGCTGTGGTAAGAATGGCTTCCAAGTTCAGAGGAAACCTTGTTACACAATTATTACAATCTGCCTTTTGACACTTACTGACTTTTGGCTAATTATTTTGAATAAAGTGGTACTTAGGTCTTATACAACAATGCACTACTTTGGTGAGCTTCATCAAAATAAGCAGGTGTTTTGGTCAATATGGGTTGATCAAGTTCCCAAAAAGTCTTATGAGCCTCAATTTCCTTTTTCTTATCTATAATTGAGGCCATTGTCATCTACTGCTCACAGTTGATGTGTATATCAAATAAAATATAAAATATCTAGAATAGTGCATTCCATCTCAGGCTTACAAAAAACAACTTGATTATCGAGAAAAACTTTCTTTAATGTGAAAAATTGTTTTATTCCCCTAAAAAATACCTGCTACTGAATGCTGCATGCTGATAAACTGAGTAGGTTTTGCATACTTGATTTCTTTCAGTAAACTGTATTGTTTAAACAATAAATACCTTGGGCAGGTATTTTACTTGGCATTTTGGATGTGTCAATTTGTAACTACTGTTTACTGAAGATCAAATACTTGGATATAAAACCATATTGAAGCAAAAGATGATAAAGGCCATAGAATTACTATAGATAGTACTGAAATCTGTTATTTAGGTAAAGGCTAAAGACGGGGCAATTAACTCAATTGCCTATTATTTGCAATGTATTGTGCGAGGCTCATCATTTACATTATCTCATTCAGTTCTCACAAAACCCTGCCAAATATGTATTACTAACACCATTTTACACAGTGATAGAAGAGCAGTGGAGGAGCCCCGGTAGCACAGTAGTTAAAGTGCTCAGCTGCTAACCCAAAAGTTGGCAGTTTGAACCCACCAGTTGCTTTGGGGGTGAAAGATGTGGCAGTCTGCTTCTGTAAAGATTATATATAGCCTTGGAACGTTTATGGGACAGTTCTACTCTGTCCTATAGGATCACTATGAGTCGGTATCATCTCGATGGCAGTGGGTTTGTTTTTGGTTAGGGAGGTAAACTATCTTGTTCAAAACAACAGAGCTAGAAATAAACGTAATAAATTCTATGCTTTATCTGCTATGAAATTGCTGCTTTCCCACAGCTATTACCCAGCAGTCAAGAGCTCATGAAACCACTAAGCTATCATATATTCTGCATATTCCGGGGATCCAAAGGTGAAAGACTAGCAGACTTGAAATCTAATTTATAACATCAAGCATAATTATTTCATAAATCCTTTTTTTTTCAGGAGGATCTTGTGCATAAAAGACCTTCCTTGGAGATGTTGAAGAATTGAAGGTACTAGGCATTACTTCACCCAATCATTCATCCCCATACTCTGCCCCCCCACACAAAGGAAAAAGATAGCTTACTTACATCATAGAGTTTATATTCAGTACTTTTTTGTTCAGCCAGTCACTCAGATATACTAATTTATATTTCTAAACCCCACACTGGCTGACTTGTAAAACTAGCTAATGTTTTCAAAACAAATTTAAGAAAGACAAAGAACTTAAAAAGTCCCATGTCATCATACACTTCAAATTTGAAGATAATTGCATGGAAAGAAATGGCTATTTACTAAGAAGACTCAAGGCAATACCTGAACACATCTATTCAGGTAGTTGAAGGCATTGGCTTTCAGAGTGAACGCTTCTCCTCGAACAACTGAATAGGGGAGAGTGAGATCCACAAAAAAGGGCTGAAAAGCTGTCAGGGAGATGGTTGGGGAGATGCCAAATCCAGCTTTATCATCTAGGCAGAATCCATTGGCCTTCCATTGTGTAATGGTATCAGGAACAGTAAGAGGAAGACTGGCTTTCCCTGTGGAGCTAAATGAGAAGGTTCAGATAACACTGAAGAGAGTTGTCACCATATATTATTCAATCATTGGATTTATTCAAAGCTTAATAGCTCTTCCTTTGACTGACACTCTTCTAAACTGTAGCAGTCATGCTCTCTTTCTTTATCCCACTCTTCCTCTGTTTAGCTCCTTGTTATTCCTCATCTATGTTGTTGTTGTTAGGGGCCACTGAGTAATTTTGACTCTTAGTGACCTCATGTAACAGAGTAGAACAGCCTCATAGGGTTTTCTTGTCTGTGATCTTTATGGAAGCAGATTGCTACATCTTTCTTGCATGGAGCTGCTGGATGGGTTTGAACCACCAACCTTTCGGTTAGCAGCCAAGTATTTAACTGTTATGCCACCAGGGCTCCTTTTTACCTAATCTATAAAGGAACTCCTTTTCTCCGTATCTAAAAATGTGTCCAGTGTACTAGATTCCCTTACCTTAGACTTAACTTTAGCTTGTACTCTGGCTCTTAATTCTGAGCTCCTATCTTTTTACTCTACTTTAAATCTAATTGATGTTCCCATTTCTTATAATCCCTACCAAAGTACAAATTATCGAAACACTTGACATTAATCTCACACTTACTTATAAATACTCACAAATATACTTTTATCTGTATGTATTTCTCTTTCCTTACTGATAGACTGTGAGTGGTCATTAACCTCAAAGTGTTTAAAAATGTTGGAATAATCACGATAACTTGTTTAATTTACATGAGACACATAAAAGTTCTTGAGTAGGCCTGGGTGGTACAAATGGTTAATGAGCTCAGCTGCAAACTTAAAGGTTGGAGGTTCGAGTCCACCCAGAGGTGCCTTGGAAGACAGGCCTGGTGACCTACTTCTAAAAAATCAGCTGTTGAAAACCCCACGGAGCACAGTTCTACTCTGACACACGTGGAGTCACCATGAGTTGGAGTCGACTCCATGGAAAGTGATAACTGGTAAATTTAATTTACTTATAAACTATTTTTGCCATATTTAGCTAACTTTACTGATAAGTTTAGAAACATGATTCCTATAATATAATTTTCAAGTTTAAAATGTTCACATTAGCCTTATACTTGAATTTGTTATGTTACCTACTTAGAAACTTATTTTTCCCAACTTCCCTTCCTCCCTCCCTTTTTTCCTACTTTTTATTATTTTTTACTTTTTTCTACTCTTTCTGATTTCTCTACATTGCTTCCTCTCTTTCTTCCTTATATCCATATGTATTTATTATCGTGTTCATCATGTCACACAATAGAAAACAAAATTTCAGTCTGTTTCGTGGCCTCCCATACATTTCTTCCAAAAAAAATCAGATATTTATAAAAAACAAATGATAAAAAAATGACAGTAAGAAAAATAAATAAAGGGCAAATGAAAGAATGGAGATAGTGAAAGGAAGACAAGAGAGGAGTCAGTAGAAATTCATCAGAGATTTTGCAGATTTTTGACACACTCTCCTCATTTTTAGGCTTTTGGACACATTTAGTTTGAGGAAGCTGGCAAGTGTTCATGAATATCATACCTCACTTGCTTAGATAAAAAAGAAAAAAGTAATTAAATGCACTTATAAAAAAAACTCACTCAGTTGTGATAAGAGTCCAAATCCAAGTTTCAGGAAATGATTTCCGCACAGTATTGACATACGATCCAGAAAACGGTAGAACCTCTTTAGTGAGAACTTCATTACCGCTCCCTTCTGAAGTTATTTCCATGGGAAGACGAAACACAACATCAAAAGTAAGCTATTCCATATCTTTAAAGGCAAATTTAACTTCTTAGCAAATAAACTATTTTGGGGACAAGGCTTAATAATAACTGTCATCTATCAAATTATTGCTACATCTAAGTCACAATCAGAAATGCTTTTTACATATTTTAGCTCATTTAATCCCCACAATAATCTTTAAGCAAATTTTAAGATCCTATTTCTAGTGAATAATCTATGAATATCTTACAAATGTTTATTAAAAAGTTAAGAGTAGTACTTATTCATCCCTGTAGTCATTGATCATTGATATTTTGATATATTGTATATATAAATGCGTGATGCAAGTAATATGGGAATGCATCACGACGGCACTGGGTTCTGGGTATAAAACAATTAAAACACTGAAAACAAAATCAAAGCTCCCCTTGACCACCACCACCAACCCCAATGTGTCACACCTCTACTGGTGTGTACTTTTCCACGTATCCATAGAAAATATAAGGCAATGTTTTGTATTCTCCTTTAATTTTGAAAATGGTAGTATATTTATTATTCAGCAACTTGGGCTTTTCCCCCTTAATATAGTATTTTTCAGCTATATTAATGTTGATACAAATATATCTATTTCATTATTTTTAATTTCTTTTTGGTAATCCTTCCTATTTTTATATGAAATTTTAGTTATTTATACCTCTCTTGGAAACCCTCCTGGCATAGTGGTTAAAGAGCTACATCAACTAACCAAAAGGGTCGGCAGTTGGAATCTACCAGGTTCTCCTTGGAAATCCTATGAGGCAGTTCTACTCTGTCCTTTAGGGTCTCTACGAGTCAGAATCGACTCAATGGCAATCGCTTTTTTTTTTTTTTTAATACCTCTCTAGAAGTCCTGGTGGTGCAGTGGTTAAGAGGTTGGCTGCTAAGCAAAAGGTCAGCAGTTCAAATCCACCAGCTGCTCCTTGGAAACCCAATGGGGCAGTCCTACTCTGTCCTATAGGATTGCTGAGAGTCAGAATCAGCTCAACAGCAATGGGTTCTTTTTTTGGGGGGGGTTTATATTTCCCTTGATGCGCAAATTTTCAGGTGTAATTACTGCCTAGTGGATGTTGTTGCTCATTTTTAAATTTTTTGTAGTGTGCCATTTTGATTCCCTTCTCATTTCCTTTTCTGTATAGTTTTTAGTTATTTTCTTAGTGGTAATCATTGGGGTTAAAATTAACATATTAAACTGATAACAATCTAGTTTGAATTAATACTAACTCATCTTCAAAAGTACGCAAAACCTCATTTTTATACAGCTTCATCCCTCCCTGTTTACATTCCTATTGTCACAAATTACTTCCTTATACATTGTGTGTCCATTAACATAGATTTATAATTATCGTTTTGTGCATTTGTCTTTTAAATCACATAAGAATACAAGAAGAGTTATAAACCAAAACCACAATACTACTGGCTCTTATATTTACCTCTGTGGTTATCTTTACTGGTGGGTGTTCTTTATTTTTTCATATGGTTTCGAGTTACTGTCTAGCGTCCTTTTATTTCATCCTGGCTCCCTTTAACCTTTCTTGAATGGAAAGTCGCAGAGACAAGCTCTCTCAGCTTTTAACTATCTTAATTGTGCCTTCATTTTTGGAGGACAGTTTTGCCTGATATAGAATTCTGTTTTGACTGTTTTTTTTCCCTCCTAAATCAGCACTTTGAATATGCCATTCTACTGCCTTCTGTTCTCCAGGGTTTCTGATGAGAAGTTAGCCATTAATCTTAATGCAAATCCCTTGTACATGATGAGTTTCTTTGCTTTTGCTGCTTTCAAGGGCTTCTCTTTGTCTTTGTCCTTTGATACTTTGATTATAATATTCTTCTGTGTAGATATTGTCACATTTATCTTACTGGAATTCCTTGAGCTTCTCGGAGGTGTGGATTCATGTCCTTTATCAAAACTGGGAAGTTTTTGGCCATTATTTCTTCAAATATTCTTTCTGTCTCTCTCTTCTCTCCTTTTGGGACTTTGATTATATATATGTCAGTACACGTGATAGTATCCCATGGGTCTTTATATGCTGTGTTCATTTTTCTTCATTATTTTTGCTTTGTGCTTCTCTGGAAAATTACAATTACTCTATATTCAAGTTTACTGACTCTTTCTTCTACCTGCTTACATCTGCTGTTAAAATCCTTTAATGAATTTTTCATTTTAGTTGCTGTGCTTTTCAGCTTCAGATTTCTATTTGTTTCCTTCTAATAATTTTTACCTATTTATTGATATTCTCTATTTGTTGATACATCGTTCTCGTGGTTTCCTTTAGTTCTTTGTCCCTGGTTTCTTTTAGCAATTTGAGCATATTTAAGACAGTTAATTTAAAGTTTTTGTCTAATAAATCCAATGTCTGTACCCATATTTACTGTTTCTTTGCATGCCGCATAATTTCTTTTTTGAAAAATGGACATTTTGAATATTATAATGTGGTAACTCTGTAAATCAGATTCTTTCCGTTCTGCAAAGTTTGTTGTTGTTGCTTGCTGTGGGTTGTAGTTGTTTGTTTATTTTTTTAGTGGCTTTTATAAACTATATTTAAAGACTATTTTTTTTCATACATGGTTTCTGAAGTCTGTTCTTTCAGCTTGTGGTCAGCTTGAGGTTTAACAGAGATTTTCTTAAAAACCACATTTAATTTGCCCCTTTTCTTTTTTTTTTTTTTTTTGGATTCAGCATGTGCTTGTCTGTTGTAAATCTCTGACTATTTTCCAGAGTTCTGACAAAGCTGATTCTGATAATTTTTGGTCATTTTTTAGGTGTTTCTATGAAAGGATGGGTTTTGGAGTTCCCTATTCCACCATTTTTGGTGCTCCATTGTAATTCAAATCATTTAATTTAATTGATTTATTCTTTCCCCACTGATTCCTATGTCTCTCATATCATTTACCAAGATGTCATACATACAATAGGCTATTTCCGGGATTTCTATGCCATTCAAATGATCAATTTGTACCATCCTGCCCCGTTACTACACTCCTTAAATTTTTATAGTTTTATAATACATCTTGAAAGTCATTAGGTGCATCTTCACAATTTTTTCTTCTTTTTCAAAATAATCTTAGGAATTTTTGAAATTTTATAATTCCATATGCGTTTTATAATGGGATTCCAAGTTCTATGTTTTTGATTAGCATTTCATTTGCCTATCTAGGAAATTTTGAGGGGAATGTTACATCTTTATCATGTTAAATCTCTCCATCCAGTACAAGGTATAACCCCAACCTAACCCATTGCCATCAAGTCAATTGTGACCCATAGTGACCCTATAGGACAGAGTAGAATTACCCTGTAGTGTTTCCAAGGCTGTAAATCTTTATGGAAACAGCCTGTACCTTTCTCTCATAGAGTGGCTGGTGGGTTCAAACTGCCAACCTTTTGGTTGGCATCCAAGAGCTTAACCACTGTGCCATCAGGGATCCTTGTACAACGCATAAACCAAGAAAACCAAATCTGTTTCTGTTGACTTGATTCTGAGTCATAGTGTCCCTATAGGAGAGAGTAGAACTGCCCCATAGAGTTTCTAAGGAGCACCTGGCGGATTTGAACTGCTGACCTTTTGGTTAGCAGCTATAGCTCTTAACCACTACACCATCAGGTTTCCATACAATATATATAGATCACCATTTATTCTTTATTTGTGTCCTTCAGTAAAGTCTTCTACTTATTTTTTCATAAAGTTTTTGCATAATTTTGGTTAGGCTCATCTTACACATTAATTTTTTTTTTTTTTAGTGTGTGTAGGATATATTCTAATTACAACTTCTAGTCATTTAATTACTATTGGTGTGAAGGATAATTGTTGATTTTTTGTTTATCTTGTATTTAACACCCTTGATGAGTTATTAATAATAATAGGTTGTTAATTCTCTTATTTTCTATATAAGATCATTTTTAATAAAAATAATAAATTTATACATTTCTTTCCAATAAATTATATCTTTTATTACCATTTCTTGCTTCATTAGATTTCCTACCAATTCTGTTACAATTGTGAATATCACTTTGAATAGCGAACAGTTTTCTATTGTTCCTCACTTTAATAGGAATGCTATTAAAGTAATAAAGCCATGCTTGCTGGATATTTATTATACAGTTTTTGATTGCAAATCATTATAAAGTTAAGGAAATTTCTTTCTGTTACTAGGTTTCTAAAAGAAACTTGTTGAAGGCTTTCATATTTAAATTTTTTCAACATTGGTTGTTCTTTAGTTATAAATTAAACTATTTCTAATAACACCTACAGTGTATCAATTTATATATTGAAGTAAAACAGGAATTTTAGCAACTTTTTAATTGCATACCCCTTCCACTTATCTCTGATATTGGCTTGAGCTAAAATCTTAGATTCAAACTGTTATTTTAAGTTGTATACAGACTATGATTTATACTGATTTCTCTTTCTCAATTTTAGTCTATGTATATTTATATTAGGAAACCCTGGCGGCCTAGTGGTTAAGCGCTACACCTGCTAACCAAAAGGTTGGCAGTTTGAATCCACCAGGTGCTCCTTGGAAACTCTATGGGGCAGCTCTACTCTGTCCTTACGGTTGCTATGAGTCAGAATTAACTCAATGGCAATGGGTTTAATTTTTTTTCGTTTTGTTTAAGTGAGGTTAAATATCTCTTCATATAGTTTTTACCTATTTGTTTCTCCTTCTTTGTATTATGTCTTCATAGCTTTTGCTTATTTTAAAGAAATTTTCCTAAAAATTTCTTTGTATAATTCTTGACATCTTTCGGGTTTTGGATCATTCAGTCACCTCTTCATAGCATCCTCTTTTCCTTTATCTTGTTTTGTTTTCTTAATAGTAGTTCTTTGAGATTTAGTACAATATAATGATAAAAACATGGGTTTTGCACTCAGAATGTCTGGATTACCATCACATCCTTGCCATATACTATCAATTTCATTGGGCAAGTTACTTAACTTTTCTGTGCCTCACTTTCATCATCAGTAAATTGGAAGTAATAGTTTTTAATCTATAGGTTGTGAAGAATAAATGGGTTAATATACGCAAAGTGTACGGAACGTTGCTTGGTACATAGTAACCATTCAATAAATACTTTTACCAGAGTAGTTATCATCATCTGAAATCATGTTGTTTACATATTGTCTGCATTCCCCCTTCAATATAAACCCCAGGAGTATAAAGATTCATTTGCCTTAACCTCTCTATATTTCTAACATTTGATATGACAGGCAATTAAAAAAAGAAATCTCTCCTATTTCTCCAAATGCCAAACTCACTTCGTGAAGGATAAGAGATTACAAGTTGTTGTCCGATCCTTACATTATGCTAAGACTCACCTGAGTGAACTTGGAGACCATAGCCAGGATGCCAGGAATCCTTGCACAGTACAGGTTTCCGGTAATGAGAGTTGGTAAAAACCTTTAACCCCATTGCCTTTCAAGATAAAATCAGTTTTAGATCACACAATATTATAGAATATTTAGACAAACTTTTTGTTCTCTATATATTTTTTATTTGCTTCTCTTGTTTATTTCTCTATCTCTTAAATGTCACAAACCAAGAGATACTTCTCTGCCATTTTCTAAATTCTCTGTTTTCAATTTCCCTCGTTTCTCTGATTTATTGACATTTTATTTTTCCTATTTAACAGCTGTTGATAAAAACCTTTGAGAAAGGCAAATAAAACCTCATATTATACTCCTCTATCCCTCAGCGGGATATATTAAAATTGGAACAATTTGATGAGTTGGAGTGGAAATGATGGCAACTTTTTAAAATATATTTTCTAACTTGAATTTGACATTTTTTTGTTGGGCTAGGGAGAATATTCCACTTGTAAATACTTTAATATATATTTTAATACAGTCGAATTTCAACTTGGAAGTGAGTGAGTATAGGAGCAGGAGTCTGGAGATTTATATTAGACACCCAGCACATAATGCATACAGCATTATGTCAGGAAAACTGATAATTTTCTCAGATATTAGTTCTGTATTACAAACTAATACTCTGAGAATTCTTAGATAAAACACATGTATAAGACTGTATCTTTGTTATTTTCATTCCAATTATTTGTATTTTGTCACACATATTCACCACTTTAAAACATAGTAATCTTACCTTCATAAGGCCATAGGCATCTTCTCCAAAGCCAACCCATTCAGGTGCATAATAAATCCCATTATAAAGGATTTCTTCCTGTTGGAGACATGGCTCTTTAGGGCTATCCTCTAAGTTAAGTCCTTTGAAGTAATAGCCATATAGTTGCCTGTAATATAGCCTATCATATACCTAAGTGGTAGAAGAGAAGAAATTATGTATTTTTAGTGGAAAATAATTCACCTTTTTCCCACAAGCTTTATATATATGGAAAGCTTATGGAAAATTATCTTCATATCTATACCAAATAAAGAGTTACTAGTAAAGTGTAGGACCACAGAGCTCTAAACATTTTGAAATATTATTTAATCAGTTAAGTAATTATTGGCTTACTAACATTAAAACCAATATAGTTGAGACTCAATTGGATTTTAGTAACTTCTGGATAAAGGGGCTTCATAACATTCTGTCAAAGGATGCCCTTGGTTAATTTACTAAAGCTCCTTGAGCCAAAGATTATTCATTAGTCAAGATGGGAGTGCTATATTAATTCAATAGGGTTAATATGAAAATAAAATTCAATAACATAGATCAGAATATTCAGTTGAGTACCTGGCAAATTGTAGTCATTCAGTAAGTGTTACTTATTTTTAAAAGTATTGCTCACTTTTATCATAACATAATTAGTGTAGTTAGAGTAAATAGAGTCCATTTTGCATAATGTCTAGCCTAATATATTTTTTATTCCATGTGGACTCTGGCCAATCTCTTTGTTCCCTAGTTTATATAAGGTTTTCCATTGCTATCTAAGTTAAAGACATAGAACTACACAGTTGTTGGTAAATAAAATTTGTTTTAATCACTCACACTTTGTGCTGATAGTGGATTATAATTCCCTAGTAACAACACACTTTCATCTATAGCCGAAAGGGCACAAAGAGAATTTGAAGCAGCTGAGACTTGAAGGCTGACATTGGATCCTGGTAAACTTTTTTCTTTAGAGAAGTTTAAGTTGACCTGAAAAATGAAAATAGACAACAGGGCAAGGGGATGGCAAGTCACACAGGAAGAATTATTTTTCGCACCACACTAATTTTCTATAAACATACACACAATTTGGGAGCATTGTCTCAGTGATTTACCCTTTTAATGGCATTCATAACTTAGAAAAACAGGGACAATATCCTAAATGGATGCCATAATTCTGGCATTTTTTAAATCATCCAACCCATTAACTTTGCCATACTAAAAGAAAAAAAAAAAAATTTTGCCATACTAGCTTTCTTTTATTTTGCATTCTTCAACTCTCAGGATAACGGGGAGTTTAACTAAACTCAGCATGCCTCTAAATTCTCCTTAACTTTTCAACAAGTTGAACAAATCTGAGAAAGAATTATTTTCCTTACTTCATTTTTAAAGCATTTCTCAATTTTGAAGTGGGTACTGTCGGCGACCATTTCTCCTCCAGGATGTAAGGTGTAGACAAGCATAATAGCAGAGGGAGCTAACTCAACGCTAACGTCTATAGGAATGGAAAAAGTGCCCTTCATATCTGTGAAAAGAAAAGATCAAACTGAAAAAGTGCCTTGGTAAAATTGTTGACTCTGTCAGCTAGCAGAAATCTTCTACTGAAGGTTCTAGTCATCCTACCCACTGCCAGTGAACAAGACATCCCCTGACCCAATAAATTCAATTTATAAAGTATTTCTGAGAGAAGTTTATAACCTCCTCCATAAGCTATAAAAGGAAAGGATAGTTGTATACTCCTTAAGGCTTCAAACTTCAAAGCCTTATTTTGTTTCATTTTTAAATTCTTCCTGTTTGAACATAGATACTGTCTTTCTTAGAAGAGAAAGGGAAGGACTCATGACTGCACCTTATAGTAGTGCTTTGAATATAATCAACACTGTAAATGTTTATTAATTAATAAATTTTTTATTTGGAATTATACCTTTTCATACAACTTTGCATACTCTCAAAGGGTGATTTGGGGCAGTAAACAACCCTAGAATGGGAGGGTTGTGACTTTTAAAGGAAAATGTAAAATATAACCTAATTACAACATTCTCTTTGCATTAAATTCTGTGCTAAAATTATGAGCCTCACCATCATCATTGATCTGGACTTTCTGTTGCCCATGAAGAATGATCACACCTTTTGAAATCACCTAGAAGAATAAAAATATCATGATAAAGTTTAGGGAATTATAACCAAATTTCATTTAAGAATAAACTGTGATTGATCTCTTTTTGTGGTCTGAACAATAAAATTGAACATATTTGCCAGTGAACTCAAGACACCAGAAAATGAGTTTATAATCCTAATGATTATACTGAAGAAAATTTAGGAGTCATGAATAAATTTGCTGCAAAGCAATTCGGTGTTCCATATTCCAAAACAGACAGGTCCCTAGGACACAGTGAAAAAATTTTCACTCATTTTTGTGTTAAATTACTCCTAAATTTACTAACTTTAATTAAATAAAGCTACACGAAGGCATTATCAAGTATCTCTCAGTGCTTGAAGATTTTTCTGGAAAATGAGCTTGTTTGATCAATAAGGTATACGGAAGGACTGCTCATTCATCATCACTGGGGGCTGTGTTTCCAGAAGAATGCTTTTTGTCATTTCACCTTTTTATCAGCAAACTTGTGCAAGTTTACATGATCATACTTGAATTATGCCTTTAAATTCAAGCAAAGACTGGAGACTTGGAATCTTTTAAGAAAATTATTGCATTTTATGTTAAAGTTTCAGAATACTGTTAAAGGAGATGCTGAAACTTGGAGAAAATGAAAAACTTCCCTAAGATCGGACAGCCTGAAATTGCTGGAGCTGATAATCCTTCTCTGGTCACTATTTTGGTGAACTCTAAAATCGCTTTAACTCTCCGGAGTGCCAAGTTTAGGTAATTAATTGATGCAAAAGAACTGAGCTTCTCCTAAAAACCGAAAATCAAAACAGTTACCATCGAGTCAGTACCAATTCGTAGTGACCCTATAGGACACAGTAGAGCTTGTTGCAAGATATTTGGTGCTAGAACAGGTATTTGCCCAAGTTCATACAGCTGTGCTGCCTCTTAAAAGCTTAACAATCCAATTCATTCAGCCTCCATTTATTCATTCTAAAATATTGTATTGAAGGTTTCCTGTGTGACATGCATCATGCTAGGTGAAGATATGCAATGGCAGACAAACCAAACACAGTGTTTGACTTCATAAAGGTTACAGAATACTGGGGAGATAGGCGATTTTCAAACATTGACATAAATAAGGTCATAAGCACAGGCTTTGATAAGTATCATGAAGGGACATAAAGGCCATTATGAAAGGATATGTAAGAGGACTTGGATTATCTGGGGAATCAAGGAAGGTTTTCTTAGAAAGTTTCCATTAAGGTAAGAGATGAATGATAAGAAAGAATCATCTAGGAAAATGGGGTGCAGGCAGTTGGAGTAGTCGTGGTAACAGATGAGAAAAAAGAAAATCATGGGAAGAAGGAAAACCATGTGGGAAGCTTGCAAAGCAGAAAAGAGCATGATTTGTCCAAGAAAATGAAAGGCCTCTGTGTCTGCTATAAAGTAGAATGATGTAAAATGAACTTAGCAAGCTTGCTGGGAGTCTTGCAGGCATGGGAAAGGAGTTTGGCTTTTATTTTAAGAGAAAAAATAAGACATTGCATGTATTTCAATTAAAGGAGTGGAAATTATCCTGTTGCTTTTTTGAAAAAAAAAAAATTCTAGATTCTACGTCCTCTTCTCTATAAAACCCCTGCAAACAGCAAAGAAAACAATTAAAAATTAAAAATGAAGGAAGTAAGGGAAAAAGGGAAGGAGGAAGGAAGGGAGGGAGCAAGGAAGGAGAGAAGAAAAGAAAGAAAGAAAAATTTCTGTTTGAAGTATATTAGGAATAATATGTAACCCTGATTCATCATTCAAAAGAGAAACATGGAAAATAACTGCAAAGATCTTACCAAAGCAGAGGAGGGTCAAGCCTAAGCTATTTCAAGAGGAATGAATGCTGATAACAAATGAACCAATTCACTCCAAAGACCTGCAAAATGGCTCAAAAGTAGGAGATACCAATACCAAGGTGGGCAGAAGAGAGGCAGGAGTTGCGGGGTGGGGGGTGGGAGGAAGCAAAAATCAGGAAGATGTTTAACTATTTTTATAAAGACAGGAGATCCAGCTTCTCACAAGGATACTTGATATTCCTCACATACCAGGATGGAAATATTGCTGTTAAATATTGAAGTAATTATGTTCTGGTTGGTAAAGAGCCACTATTCTGAGCTCCTCAGGGTCCCCTCCTCCCTTCCCTAGGACCACTTCCCATAGATGACACCCCCAAACTAAATAAGCAACTCCTAGTTATATATATATATGAATCTATTCTGAAGAAGAACAGGGCATCAGGATTGGAGGGAGACTCATTAGCTATCTCTGTTATGCAGATGACACAACCTTGCTTGCTGAAAGTGAAGAGAACTTGAAGCACTTACTGATGAAGATCAAAGACCACAGCCTTCAGTAAGGATTACACCTCAAAATAAAGGAAAAGAAAAATCCTCACAACTGGATCACTAAACAACATCATGAAAAATGGAGAAAAGATTGAGGCTGTCAATGATTTCATTTTACTTGGATCCACAATCAACACCCATGGAAGCAGCAGTCAAGAAATCAAAAGACGCATTGAATTGCATCGGGTAAACTGGCTGCAAAAGACCTCTTTAAAGTGTTGAAGAGCAAAGACATCATCTTGAGGACTAAGGTGCACCTGACCCAAGCCATGGTGTTTTCAATCGCCTCCTATGCACGTGAAAGCTGGACAATGAATAAGGAAGACTGAAGAAGAGTTGACGCCTTTGAATTGTGGTGTTGGTGAAGAATATTGAATATACCACGGACTGCCAAAAGAACAAACAAATCTGTCTTGGAAGAAGTACAACCAGAGTACTGCTTAGAAGCAAGGATGGCAAGACTTCATCTCCCATACTTCAGACATGTTATCAGGAGGAGTAAGTCCCTGGAGAAGGACATCATGCTTGATAAAGTAGAGGGTCAGCGAAAAAGAGGAAGACCCTCAACAAGATGGACTGACACAGTGGCTCCAACAGTGGGTTCAAGCATAACAACAATTGTGAGGGTGGCACAGAATCGGGCAGTGTTTCATTCTGTTGTATGTAGGGTCGCTGTGAGTCGGAACTGACTCCACAGCACCTAACAACAACAACAATTCTGAATTTATGTGTGTGTATATAAACCCCCATATACATAAATACATACAAGAATCTATTCAAAATATGTGTGTATATGTATGTATATACCTACCAAATCCTGCCTTTATATGTATATGTGTATATATAAATACATGTAAAGTCAGAGTTTGATGATTCTGTAAGAATGAAAGGTGTCAAAAGATTATTCCAGCATTCTAAGTTTAAAAAACAGGGTGGCTGTTATAATTCTGAAAAACAGAATTATATATTACTTTTACACTTCATATAGACATGCCCCAACCCTTGTAATTCCCAGAGCAACCATATACGTCTGACTTCTCAAACTAACCTAAATGTGCTTCTCGTATTCTCTACCAAATAGGAAAGCTCCTATTTATACTACAAAACCCCGTCCAGGAAACTATTTTGGTTGTGGAAGGATATTTTCAGTGCATACCAAATAACTGAAGGGCGCCATGTAGGTTTTGTCTTCAAAGCCTTCCATATTGAGAATGTAGTGCACCGTCACCTGCTTTTGCTGGTTGCATCTCAGTTCTTCCCTCTCCGGGACAATCTTTAGGAAGCTATTAGTCCTGGAGTAAAAACGTTCTACAAAGTACTCCGATTGAGGGTAATAAGGCAACATCCAGCCATGAGACTTACAATATTCATCCTTCTTGTAGGTTGCCTACACAAAGAATCAAATTTATAGGCATTTTAGGGTAAACAGCAAGGAAAATGAAAGAATATCTGATAAGATATTGTCATGCTGCCATATTTGTCATATCTCTCATATGCTGTCATATCTCTACATGAAAATTTCAGGGCTCTCTCCATTAAGTATAACCTAATTCCTATACTTTTTTAGTTATACTCTGGAGTGACCACTGTATGGTTTTTATAATTCATTTTCTATTTAAGATCTGGTTTAATAATATTACTCTAAAAATTTATTCCATTACTTTAAAAATATTCTAATTTGCTCTACAATTTTATTAGCAACACATGGGGTCATTATGAGTCAGAATCAACTCAACAGCAACTGACTTTTTTTTTTAAGAGCAACTAGGTTTCTTTCTTTTTTTGGATTTATTGGTATATCTCTCTTACTATGATATGAGGAACGTATGAATGCAGGAAGGTCCCTGGGTGCTACAAATAGTTTATGCTCAACTACTAACCTAAAGATTGGCAGTTCTAACCCACCCAGCAGTGCCGCAAAAGAAAGGCCTGGCCATCTGCTGGATAAAGATTCCAAACGACCCACTGCCATCGAGTCGATTCCGACTCATAGCGATCCTGTAGGACAGAGTAGAACTGATCCGTGGAGTTTCCAAGGAGCACCTGGTGGATTTGAACTGCCGACCTCTTGGTTAGCAGCTGTAGCACTTAACCACTACGCCACCAGGGTTTCCCCATAAAGATTACAGCCAAGAAAACCTTAGGGAGCAGTTCTACTCTGTAAGGCATGAGGTCACCATGAGTTGGAATCAGCTCAATCAACGGTTTTTATTTTATTTTTTAATGAATGTAGGATTTGCTTTTGCTACTAAATACATGCTATAGATGAAAGATGGTAAAGTTTTTAATGAAATATGACAAAGAAAGTACTCTAACCATGGGTGCTTATCATTATCAACACAAATGTCTGAGGGAGTTTCTTGAAAATGTGTGGGAAGGACTATCTTTAATTATTACAAATAGTAAGTTACTTCTGTCTTGAACATATCCAGAAAAATTCTTTACATTATTTCATGGCAATAGGTTACAGGGTTTCCAAAATATTTCCTTCTATGAAAATGTAATTTTCTGTCTATTTCCATGATGAAAGTGAAGTGCTGCTTTATTTTCATTTAGGTACTTCTCCTTCATACATGTAAATATGCATGTTATCTTTTGCATGGATTCATAAAACAATTCTTTTGTTTATTTTTCATAGGATCTATTTCCTTTATATTTAACTGTTTTGCAACACTCTTGCTTCACACCAAGATTTATATTTCCCTGTCTGTTTCATAAATATCATTTAACATAAACCTAAACTTTAGCTAGCCAATACATTATTTTTATCTTTACTTGCCTTTGGCTAACTTACTTTCAAAGTGATATTCGGGGATGTAATCTTAGATGTGTCCAAGGAAAATTGAGCAGTGCCATTTATATCTGTGGTATAGTTGCCCACAAGTTTGTCCTTCAGGTGCAAATGGACTATTTCATTTGGGATGGGAGTGTTGTCTGGATGAAGCAATTTAACCTGTATAAGCGGAAGAAAACAAATTTCTGAAAAATTAAGTGGATTTGGGAATCAATTTTGATGGGCACATCAAGGTTCTGTCATTGGTGCCACTCTTTCCTTGCTGTGCGTGCCGTTGCTGAGTAGTTTCATCTACTCCTTTCGAGTATATGAGAGATACAACCAAGATATTGATAACACTAAACTCTATTTCTCCTACCCATAAAAATCTTTTGAAACTCAGGCCCATATATTTCACTGTATCCTGAATATTTTTATGGTTAAAATACTACAGAAACCTCCAAAATGGAATTATTTGTTACTCTGCACAATCAACAGAAAACCAGATAAACAATATGTGGTACATACATACAATGGAATATGTATATTCAGCCGTAAAGAACAATGAAGTTCTGACAGATGTCACCATAGTAAGAAATAAGTCAGATACAAAGGAACTAATATTGTATGATTTCACTTATACGAAATATCCAGAGTGGCAAAATTCATTAAGACAAAGGAAGATTAGTGGTCACCAGGGGCTGGACAGAAGGAATGGGGAGTTAGATAATGAAAGAAACAAACCAAAAAAAAGAAAAGAAAGAAAGAAAATCACCCCTAGCTCACTGGCTGTACAAAAGCAGATCTCTGCCAGATTTTGCTTGTGGGCTGTAGTTTTCTGATCCCTAATAAAGAGTCATTAAATGGTCAGTATTTCACTGACATGGCACCTTTGACATCTATAGGTAAATAATTATTTGTGAAATTACTTGTTTCACGTTTATTTTCTCTGTCAGATTATCAGTTCTGTGAGGGCAGGGATAGCGCCTGTCTAGCTTACCAGTATGTCTCCAATTCTTATGGTGACTATATAATTTATTGTCCAAACTTCGATATTTGAGATTGAAAAGAGACCCTATTAATAATTACACGTTGACAAAAGGCATACACCTGGACAAACCTGTGAAAATTGACAGTGTTTCTACAATGCTTAGCAGACAGGTTCTCATGTAGTAACTTCCCAGGAAATAGCTACTGGATTGAATTAATGAAAGAACAAAGGTGAATGAATGAATGTGCTTGTAAAGAAATTGTTGCTTCTCTCTTACCCGGCCAAAATAAGGGATTCCCTGTTTGTAGGCTGTATCCATATTCTCAAATTGAATCCTCACCATCGCTGAATCTATACTTACGTACCGGGAGCCTGTAAGCTGCACACCTGCAGACAAAGAAGTGTTATCAGGAAAATAGCCAAATAGCCAAATAGAGTTACAGAAAAAAAAAAAAAAATCATAAAACAGCCATTCTTTCCAAAAGTTTTCCTTTCCTAAGAAGTTTTAATACATAGGTACTTCTTGAGGTGTGTTTTATGAAAGAAGATTAACTGGGATGGAAAAAAAATCCCAAAAGCTTGTCATTCTCAACTGGAGTTCTGTTTTTCATCACCTTGATATTTAGCTAATCCATTTACCATTCTTTCTTGAAGGATTAGTCACTATGCTGATTCCTCATTATTCTCAAGTAATTGTTTATTAACAATATTTCTTCACTCTCTGCCTGGTTAAAACATATACTTAATTCATAGTAAGAATTGTAATGTATGTACACTATTACAAAATTGAAAAGTTCCCCCAAAGAAAAAAATACAAATTATCAAACATTAGATATCCCAAAGATAATGAAAATTAACACTTTAGATCATTTCCTATCATTCTTAGCCTATATATTTATATTAATATAGTTGGCATTGTGTGTGTGTGTGTGTGTGTGTTTGTGTGTATCAGTATACTATCAATCAATAAATTTACATTCTGGCTTCTGGTTTAGTTTCCTTTGAATTTATTGTTTAAATAAATTTTATTATTGTAAAAATATTTTCCAATTCAACATTTTTCACATGTACAATTATATTCTATCGTCCATCAAATAAATTTTGGTTGGAGCAAGAAACACTCAGCTTTTAGATCTGAGGAACTGACGACATATCCCTGAAAACAGTGACTATATTAACATTGTGTAGCTAGTCACCAGCTAGCAATTCAAACTGAGCAGTGATACCCACTGGGATCTGCCTCCTTTGAGATCCTTACCTGTTCCACGTTCTGTGACAACAGCGTGCACTTCAAGGTAATTCTGGTATCCTTCCCGATATAACTCAAAAGCACTTGTGTTAACAGAATAGGAGATGCAACCGTCTTTCCCTAACTGAAAAGTTAATAAATATAACAATGAAAGAAAAGTTAAATTTTAAAAGGACAACAAGAAATAGAAGTTTTAGGGGAAAAGTGTAAAGTCCGTGAAGCAACTTTAAGAGCGCTATCTTACTCAAATTCAAATTTTATAACATAATCCATTGTGATTCTACAATTGAAATTTTAAGTTTATGTATTTACCTATAACTCCATTAGAATTTTCAGCAGGTAGCTACTGTTAAACAATGCTTTCAAAAAAAAAAATTAAAAAAACCTCTTTATGGTGTGATTATTTTGTTAATCCATGAAATAATGAACAAATCTATCTCTAGTTACATTTATTGACAATAATATTTGCAGTTTTGTTAATTCCAATCATATCTTGTTCAGTTTTGAAACTGAGTTTCATATTTTAGTTACCGTGCTTTGGAAATTGGATAGTCATAGAAGTAGAATTTACACAGGGCTAAAGGCACAGACTTCAGAGTCAAACACCAGGATTTAAATCTTGGCTTTGCTACTTATTACATCATGCAAAATGGAGGTATTAATAAAGAGTTCATAGAGTTAGTATGAAATAAGATAATGACTAGAAAGTGTTTAGCTTAGTGCCTAGTACTTACTAAATATTTAATAAATAGTACCTATCTTTTATCATTATTATTTTCTTTTGAATTTCTCTTAACATCTGCTTGGTCAAGTTAAAATCTCTCACTAAGTAAATTTTTTAAAACTTCACAATTAAAAAACAAAGTTAAACAGAGAGAATTGATAAATATGGCAAAGGGATCTAGTACAGCCATGAAATGTGTTCACAGATTCATAGACTATTCTTCTGGGGAAAAATTGAGTTCTTGTTCAACTCTTCTGTTTGTGGTAAGACAAGGAAACTGAGATCTAAGGACGTTGGGTGGCATGAAGTTCATATGGCCTCTTCAGAACATACCTGAAACCACACCAAGGCTTAGCACCATAGCCATGGGCTTCAAGATACAGAACCATTTTCACTAGATTTGAAGATGAATAATTGGAAGAATTATTTAGTCTATATTCCTGTTATACATGCAAATGTGTATTCTAAATTTATAGACCTCTCAAATCCCCTGAGAAGCACCTATATTTTATAACCTTCTTTGATAATCCATTCCAGGATCTAACTACCTTGTGTACTTAGCTTATATTGGTTCATATTTCCTCTAGAGTGTACACATCTTTTAAAGATAATGACTGTTCCATAAAATGCAAGCTCCATGAAGACAGGGGCCAAGTCTGTCTTGTTTGTGTTCAACATTGTAGCTCCTAAAAACAGTAATGCTTGCATATTGAAGGACCTCAATATTTATTTGTTGGATAAATAAATGGAGAAAAATTTGTATCCCTTGAAATGCCTAATGATACAATCCCACTAGTTATTTAAATATGTGATCTTGAGCAACATACTTAGCCTCTCCCTGCTTCAACCCACTAACCACTAAATGGTTAGAAAAAAAAAGCAAACAAAACTCATTGCCATCGAGTTGAGTCTGACTCATAGCAACCCTACAGACTAATTGATAAAGTGGTGATAATAGTATGTGACTCATAGGGTTGTTTAGAAAGTTAAATGTATATAAACTACTTTGCTCAGTTCCTGACACCTAATAAACATCCATCAAATATTAGCCATTGGCTACCCTGGAGTCCTTGGGTGGTGCAAATGGTTAACGTGTATGGCTGCAACTTGAAAAGTTAGGGATTCGAGTCCACCCAGAGGCACCTTGGAAGAAAGACCTGGCAATCTGCTTCCAAAAATTAGCCATCAAATATCCTATGGCACACAGCTCTACTCTAATACATATGGGATCACCATAAGTCAAAATCGGTTCAATGGTAACTAGTTATTATTATCATGATTACTATTCTTTTTGGCATTCAAACAAAAATTTTAAATTTAAGAGCCAAAAATTTCATAATTATTTCTAATCATATGTGTGTGTGTGTGTGTGTTGGTAAATGGTATCACACTGTTTGTAATGTGGTGGGTGGCAGCTGTATGACTGGCCAGTCAGATTTCAACATAATTGTGGCTGGAGCCCTTGCTACATTCTAGCCTACCCTTCTGTGTGTCCATTTTCTGATGTTCGTTCTCAAACCTTCCCAGTGAGTCCTTTCAAGGAATTCCTTTCTTCTGTAAGTTTGAAAAAGTTGATTTCTCTTGCTAGTACTTAAGAACCCTAACTGATATATGTCCCTCCTGGAACACTATTCACATCTACTTTCAGTGAGAACAGACAGAGAAAAATAACTTAATAGCTCATTTAATAATCTTGAATGCTCATGAACATCTTCATATCTCCCCAACTCAAATCCACAAAGTACAAGGTAAACTGGAGGACATATGTTTCTAGTACTTAGGTGGTATGTAGATTTCAATCTGGAAACAAATTCACTTTTAATTAAGAATTGAATTTACAACAGGGATGTAGTGTGAAGGGGGAAACAAGGAGAAAGAAAAGTTGATAAAGGCGAGAATATTTGACTAATGCAAATTTCTTATATATTTGCAGATACACAACTTACCTGAGAGGTAAAATTTTTACAGAGTGAATTGAGAGGAAATCTGCAAGAACTATATATATAAGGATGCTTCCTGCATACGTTAAGCTGAACTTTCCCCTCCACAGGTTGGCCATAGGTATATCTAACAAAAAAAAATGACATTGGTAAAATTACAAAGGTCAACATCATTAGTAACAGGCCTAGACTGTTTGAAAACTTTCTTTAGTGCCTGAAGCTATTACTGCAACTACATTTAAATAGCCATTTACCTTAAATTTAATTTCCTGAGGAAGTTTAAAACAACGGGACTAACTAAAAGGTGAATGCTTTAAGTAAAGATAGATTTTAATTAAAATGGTTGAAATAACTTGTAGAAGTCGTATATGTATGCCACTAAAACACAATGTAAGCAAAGGAAACAAATAAAATAAGGAAAGAGAATGATCACTGTTTAATTTCTTAAGATAATGTTTATTTTGCTTCTTATAGCTTTTCTATGTTTTTAAGTATGCTATAATGAGCGTATATTAATATTTATATTTTCTAATTTAAAATGTAAATTCTATTTATTTTTAATTACACAGAAGTACATGAATATATTTTCATTGTTAAAATAGTCAAACACTAGATAAAAAATTAAAATCCCCTTTGACTAACAGGCTAAATCTTTTTCCTTCCTGGAGGAATCTACTGTTATCCCTTACAGAGTTTTGTTCCTTGCATTTATAGATATATTTACATATACCTATAAATACATATACACATATATAGAAATACATATAAAATATACAAATATTTATGAATCTTTAATTTTATTTGTCTAGATAAATGGTATCCCACTGTAATGTGGTGGTGGAACTTGTATTTTTATGCAAATAATACACGTGTTTTCAAAAAAACATAGAATGATCACGTTAAATGTGTAAAAATATGGTATACTAGCAAGTTAGACTCTGCAATGATTGTGAATGGGGTCCGCCTTGTTATATCCTCATATCCTAGCTCAGGCTTTTTGAGACCATTTTCTGATGCTGGTTCTCAAGCTTCTCCAGTGAGTTCTTTCAGTCAATTCCTCTCTTCTGTAAGTTTGGAAAAGCTGATTTCTCTGGCTGACAGTTAAGAATTCCAATGGTTACATATCTTTTCTGTAACTCCTATCTACATGCTTGTATTTTTCTTTCATACTGATTATTTTTTTTTCTTTTTGGGAGTCAGCCTATGAAATTTCTCAATTTCATCTTCCAAAATCACCAATCTCTCTTCAGCACAATTCTTCTAGTCAGCCCATCTATATAAAAATGTTAATAATCAATGTGCTAATTTTTTTTTTATTTTTGAGTAAGTGTTTTTACTTATTTCTTGTCCTTAGTTGCTCTTTAATACTTTGATTTCAAGTCTTTGGAGTCTTCAACAATATGGGGATTTATGCTTATGTGTTTGGGGTTCCGAGCTGGCCTGGCCTGAAGTGCCTTATCTGCTTATTGCAGTATTTCTCTGGTGACTATGCTACACGAATTAGCACAAAGCCAGACATGGTGTAGTAGTAACTGGCCTTTGGGGCTTCCCATTCCTCAAGGATATTTTCAGCTACCCTGGCAATTCTCTGCCTCTACAATGCAAGTAGCCAAAAAGTTCTTAATTATTTCTAATTGTGTGTGTGTGTGTGTGTGTTGGTAAATGGTATCATACTGTTTGTAATGTGATGGGTGGTAGCTGTATGACTGGACAGTCAGATTTCAACATAATTGTGACTGGAGCCCTTGCTACATTTTAGCCTACGCTTTTTTCTGTGTGTCTATTTTCTGATGCTGGTTCTCAAACCTTCCCAGTGAAACCTTTCAAGGAATTCCCCTCTTCTGTAAGTTTGAAAAAGTGGATTTGACTTTCCTATCCCTTACTTCTTTTGACTCTTGCCATTTTTATTCCAACCTTGGATGTGAATCTCAAGTAGTTAGCTGTGCCCTTTCTTTGCCATTACAAATTTGGAGGCTAAAGCAGATGCAAGCTAGGGGAAAGGCAAAGCTTTGATCTTGAAGCTCAGTTTGTAATTTTAATTAATGGAATAAGGCTCTTTATAACTAGAAGTTACCAGGGCACTTTTATGATAATTTTTATTTTTAGTTATCCAAAAATAAAAGGAAAGCAGTGCAATACACATGAGATTTGATCTGCAGTCAGGGAAAGAATTAGTCCTCACATCAGGTCTGAGGAGACAATGCTTTATGTTTGCACTCTAGCTGTCATTGCTACTTACACAGCCTCCTTTAATGCTACTTAACTGAGTGAGGAGGGGAGGGAGAAGAGAGCTTGAACTTCCTGGCTAAAAAAAAAAAAAAAAACAAACTTTTTTCTTACACTCTTGCCATATACCAACTAAGCACTTCCTCATTTGCTACAGAGTCCCTGCCTGATCTTGATATCCTCCACCCAGTGTACCAGAATTACCCTGGAGTCACTTCCAACTGTTACGGCAGTTTTCTCTAGGGCATATTTTGAGCTATGATTTTCTTCTTTAATCATGTAATATATGGGGGCTGAATCAAGAAGTCAGAGTAAGCACATGATACTGTCTAACAGAACTTTCTGGGGGTGATAAAGTGTCCTCTGGTCTCCAATTCAGTAGTCATTAGCCACATGCAGCCAGTGAGCACTTGACATGTGGTTAGTGCAAGTGAATTTTAAAATTTATTTAACTTTAATTAATTGAAATTTAAATAGCCTCATGTGGCTAGCGGCTACTATATTAAACTGTGCAAAACAGTGTGGTACAGTGGTTAAGAGCTGGGTTAGGGGCTGCTAACCAAAAGATTGGCAGTTCGATTCCACCAGCCCTCAGTGGGAGAAAGATGTAGCAGTCTGCTTCTGTAAAGATTACAGCTTTGGAAACCCCATAGGGCAGTTCTACTTGTCCTTAGGGTAGCTATGAGTTGGAATCGACTCCATGGCAACAGTTTTTTTTTTTTTTTTTTAAATCTAGTGATGTGCATCACAAGTCAATAGTCAATGTTCTTAAACTGTCCATAGTATTAATACTTCAATAGTCAGTAGACTTAAATTGTCACCTAAAATCATATGTTAACTAAAAACAGCTTACACTTACGAGGCACAGACGTTAACTTTGAGTTCAGGGTCCACAACTAAGACATTTTCTGGTGCATCCACAGTCATTTGAAATTTGGGTAACACTGTCAGTAAAAAGAAACAAAAATCTTACTGGGATACATGCATTGGTACAAAGCAACTGTGTTCCCTTTAACAAACCACATGTCTTTGCTTACATTTGCTGTTAATAAATAGTGTTAGGAGTACACTGCAGTACAGAAGAGCTAGATCTTGGAAATGGATAGAAGAATGCAGATCTGAATTCTAAATTCATAACTTCCCAGGTGTTGACCTTGAGAAAGTGTTTCTCAGTAACATCCTTAGAGTGGGAATAATGCTGCCACAATAGAATTTTAATGAGAATTTTATGAGATAATATAAATGGAGCACCTCCTCACATAAATAATGGTAATTCCATGCCTTTTATAAAAAGTTTTTTGAAGCATAAATGTGGCATAAAGAGTTAACATCTCGGAAGCTATCATAGAAACTGAATACCAAATGTCACAAAAGAAAGGTAGGCGTAGGGATCCTAGATTAACAAGGAATTGCATAAGAATTGTGGGTTGAACTGGGGGATAACAATCAGAGTGGGTGGAGAATCTTGAAATAATAACAGAGATAAAGAGAGACGCAAGGAAGAGATACATATTTAACAATATATTGTTTAGTAATCGTGCCCTTGCAAAACTGGAGAGGTTTAATTATTTTTCTCACCAGTCATAGACAATATCTTCACAGCTATTATTTACCATATTCTTCCACAGAGAAGTACTCATATATTTTCTCTCCAGTGAGTGTCTCCACGTAGATATGATACCAGCCAAGTATAGGCTCCGAGATTAATGGGAAGGAGAGTTGCACGAGACCTCTAAAAGACTCCTCATTGTCCCACTGTTGTATTCTGTTGCCATGTGGATCCTGAGAATGAAGAAATTGTGTTTTTTTGCATGCTGATTTTTTTCATCTATTTGAAAATTTCAGCAAGGAGCTTCCCAGTTGTTGAGATTCTAACCTACTGGTTCAAACCTTGGGCGTGTCCTCTGATTCCCCAGGCAAAATTGATTTTTCTCCCATTTGGGTTCACATTGGTTGGGTCCATATAGCCACATATTGTAGTACGTAGTATATTTTAGGGCAGTTATTTATTACCACTGTATTTTCTGTGCTAGCCCCTCGTTTCTTAAGGGTAAGCCATGTTGTATACCGAATGCATAAAACAGTAACCTCACATTTGTGTGTATTCAATAAACAAAAGTTAAATGGAATGAAATTGTACTTGTCTAATTGTCAGTTTTATTAACAAGAGAATGTTAATGTGAGTCATATAGGAAAAAAAAATGATTTCTAGCCTCTCGAGGATGACTACATGAAATAAATAATACTGTGACAATTTTCCTCTGTAAACTGAATTCTGATTTTGAGGTTGAGGAGATACCCAAAAGAAGAGAAAATAATACTTCAATTAGCAGTTATCTTACCTGAAGGGCAATCACTGGATACTGAAAGATAAAGAAAAATAATGTTAATCTATGAACTCAAGGTTTTCCTCTGAGTGAAGAGGTTAATTACAAATTTATTATTGCAAAAAAAAACCTAAAGAGATGGTTTTGGACAATCCAAAGAAATATTGATTCTGACTGAAAGTCTGAATACCTATTGCTTATATGGAAATTTTTTGGCCTAGTTTTCAAGAGCTTTCATTTACTTCTTACTCTTTCTTAACACACACCTGTAGGCTCAATAAGCAAGTGTCAGTTTGGTCCCTGAAACACTCCTTGTTCACTCCCATTTCTAGAATCTTGTCCAAGTTATTTCCCTCCCCTTAGAATGACCTCTCTTTTACCCTCCAGTTACTTTAGCTTACTCCTCTTCAAGGTTTTTAATACATTACTTATTGCTCTCCTTTTTGATCCATGATTTTCACTGTACTCCTGTATCATTTATGGTTTGTGCTACCCAATCAAGGGATGATTATATTGCACCTCCCTGCTGTGTTGTTTATTTTTGTCTTCCCAACAAAGTTTCAAGTATACTGAGGGCAAGGTTTAGATATCATATGCTTTCCTTCACATTACCTAGCAGACATAGTCAGTGGCTCCCCAAAACCTAGATTTAAACATTTTGAAAATAATCCCTGCTTAGTTAAAGGTGGAAACCCTGGTGGCATAGTGGTTAAGAGCTATGGCTACTAACCAAAAAAAAAGAAAAAAGGTCA
The DNA here is from genome assembly GCF_030014295.1 of Loxodonta africana. NCBI lineage: Eukaryota > Metazoa > Chordata > Mammalia > Proboscidea > Elephantidae > Loxodonta > Loxodonta africana. The sequence goes on along the minus strand of NC_087345.1, from coordinate 130,797,682 downwards.
GCAGTTCAAATCCAGCAGGTGCTCCTTGGAATCCCTATATGGGGCAGTTCTACTCTGTACTTTAGGGCCACTATGAGTTGGAATCAACTCGACGGCAATGAGTTTTTACAGTAAGGTAACGGTTTAAGCAAAGAAAATGAAACAAAAAAACTTTCAGGTCAATGAGAACTGGAGGCTGAAGCAGGAAGTAATAGGCTTCTAGACCTGCCATTGTGGTCCATTTGGGAAACTGGGTAAATCTAGCTCTGTTGCTGGTGGAAGATACCCAATCGGCTCTCCCAGAAGGGCATTCATTCACAGGCAGGCATAGGATGCAAGGCAGTAGGACCAGGTATTCAGATCAAGCCTCATGTGAACAGGCTGATTAGAAATTAAAAAATGGCCACCTAGCATCCTTTGCCCATTCCTTAAGCTTCTAAGTGCTCCTTTCTGCTAACTGCAGTGTTCGTTCACTGATAAAATACACACATACAAATGGGCAACTGCCCTAAAGCAAGTCAAAAAGGCAGGAAGGGACAGGAAAACTGGACAAATGGACACAGGGAAACTGGGGTGGAAAGAGAGAGTGCTGTCACATTGTGGGGATTGCAACCAATGCTGTAAAACAACATGTGTATAAATTTTTGAACGAGAAACTAATTAGAACTGTAAAATTTCACCTAAAGCACAATAAAAGATAAATAAAATGAATGACATGGAAAAAAAAAAACACACATACATGGATGAGATCAGAATTAATAACCCTTGTCCAGAATTCTTAGAGCTGAAAAATACAGCAGCTGAGCTGGGGTCCCTACCTGTTATTTTAAATTCACGAAATTGTATCTCCTTGGTGAAGTATTTATTGGGTTAGTACTGAAGAGAACTACTGTATTAACTCAAGCATTGAGAAAGGTAGAGATCTTCATTCTTGATTTTCTCCAAAAACAAGGATTTGGCTTAAGTAATTTATGACTCTGTAGCTAAATCTTGTATATCCAGTCAACAAGCAAGAAAATACCTCCTTTATGTTCCCCTTTTGTTGCTGGGTTCATGTTATCTCTCTCTGAAAGTAGAGATAGTTTCAGATCTTAGGATAAGTTAAAGAAAAGGTCTAAAACTTCTTGATACAAATGAAACCCTCTGAATAAAGGGAATGTCTGAATATGTTATAAGACACTGAATTAAGGCAGAAAGAAATGATGGAACCATGAAAGAAAGGAAAGCTCTAAGACATGGGCAGATGAAAGTAGGTATGTATTTTATATCTTGGCTCGTTGATAAAGAAGAGTCGCGTCGTTAGTATGCTTTGTTCATGCAGTCAAATTTACCCTGAATCCTCAGCTCTCACAGAAGGCCGGCCATACAATGAATCAATTTTTTTCTATGTTATGCTGAAATAGCTGCACACTTTAGATGTGTTGTTGCCCTTGAAATATGTACCTATGTTATCTTCTAGTTTCCACTGTTTTTGAAAACACCAACTCAACTTCGATCTTTGTACATAAGCAGATGCAGTTTTCTGTGCCACGGAAGCTTCTCCCCAGAAACATTTTGTATAAATGATCATCTTATCTATGAGCCACATTTAAAGGAATGAATGCTTCATTAATACTGTTATGCATGGCAAATGCAGTCATTACTAAAGCTGGGAATTGGATAATCGTATCTGGCTTTATTGACAATAAAAATAACCAACGATGGGAAAAAAACTAACATGGGAATTGTGATGACATTGCAGCCCCTTTGATTTTCAAGAACCCTGCTCTTCCCATGGTCCAACCAACCAAGAATGATTGCCAAAGGGTTATATTAGAATGCTTGCAGCTTTGATTAAATAGAGGAGATGTAGTCTTAGAAGTAAGAGAAGCTTCCACCTTGAACTAAGAACAGGAAACACATGCTATCCTAAAGAAGCTATTTCAGACTGGAGTTACTAAATGGGTCTTTTAGATCTGTTCTGGAAATTAAAATTAAGCAACAATCCAACAAATGTAAAGTAGCTAAAGAAGATGGCAAAAGGAGATGGGCTAAAAGTGATGATGCCTTGAGTATGTAAGGATAAGGGATGACTTGGAGGATGGAGAATCATCAGCACAACTTCTATAAGCTTAACAAGCTTCTATGTAGCTCTGCGTTCAGCTGACCAGTTGATATATAAAAAAAAAAAAATTTTTTTTTAAGGCCACATAAAACAGTTCTAACATATTTGATTCTAAATTACATGAAATGAAACATGCCAGGTATCTTATCATAGAGGCTTCAGTCACTCCTCAGTCATGATTCTTTGTCTTTGTCCATTTTCATGATTCTTTCCCTTGTTCTCAGATCCCTTCTAGATGGATTGTACTCTCCTGTTGAAACACTGTCTTAGACTATCAACATATTTTTTTCTCTATTTAGTCCCTGAACTGCAGAGCATTAGCCATAAAAGGACTCCTCTGTATTTCTTCAAGGCCAGGTCATTTTCTCTAGTGGGTAAAAATGCTCCCCACTCTTACCATTCTACTATAAATAAAGAGTAATTTCTGAAGAAATTGGAAGACACCCTGAAACACATCACCTATCACTTTATTCCTTTCTCTAAACACAAACTGCTCATTCATGACTAACTGTAATTTAAGTTTTTTCACTTTAGGGCAGCAATCCTTCCTTCCGGTTTTACTCACCATGACTCACTATGTTTATTACGTAGTTTAGCAAGCCTGGATTATTGCTATTCCCAAAGTCCTCTTGACTCCCCACTACCATTCCTTCACTAACAACTCCCCTCTTCTTATACAGTAAAACTTGTGAAAGCTGAAACCTGTGTAAGGCAGAAACCTGTCAGAGAAGGGAAAAAACTCAAATATTATTCACTAAAAGGAGAGATAGGAGAGTGGTAAGACTGCGCCCTGTCAAAGGCAGAAAACTTGCGAGACCCTGAAAAACAAGGCAGTCCCGTCAAGTTCCAGCTGTCACAGGTTTCAGTGTAATACTGTCCTATCCCTAATTTAGGGAGTCCCTGGTTGGTGCAAAAAGTTAAGTGCTGAACTACTAGCCTAAAGGTTGGTGGGTCAAACTCACCCAGAGGTGCCTTGGAAGACAGGCCTGGTGATCTGCTTTCAAAAGATCACAGCCTTGAAACTCCTTTGGAGCAGTTCTACTCTGCACAATGGGATCTCCATGAGTCAGAATCGACTCGGCAACAACTAACAACAACAACCCAAAAAACAAAACAAAACCCGTTACGGCCGAGTCAATTCCAACTCATAGCGACCCTCTGCATCTAACAGCTTGTACCTCTGAACTTTGAGAGGCCTTCTCTTGGGCCTTTTGGCAAGTTCCTGGGGAATTACTTGAACTTTGGGGGCTGCCCATAGCCAATGACTGCCTAGTGCTGGAGAATGAGTCTAGCTCTCTTTCCTACAAGTAGGACAAACTCTGAAGTGTAATTTATCCTGTGGCGCTTCCTGCCAGATCAGGTTGAAGTTGCAACTTTGCTTAAAATCAATTGCACACTTGCTTGGCTTCTTCTCCTTTCCTGTTCTGCTTTCCCCACTCTCGTATTGGTTTCTCCTTGGAGCACTTTCTAAATAATTTACTTGTTCATTTTTCCATCTCAGGATCTGATTCTGGGGAGCCTGACCTAAGATAATACCTCTCCTGATAACTCCAATACGAAGCAGTCATAATACTTTTATTTATTCATTCATTTATTCATTTGTTCACTCATTCATTTACTCATCCTAAGACCCTACTATGTGCCAGATGCTACTCTTTTAAATGTTGAGAATACAGTGTTGTGTTTTATGTATATGCTTCTATGGTCACTTTTACTATGGCCATTTATATACTTCTCTATTCCAACATACTTTGGGAGCAGAAGGCTCTCTTCTCTATCTGGCTCTCACATTGCCTAGCACAGTGCTTTATAAGTAGTAGGGGTCCTGTAAATTCCATATCTTAATGTACTTGGGAAATACGTTTAATTTTGTTGACCAAACAGAGAGAAAGAGGAAGAAGGGGAAAAGGAAAGACTTAGATTTAGTGAGGAGCACAGTGGGTCATAAGGTCGTTAGGAACACAACCAATAACTTGCCTCATTTTTACTGATTAATTTTAAGACATAAGAAATGTATAAATACCTAGGTATACGTACATTCCAGTTACAACTTACCTTTTGCTCAATGGGCTTCAGAAGATTATTCAGAGACACAATTCGAAACCTCACTGAAGAAGGAAATAAAGGTGATGAAAATAAGATGTTTATCTTTTGCGTCATCATAGTCTTCATACTAAATTGATTAACTTAGATAAATCAGAAAGGGTTGGGATATTGCTCTCTGTGATGAGTAGATACAGAAATATATTTTCATAGACTTTATCTTTTAAGGAAGTTTTAGGTTTACAGAAATTGTGCAGAAAGTACAGAGAGTTCCCACACACCTCCCTCCCCCCTATGCACTGTTTCTCCTATTATCTTATATTCCTGTGGTCATTTGTCATAATCGATGAACCAATATTGATTCATCAGTATTAACTAAACTTCATAATTCACATTAGGGTTTGTTCACTCTGTGTTGTACAGTCACATGGCTTTTGACAAATGCATAATGTCATGTGTCCACCATTACTGTACCATATGGAACAGTTTCACTGTCTTAAAAATGCCCTGTACTCCATCTATTCATCCCTCGTCACCTCCTCCTGCACACCTGGAAACCACTGATATTTCCACTCTTCGTACAGTTTTGCCTTTTACAGAATATTATATAGTTGGAATCATATAATATGTAGCTTTTTCAGGCTGGCTTCTTTCACTCAGTAATACCCATTTAAGGTTCCTCCGTGCCTTTTTGTAGCTTGATAGCCCTTCTCTTTTTATCACTCCATTCAGTATATGAATGTACCACAGTTTGCTTATCCATTCACCTACTGAATGACATCTTAGTTGTTTCCAATTTTTGGCAATTATGAATAAAGCTTCTATAAGCATTCATGTGCAGGTTTTTATGTGGACATACCTTTTCATCTCATTTGGGTAAATACTTAGGAGCACGATTGCTGGATAATATGGTAAGTCTATGTTTAACTTTGTGAGAAACTGCCAGAATGTCTTCCAAAGTGGGTGTACTAACTTTACGTCCCCACCAGTAGAGATCTTGTCGCTCCACATCTTACCAGCATTTGGTTACACAGGTGTTTTATGTAACATATACTAGATATTGGGCTAGTATGTTGAACTTGGTTAATTATACTGCCAACAAGAAAGAGTTCAGTAAAAAACCTCCTGTCTTTTTTGTAGTCTGGCTCCTCTTTCTCTTTCTCTTTGTATGCATCATCATAAAACATGCTTAAGCTGGATAATTACTTAATCAAAGAAGCAAAAGACAGAGGAAGTAGGTAAAATAATTCAATTCTTAGTACACTTAATCATAGAAATTTTGTGCATACTTATTTTAATACATACCTTTTCTGTCTGGCTCTCATCAACCAGCTCCCTTTACCCTCTTAATCTATAGTGTAAGCCTTCAAGGTCATCTGTTTTCTCTCTCACTTATGTCCTATTCCCAAGTGATTCTCAGCCTGATGCCCTTTATTAAACCCTTGCCATTGTGCCATCAATAACATTTACTCTTTTTTGAAGATATTTCCCTATGCTCCTATTTTTCTCATAGAACACTTTCTTTTTTTTGTGCTGAGATTACCTCTTTCCCTCTGGATCTCTACAATGGAGAACTCTCATCTTCCACATGGCTATAAAAAAAGAAGAAACTTCATTCTGAATTCATAGCTCCAACTAAATATTTTTTTCCTTGTCTTTAATTCAAAAGGGAGAAATTATTATTTTAGAGTCATTAGTTTTAAGACTTCTTTTTATTCCTGTTGATGTCATCTAGTCAATTTTTGTTGTTGACCTACTTGCATTATATATAGAATTTCACTTGGCTAGTAGTCTTCCTTTCCACCAACTAAGCTTTCATGAACAATTCTGACATATGCTTGTTCCATGTAATGGAATGCTTTAGTTTTCTTTTTGGGAAAAAATGAAGATTCATGTCAAAATCTATGTCTGTTATCATACCAGAGCTACTACACTTTGGGAAAAAAAAATCACTCAATGATGATACAACTCTTGTTTGTTATCTGTTGATATATTCTTAGAGGCTCTTTAAATGCATTTTCAGACTCATTTAGAGTTCTATCTCTTTAACCATATTTTTCCAGGCTATTGACCCTCTCTTGGTTCAATTAATTTAATTACACATTTATTTAAAAAATTTTAATTGATATATGTATATATAGAGAGAGTGTAAAACCTGAGAAACCCAGAACCTGTGTAAAGGGGGAACCTGCCACAGAAGGAAAACTCAAATAAAAGGAGTGATAGAAAAGTGGTAAGATTGCACCCTATCAAAAGCAAGAAAACGTGCAATACCCAGAAAAGTGAGGCAGTCTCATTGCTTTCCAGCTCTCACAGGTTTCACTATATATGTGTGTCTGTGTACATGTGTGGATATAAAATGCTGAAAATAAAAGAAAAACACGGTCTTAGGTTATTATGGAACTGTTATGGTCTGGCTAAGAAGTGGGGTCTCATCAAATTGCATGGTTTTAAATATGACCTCTATGTTGTTGACTGTGAGAAAAAAACTGAATTTGGCCTTTGTCCTTGATGCCTGAGAGATAACCCTTGGGATTTCCCAAGTAATTAAGGTGCTTTTATTATCTAAAACCTCCAGAAAACACTTGAGGATTTGAACAAATGAGTGGCGGTGGGCCATGCCACAAAGACCACCTGGTCAGCAACCTCAGGAAAGGATGGGAGGCATGATTTAATTAATTATATATGTTCAGTGAGGCCCCAATTATGACTTTACAATGAGGTCAGATAAAGGCCCTGAACATGGAACTTCCATGAGCTTCCTGGTTGGTGAGAATATCTTCTCTTGGGAGGGTTGCATGTCTTTGGCAAAGTAAAAGCTTCATGCCAGGATGCCTTCCAGACTGCACCCTATGCCTGTTTTCATTTGTAACCTTTTTTGGTTGTAATAAATCTGTATTTATAAGTATGGTATACTCTCCATGAAGTTCTGTGAGTTGTTCCAGTGAATTAATCAAACCCAGAGAGGCAGTGAGAGCCAACAGGGGCTGATGTCTGCCTGTTTGGCAGTTAACAGGACTGTGCCCTTTTAATTTGTGAGCTCCAACCCAGCTCTGGGTGGTTAGGGTTGGAGGGAGAATGCTACTTGGGTGGATGATGGTGAAGATAGAGAAGTGGGAAGGTGAGGACTAGATCATCTCCACACTTTGGGGACTGGATTCATGCTGATCTTTACCACACAGTTGGCAATGAAGGTGAGATTTACTCACTTCGCCCATTAGTGCAATGACTCCCCAAATTCACGCCTCTAGACCTTTCTTCTTACTTTAGGGCTCATGAGTCCTACTTTCTACTTGACATATTTGCCTAGATGTTTAAAAGACATCTCAAACTTAGTATGCCTAAAAAAGAACTTTTGGTTTCCTCCCTCAAAGCTGCTCTTGCTCTACTCGTCCCCATTTTAGTAGTGGCAATTATGCCATTGCAGTTGTTCAAGTCACAATCCTTGGAATCCTTCTAATTTTCTCTCTTTATCTTACACTCGACTTCAAAACATACCTTCAAAATATATCCAGAATGCAACCTCTTCTCACTGCCTTCACCTCATTATCTTGTTTTAAACTACCACTGTCTCCTGCCTATATTATTGCAAAGGCCTTCCTACCTTCCAAATTGCTCCCAGCTCCCCAATTGTTTACCTCTTCTACTTCAAAATCTTCAATAGCTCTCCATTTTATTCAGAGTCAAATTTGAAGAACTTTACCATGGCCCATTAAGCCTTACATAATCTGCTACATCTACACGCATTCACTCAACCTCTCTCACCTATCTCCTACTTCTCTCTCTCTCATTACTCAATCAATACTTTCAATCTTGCAGTTCCTAGAACTCGTCAAGCCCTGTCTTAGGGCATTTTCACCTGATATTTTTCCTGCCTAGAATGATTTTCCCCACCCATGGCTCCCACCCTCATTTCAATGAGGTCTCTGCTCAAATATCTTCTTTAATTCCTTTAATACTTTCTTTAATTCTTTAACAACTGGAACTTGCTTTGCTGAAGGCTGTGTGTATTGGTTCCCTTATCCCTCTTTACTCTGAATGACCTCCTGTATATCCCCAGCGACACATTTCTTTTACAACCTGAAGAATTAATCACTTTCTTCTCTGTCTTTCCATGGTACTTTGTCCAGGCTTATATACTTTCTATTTCTTATTCATTTTTTTATTGATTCAATATATCAGATTACCCAGCACACAAGTGTTCAATAAAAGTTTGTTGATCGATTATTTCAACCACAGTAAACATGAAGATTCTACCAGGTATTTTACTGCCACATCATCCACTGTTGATCTGAAGGACAGATTTTTATGACACTGAGAAAAATATTTTTGTAATGTGAAATAGTATGGATGATATCTAAATTTTATTGCAAGTAGTATAAATAGTATAGACACAATATTCTTTTTCAAGGAAGTGAGCATGCTATTGCTTTCTCTGGGTTAGTAGCTAAATTCAGATAAACTCTCTTTCCCAATTCTATGACATTTAAGAGGTTTGTATTAGGAGTTTAATACAACTTTCACGTTTTTAGTGAACTTTTTTTTTTTAATAGAGTCATTATAAATTTTACCAATGGGTATGGATTTCCAGAGTAAAAACTAAATTTTGAGTTTAAAGTTTGAATAAAGTATCTCATTGTCATAAATCTTGTGGTCTGAAAGGAATAAATACTTTAAACAAATGTAGTGAAACTCTCACTATAGAATTTCAGGAACCAAGAAGTAGATGATGGTGATTATTTTATGGGAGGGGCTTCTTGCAATCTGAAATTACACTAGGTAAAACTTACTCCAAATTTGTTAAGTCCTGCCCTGTGGTCATTGCTTGTAAAATGGTAGGGAAATAATTAGCCTAACCTACCCTTGTTTCTGATCTCTGATTTAAATTTCATTGTTTTCTTTTTCTTTGATCTTGGACAAGTGTGGACAGAAGTGATGACAACACTCAAGAAGAGCCAGTCAAACAAGTATCTGGCTTTCAGCCATTCACATAACTCTAGTCAAACCTGGCCTTCAAAGTTTATTAATTGCAGATGTAGGATGCTTCTCTTCTATGCATGATAAAAGCAAAATATAAATCTGGAATACACGAAGCCAAAAAATTTATCTAGATAGATTACGGATCCTCTCTTGAGAGTATTAAGTGTCTAAATCTGCAATAACTTAGCCATCGATACCTTCCTGTAGACTTTTTAGCTTCATTTGAGTCATAGCTCTTGTAATTTTTCAGAAAGAGGAGGAGAGATTTCAAAATGCAAATGGTGGTCACATATGAAGCTACAGCAGTCTAAATGTCCTTTGAGGTTTTAGCATAAAGTCATAGTTAATAACTAAATATACTTAAAAATAAAAGGAGCAAGAACCTGGATAAACCATGAATATTTGCAGCACTATAGCCAAATACTAATCAATTTTTTGAAAATTGAATATCCTTCAATTATATAAGATTGAGTATTCATCTTCCATGCTACACTGTAGCCATTTATCTCCTCATCAGGCTCTTTACAGGAAAGCAGAGGAGATGAGAAATAAAGAAACTCATTATAATTTTTATGTTTCTGTATCATTCATACCAAGCCCTGCCTTCTCTGGGTCTTCTTAGCATGAATCCTAGAAACCTTCCAATTTTTATCCTCAGCTCTATTTCTTGAAATATTCCTCATCAGGAAAGAAAGCTTAGCCTATTAGATACATCCGGAATTTGTTTTACCAGTTAAGACTTGGCATTTGGTATAGATTGGTTGGGTGAAATTAGGCATTCTCCTGTGTCAACCACATATAATCCTCCTCTCCTTGAGTGATTCTGCCCCAAACAGAAACTCATAATCTTTGCTCAGCAGTTGTTGAATCAGGCCCCAAATTTAGAACTGAGCTGTGCCTTGGTTTTCTTGTCTAGTCATTCACTTCCCCCTGGTACCTCATTACAAATCTGAATGTCTACTTTCATGACTGCCGTAAAGTAAAGGAGTAAGACAGGGGACAAGGGACAAAGAATGAAAAGGTAGGAGGAAAGAAATATACATATAGTACATTTTTTCCAACTCCAGCCCATCTTTGCCTTCTCTTTCGGTTTGTGTCATTCTGAAATCACAGCATGTTTGTGCCTAAGCGCCTCTAGTTATAATAATGCCCAGCTCACTTATACCTGCTTCCCTTGTCACGTGCTAGCCAGTAAGCCAGTCTGCAGAAACTCACTTTTTTTTTTTTTTTTCCTTATCAGGGTTTCTTAAAGTGTGTCTGCTGAACATTGGCATCAGAACCAGCTGTGAAAGTTATTTTTTTATGTACTTATCCTTGGTACTCGTCCTAAATAGGACTTTTAACCAGCTTTCTAAGTAATTATTTTTGCTCACTGAGGTTTGAAGACCACTGTTAGTAGTTTCTCAAGTATTTGTGATATTGGATGGAAATAACTGTATAGAAATAGTTATAAAAAAATAAGTATTTGGCTTTAAAGAGTCTCCATTGCTTTTAAACATACATTCTCATTCATGCTTCAGAATTATAGCTAGTAATTCTAGAAGAATATTTGGAAAGAACAAGTATGATCCAGGGGACACTAACTGATATGCTATTATATTTCTCAGTGTTTGCTCAGGCAGCTAAAATGCTTTGAAGATGATACAGTATAAATATTAAAAACAGTTTCAGCTTAAATGAAGAAATAAATTCATAAATGGACTTATATGAGGATAGCTTTATGTATGCTTTCATTAAATTTTAAGTGTATGAGTGTTTGGAATATTTTCAAAATGCATCTCAAAAGTAAAATATAGAATCATACACTATTTTGCATATAAATAAATCAACCTGAATATGCCGGCCAGTTTACCACTTTTTATATTGCTTCTGTTGCTAGGAATCTCTAAACAGAATTGCAAGTTCAATGAAAGAAATCAGACATGTCATCAATTAAAAGGAGTAGTACTTTTTATTTTGTTAATTTTTTTCAAAAGAGCCCTATTCGAATAGTAGGAGTACAGAAAGACATTCCACTAGATATTTTTTTCTCCTTAATTTTCATGCACACTATCTTTGGAAACCCTGGTGGCAGTAGTGGTTAAGTGCTACAGCTGCTAACCAAAAGGTCGGCAGTTCAAATCCACCCGGCGCTCCTTGGAAACTCTACAGGGCAGTTCTACTCTGACCTATAGGGTTGCTATGAGTCAGAATCGACTCGATGGCAACAGGTTGGGTTTTTGGTTTTTAGTATCGTTGTTCAAGCATTTTGCACTACTTATCAAAAGTACTGCAAAGAATCATTACAGTAATGAGTTCAGAAATTCCCTTCAGTGACATATATACCAAATCAAAAACCAAACTCGTTGCCATCGAGTCAATTCTGACTCATAGCGACCCTATAGGACAGGGTAGAACTTGTCACATAGAATTTCCAAGGAACACCTGGTGGATTTGAACTGCCGACCTTTTGCTTAACAGCCATAGCTCTTAAACACTATGCCACCAGGGTTTCTACAACACATATAGATTGGCCTGAATAATCTTCCTCAGACTGTTTTCCTCATGGTATACTCCCCCAAATCTATAGTGACTCTGAAGGACATTACTTAATTTCATGAAAAAGGCTCTTTAGCCCCATATCCAAGGCTCTCCTTTAACTACTTCATTCATTTCAACTTGCTTTCCTCCCTTCCATTTTTTTCTTTATTTCGAATATCCATTTCTCATTTTAAGGCATGGCTTTTGAATTCATTCTACTCCTGTGTTTTCTCATGTGTCATTCATTTCATCAGAAGTGTCTTTCTTTTGACTGTAGTAACTCGAGTTCATCAATTCCTTCCTGACCCAGTGGTGAGACGAGGGTTTTCAGCTTAGGTAATTCAATGTCATGCTGATCATTCTATCACAGGGCATTCTCTAGTCACTAGGAATATCTCTTAACATGTCCTTGACATGCTCTGCCACTGTCTTACCTTTAATTAACTATAAACTCATAAATTTGCTTAAGATACAACTTAGTGATTCCCAAACCTGAATGCTATTAAAACCACCTAGGGGAGAGGTCTTTAAAAACACAGTTTCCAAGGCTTCCCACTCCTCAGACGTACAGAAACTAAATTTCTGGCCTTGAAACTATATAATCTGTATTTTTATTTTCTATTTTAAATTTGCTGAGCTTGTATTGTGTACCATTAATTTAAATATTCTTTTTTTTATAAATTGTGTTAACTGAGGGTAATGTAGTTTAGTTAGATACACTTACCACTTTGTCCAGGTTTGTAAATCGGTTTATCTGTGTGTACCATGATCACATTTTCATTGGCTTGGATTGCCACGGATCTTCTCTCTTGCAGGTTGAGAGTAGATCCCTTAGCAGAGAACATAATGAAAGCCACTGGGTCAGGTTTGGCCTTAGGAACCTAGGAAGCAAACAAAACACTTTAAGAGACTGGCATTTTGTCAAGAAATCCTTACCACTGTGTGTTGGCATTTCTAAACGTTTCAGTCCATAACTTGTCATATTTATGTCTTGAATGGCCAATCTTACTTCTTTCTCTTGCTTTTTCACTTTTTTTTTTTTATTGTATATTACCCTTTTTAACTAATTCTCTTTCACATATCTTAAACCTTTCCTTCTCTGAACAGCTGTCTTTCTCTTTATATACCTTATTCCCTTCAACAAATTTCTGTCATAAAATCAAACAGTTTGGCTCATCTTGTCATGACCATATAAAACATACTTACACTATCACAAACTGAGGAGTGCATTATCCTTTTAAAAATTAAAAGCAGTTTACACACACAGTAGAATAGTCTGATCCCGGGCCCTAGAAAGTCAAGGACCTGCAATATTCTTTTCCAAATAAAGCAGAATGAAGTAGTTCACCTCAAAGTTGACGCATTTGAAGAAATTCTCTCCCGTAACATGCTCTTCAAATATTATCAGCTGGACCTCCTCATAGTTGATGGAGACAGTCAAAACAACCGTTTCAGTAAGGTTGAAAAGCTGGACACAAATTTTCTCTGAAGAGCCTTCTTGTAGAACAGAAGGGACCAACAGAACGTATTGCCTATAAAAATTAAGTGAGAGCATTAAAAATCAAAGTGTCAAAGAAATGTTTCGTTATTTAGCAATTGTTTTGTTACAGAAAGGACCTTGGAGTTTAAGAAAAATGTATTTAAAAATGTATCTAAAGTCTAAATCTGAGGGCATGGAATGTGGCCTCTAAATTGAATTTTGTAGACACAATGAGGAAAATCTCAATTACAAAGCAGTAATTAATTTAAGTCATTAGTTCTATAATGGTTAGCATTGTCTGTCTCCTCACACAATGCTTTTGCCCCTGAATTGATGCTGCACATTACATTTTATGTTTGCCTACTATTTTTACCGCTGCTAACCAAAAGGTCGGCAGTTTGAATCCACCAGGTGCTCCTTGGAAACTCTATGGGGCAGCTCTACTGTGTCCTATAGGGTCGCTATGAGTTGGAATCGACTCGACAGCAGTGGGTTGGGGATGGTTTTTACTATTTTTCCAGCTTCTTTCTCCACTGGCAACCTGACGCCTCTTCTCAGCATAACTCTTAGTCAGCATTCTAGATATCTACTGGGCAGAGATGAAGGCTGACATTCAAATTTGGAATTCACTGTATGAATTAAAAATTTTAGAGTGTATTGTGAAATGGTAATATCTAAAATCAAATTACCACAATAAAATAAAAATAGGTGATGAAAATTAGATGTTTCACCACCAATCTCTATTTGGCTTCTACCAATAAAACCCTATATAGTCACTTACACATTAGTAGATTGAGCAAGAGACAGATGAAAGAGAAAAACACCCAGAAGTATTCTCATCCACATGGTGATCCAAATAGATGAAGAAGCAGCCAACACAGCTCCCTTCAATCCAGGTACAGGTCAGTGTCCTGGGAGCAGAACCATTCTCACTGGCCAGGGATGCCAACTGTGAAGCTATATATACACGCCAGAGGTTTTGCTGGGATTTCTGAGTCATTATTAAAACATAGAACATGGAACTTAATTGGATACATTCTCTGAATTTCAGTCACCTCCCAGTACCAGTACCCACATGTGTTACTTGTCATTAGGTGTGTCATTTGAATATCACCATCTCATTTGTGAAAAATCTTGCGTTGGCATTTTCCAAACTTAACACACCTGCCAGTGACTCTTTCCAAGCACAAATGAAACCTCATTTCAATAATTTCGATTGCTACAAATGAATTGTATCTTACTACACCATCGTTTCCTAGTTAAGAGTCAGTTCTGTTAAAAAAGCAATAACCATTCCTGGTTGGCGATAGTTCCATATAGTTATTATGTTGGCAGCACTTTAAAAATAATGATAGAAAAAGACCTAAGGAAACTCAGACAGATTTTTAAAAATTCAAATATTATCACATACTTTTCTCTGGTGATTCATGTTGTATTTTCCATACGATATATAATTGCATACCAAATATGTGCCTGAGAATATTCTAAATCAAGTGAAAATAACCCCAGATTTCAAGTATTTAATATAGTACTGAAGATAAGAAAAATAAAGATCACTAACAATATTAACCATTTACTCCTCCAAATGGTTTACAGCTAGGAGCAAGGTACATAATAAAGTGAAGCTTATTTATTAATTTATTTAGCAAGAAAAGCTGTCATTTGCAAGTTATCCTTAGATGTTTACCTTGAAATGGAAACAGAAATTCCCCTATGTAAACCTACAGCAAGGCTAGCACATAGTCCTCCTGAGAAAAAAATGTAACAACCCTTCTTTAGTCAGTTTTTGTTACCGCCTGTGTTACTCACCTCCCCCATTACTTTTCAAAAATTGCACCCTTTTGTATGGAACCCTGGCAGCACAGTGTTTGAGAGATCTGCTGCTAACCAAAAGGTCAGCAGTTCAAATCCACCAGCAGCTCCTTGGAAACTCTGTGGGGCAGTTCTACGCTGTCCTAGAGGGTCACCGTGAGTCAGAATTGACTTGATGGCAGCAGCTTTGGGTTTTTTTGGTATTCCTGGATAAGAGCTCAGGAAAGTGGTGGAGCAATTTGCCTTAGAAGCTTAAGAGGACTTCTGGGAGAGAAAAGAAACCCCCGTAACAGTCACAGTTAAGGAAACTTTTTGAGATGAATCTGAGTGGATTCAGGTTAGCTTGATGAAGACCTAGTTGTCCATGAAATAAATGTATGCTTGCCGGGAAGTTCACTGAAGGTTTTTTTTGGCATCGCGTTTTCCTTTTTCAAGAATATAGTCAAGTATTTTGTAGTTATTTTGCCTCTAGGGTTTTGGCTAAATAAAAAGCTCTTGGAAGACAACCTCATGATTGTTGTAATTTCATTATATATCACAAAGTAGTCTCCGACTGGCTACTGCCTCTTATATTGCCCTTTTTCTGAAAACAGCAGGGGATCTATTTTTATACTGCCAATAGCGCAACTCTTTTTCCCTAAAAATGTGAACTGATTATATCATGTCCTCCTTAAAAACTCTTAAAACTAAAAAAATCAAGCCTGCTGCCATACATTCCAATTCATAGGAACCCTACAGGATAGAGTAGAACTGCCCCATAGGGTTTCTAAGGAGCAGCTGGTGGATTGGAACCGCCCACCTTTTAGTTAGCAGCCAAGCTCTTAACCACTGCGCCACTAGGGCTCCCAAGGAAACCCTAGTGGTGTGGTGGTTAAAAGTTTGGCTGCTAACCAAGAGGTTGGTAGTTTGAATCCACCAGGTGCTCCTTGGAAACCCTATGGAGCAGTTCTACCCTGTCCTATAAAAACCAAAAAAAAAAAAAAAACCCCAAACCCACTGCCGTCCAGTCCATTCCGACTCATAGCGACCCTACAGAACGGAGTAGAACTGCCCCGTAGAGCTTCCAAGGAGCGCCTGGCGGATTTGAACTGCCAAACCTCTTGGTTAGTAGCCGTAGCACTTAACCACTACGCCACCAGGGTTTCCCTCCCTGTCATTATAAGTTAGAAATATTCTTTAGCAGTCCACAATTACCTACTGGAAAAATCTCTAATTCTTCAGCAAGTTTTTAAAGAAAATTCTTACCCATCTTTCCAATTTTAGTGCTCACGTTTCTCCACAGACACTGTGCTTTCTGTAATGAAAAAGCTAGCAATTTACTACAAGTGCCTCACTCTTTCGTCTCTCCATGTATATCAATGTGTTGAATCCTCTGGCTAGAATGTGTCTCTTCATGACTTAGTTTCTGTCGGGTATATATCTCCTCCTAATCTTTCTTCCTGATTCAGCTCAAACTTTCATAAATTCCCAGATGAAATTGATGGCTGCTACTTTAAACCAAAACCAAAACAAACCCAGTGCCTTTGAGTCGATTCCGACTCATAGCGACCCTATACGACAAAGTAGAACTGCCCCGTAGAGTTTCCAAGGAGCGCCTGGCAGATTCGAACTGCTGAGCCTTTGGTTAGCACTTAACCACTAGGCCACCAGGGTTTCCTAAGCTCCCATAACTTAGGTATGTATCTCTATTAGAAATTATCATGTTATACTGTAATTATTTTTATGTTTTGTCTGCTACTTGGCTATGAGAATTTTGAAGGCATGGACTAGGCAGGTGTTTTAATCATATTTCGCTTTCCAGTTGCTGGAGTATTGTAGTCCCTTAGTTAATGCTAATGTCATTTCAAATATTTAATAAGTGCAATCACCTCTTAAATCACTTATAAATTTTAATTAATCTCAGACTTTCTGTAGGTTCTTGCCTTTATGGGCAACTAACTATATATTTTTTTTAACTGGAGAAGTTTACTCTCCATCAAGAAAAGGGGCTTCTTCCCATTTTCTGAACTCATCTCATGGTGGATTTGAAGCAAGTATTCTTGGTCCCCAGACTTTTACAACAAAAATCCATTTATTGGGGTGCTATATTTCTGTCCAAGGATAAGACATTGGTTTTCGATGTAGAAAGAAGCAAAGGCATCTTTCTGTTAGTATCTTCCATTGGGCTCCCAGTGCTGCACATTCCAGAGAATTAAAAAGGATTAAAGCCAGTCATCACCTGACATCTAGGAGTGGTCAGCTTAATGAGACCTTAGCTTTTATTTTTTTTTCTTACTGTATTTTTACCTACCCTTTTCTAAAAAGACAGCCTGGCATTGTGTACTTCTTTACCTCCAAGGTTCTGGTCATGTCTAAAGAAAATTGGTACCACTAATCTAACACTATTGACTTGATGTGTTTAATCCATTATTTCTTCTTTATATCACCAGTGGGAAATAGTTTCTTATAAAAAGTAACAACAAAACCTACCTATCTTTGTATTTGTCCATTACTGATTCCTTGGAGTTGCTTTGGCTCTTGCCATAATGCTCACTCCAAGATACAATCAAAAAAGGCAACTAAATACTTGGAGAAAACATATATATGCTTGCATTTTGAAAGTTTTTATTAATTAAAATAGAGAATGTAAATCAAATACTTTGTAAGAATTTAATAACACACTACATTCTGGAAGCCCAAATCTAACATCATAATAGGAAAGTTAATATCAGAAATTTCAAAAAACACAAGTTAATTTCTACAAATATTTAAATTTGTTGAGTAGGAAGAGGAACTTGTAGAATATGACTCTTTCAAAAGGTGAACTGAATTTATATTTACATACACATGCAATCTGGTCTATCTGATTTGGTGGAGACTGTCATAATTACTAAATATTTTAATGCATACCCCTCTGATAAATTAATATATATCTACCTTTGAGGTCACCACATTGACTTGCCTGCATGAAAATCCTCTAGATTATCAATGTGCCCCTAAAATTTATAGCATCTACTTTTAAAACTTTCTGTTTGGGACTCATGTTTGGAATTATGGTTTATTTTCTGTTTTATAGAATTATAATACTTATGAAATGATTTTCCTAATATTATTAATATCTACCTCTGATTGTAATTCGGTTGCATCTGACTGAGCTGAGACTATGACTGATCATTGCTTTGAGATAGATACGTCCATCTCCAAAATGAATTTTGTATACTATGCATTATATCGGAAACCCCGGTGGCATAGTGGTTAAGTGCTGCGGCTGCTAACCAAAGGCTCAGCAGTTCAAATCTGCCAGGCGCTCCTTGGAAACTCTACGGGACAGTTCTCCTCTGTCCTGTAGGGTCATTATGAGTTGGAATTGACTTGACAGCAGTGGGTTTGGTTTTTTTGGTTATGCTTTTATATATATATACACACATGTATTTATATAATATTCCACACACACCCTCTAAACTTTGTTAATGTCATCTAGCTATTTCAATGCGGTAGCAAAGATAGAAAAATGTATGTACAAATACTGTACAGAGGCATACTCAAGTTTTTTAGGATAAACCTAATGACTAAGAATGTTATTTCCATAAAGAATGCAGACTGGTGATTTCTAATTCTCAGCTCATCGCACGGGAAAATCCCTTCCACTGTGGGAAAGCATTTCATCAGTTACCGGAAAGAAATTTACTACAAGACATGTAACAAATAGGAACTTGTCCTGACCTCTGTAGAACCTGCTCTTAACAAGAACTCTATCAACACCCTCAGTGGACAGATACTTCATGCAGTAGGTGGTGAACAATGCCCATCTGTATTCTCCCTTAAGGTGTCTCTTTGTGTGGAGAAGACTCACAGCAGTATGTACTCAGGGTGGGGTGGTGTCACGGGAAGTGAGTTTACAGTGTTCTCTTCTGAATTACCTTTCCTGAAAATAAATAAGTTTCTTGTATACCTGTCTTGGTTTTGGCATCAAAGTTGTCACAGCAAGTTAGAAAAATTTCCAGGATCCTTTTGCCAGCTAAGGCAGGCATAGTCTTCAGTTAGTAGGGATGGGAACAAATGCATCCCTGACGGGAGAGATTTGTGATAAATACAACTTCTTTGCGTAGAAAATATTGTGCTTTTGTTGTAGCCACCAGAGAACTACATTACTTACCCTGTTTTTTAGATATTAATATACCAAGAATTTGGTCTGTATGTGTCACTTTTCTTTGTGAGAAGTCTCACAGTCAGGCTTTGGCTCCTGTTTCTATCAGTTACCAGACGTGCGACTTTGGATGAGTTACTTAAATTCCTTGTGCTTTTCTTTTCTTGCCCTTAAGTGGTAGCAATAACAATAGCAATACCTTATAAGCTTGCTGTGGGAATTAAATAAATTAATGCATTTTAAGTGATTAGCACAGTGCTTGATGTATAGCAAACATTGGATAAGTCCCTACAGAGACTAAATGTTACACTTACACACACACACACCCCGAAGCCTATGTCATAAAGAACAATGGATGACGACACTGTTCAATGACAGCCTAAGGACTTCTCCAAAATTATTCTTCTGGAATTATCAGCCTAGGAAGAGCCAAGAAAAGGAAATAGCACAGGTTCTAGATGGAGATAATACAGGAAAATAGGGGAAAGGAACAGGAGAAAGAAATGAGTGGTAATATGATAAGAACGCGTTAGATGCAAGTAACAGAATACCTAAGTACAGAGACTTTTAAAAATCAGTCATTTATTAACCTATTTAGCACAAATTCTGAAAAAGGTTATACCTAGATTGGCTCAGCAGTTCACTAATGCCAAAAGATTTTCATACATTCTTTCTACTACTCTTCTTTGGTTTATCAGTACTATTTCCCTTTTTGGTCACAGTTTGGCTCTTGAGGTGCCAAAGATTATTTCTTCCCAATAATATCCCAATTCGGAAGAAAAGAGCCAGCAGAAAAAGAATTTTCTTTTCCTACTTTTCTTTCTTTCTCCTGCCCCACGTCTATCTGTCTCTTTCTCTCTCTCTCTTCAGAAAGCAAAATCATTCCAGATATTTTACCGAGAGACTCCCTTTGTCTCAGTTATCTAGTGCTCCTATAACAGAAATACCACAAACGCATGGCTTTAACAAACAGAAGTTCATTCTCTCAAAGTCTAGGAGGTTGAAAGTCCGAATTCAGGGTAGCAGCTCCAGAGGAAGCTTTCTCTCTCTGTTGATTTTGGGGGAAGGTCCTTGTTGTCAATCTTCCCCTGGTCTAGGAGCTTCTCAGTACACAGACCTCCAGTCCAAAGGACTCACTCCGCTCCTGGTGCTTCTTTCTTGGTGGTATGAGGTCCCACTCCTCTCTGCTGGCATCTCTTTTTTATATCTAAAAAGAGATTGACTGTAGATAGAGTACTGCCTTATTAACATAACTGCCTCTAATTCTCCCTCATTAACATCATAGAGGTTAGGATTTACAACACATAGGATAATCACATCAGATGACAAAATGGTGGACAACCACCCAATACTGGGAACCATGGCCTAGCTAAGTTGACACATATTTTGGGGAGACAAAATTCAATCCATAACACCCTTGTATATCTTCTTAGCCAGCCCTGCTTTATATCTCCATTGCTAGACCAAAGTAGTGGATGCTGTCATGTACCTTCTGGATACTCCCTTTCATGGCAGAAATACTCATAACCCTAGCTTCTAGGAGTGTTGGTGGCTGTTGGATGTCAGCTGAAATCAGCTTTGAGAATTTCCCTCAGTATCAGAGAAACTTTCACCCAAAGTCCCACCTTCTCCCCAGGGGCAGCTTGGTATCTAATAACAGGTGCTGAGGTGGTATAAAGACCTGACTCTCTTGCCTTAAAGCAAGGCAGCTCTGAAAGACCATTCTAGCACCAGAACTCCCTATGGGATCTCCTGAGGCCTTTATTGGGACTGCATCACAATTCAACTCCTCTTTCTTTATAATCCTGCTTTCCTGATAGTCCACATGGGTTCGCCCTGACAGTTCTCCCCCATAAACCTATGCATAAATCTTTTCTCAGAGACTGAGTTCCAGGGAACCTGTCCACAGGGCAACTTACTGTCAGAGGTGACTGTGATAATGTGATTGGCTTTAAAAAACCATGATTCATCAAAAAGCACCCTGAAACCTGAGCAAAATCCAAGTTCTGTAAATTTAAGAAAAGGGGGTACATTCTTGGATAAGCAATGACAGTATCTACCACAATTGGACAAAGACCTTGATCTGGCCATTTGTCTCTGGTTTCTGAAAATAACCCAAGCAATGAAGATGCCTTTGTTTTTTGAAATAGCTGGATAAATAGGGACTACACAGGCCACATACCTGGTGAACTAACTTCAGGAAGGGAGGGAGGCACGATGCAATCGTGTGTATTCATTGATTAGACTCCCCATAACTATGCAATATGTCAAGTGTATTCAACGAGGTTACTATGACTAAGGGAGCTGGGACCTTGGGATTTCCTGGATAGGTGAGAACATTCATGCATGGGAAACAGTGTGCCACGTCCCCGGGGACAATGGAAGCTCTGTGCTGGGAACTCTCCTAGACCTTCCCTGATCTGTCTTTACGCTTGTATCCTTTTAGGTGCTTGACATAAAGGAGAGGCTTCTGCCAAAGATGTAGGCTGGACTCCATTTTTGTTATTTACTGCTCATCCTGAGCTGACTCTCAAAAGCTAGTTAGCCAGAATACCTCAGGAAGCCTGCCTTCCCTACCTTCCTCTCAAAGAATGCTCCCAGGAAGAATATTCACTCAGGCTGACCCCCAAAATATCTGTAGGTTAGCAAGAAGTTAACTGACTCCAACTTTAAGACTAACAAAACAATGCTTAAGGAACCCATAATTGTCTGGCATCTGTTAAAGCATGATTTTGTAAATGTAAAAATATCAGAATTTTTCCTTGTAAGTTCCTGAATTTCCTGTATTTAAACTCTGAAAAATTCCTTTCCTCAGAGTATTTTGGCAAATCCTCACTAAGTGCTGCCTGATCCAGATGGCTTTATTCCTTCAAATAACTCTTTGCTTTAATTTTAACAGACTGCAGTTTGCTTTTTGACACTGGTTATAATAAATATAGGATAATTGTAAATACAGGTAATGGTCTTCATAAATTTTGTGAGCTGTTATAGAGAATTAACGAACCCACAGAAGCAATGAACCAGCAGGGGCTGGCAGTACAGAATCAGTTTGTATAAACCTAGCTCTGGGTGGCTAGGTGATAGAAAAAGGCTGCATAGGAAATTCATAAAGAAGGATAGAGTACTTCTGGCTTGTGACTCAATCCCAGGGGACTGGAAAGAGAGAGAGAGAGACAGAGAGAGATTGAGAGAGGCCAGCTGGTCTGAAGTTCAGGAAGTAGTGCAGACTCAGCTTATAGCTGCTCCCCAGTGACCAGGCCTCAGGTGGCCAGGGATGTTTTGACCCAACTCAGGATAGCTGGGGATGAAGTCTAATCTAACTCTGGGTGGTTACGGTCACAGAGATAGAGAAAGAGAGAGAGAGAGAAAGAGAGAGAGAGAGTGTTTACTATGGAAGTGGCTGGTGACAAGCAATGGAAATCTGGGAAGGTGAGGTCTGGATCCACGTCCAGCTGGGAATTGAATTCATGTTGATCCCTTACTGCAGTTAGTGCTAAAGGTGGAGTTTGCCCATCTTGCCCCTTTGTTAGCATCACAACCACAAAAGTAAGTTGTATTTTTCCAGATATTTTATTTTTGAATATTGAGTTGTATTCAATATTTTCCTATCCAAAATGATAGGAAAGGCAAGTTGTGAGCAAGATAAAAAGGCTGAAATGTTATTCTTTGGTTCAGTAAAGAAAAATTCAGAGTTCTTAAAGATCAGTGACCAATAAAAACAATAATCACACCAAGATGGGTAGAATTGCCTAAAATAAGAATTCAGAGATGGTTGAAGCAGTGATTCACAAATTCAATATGCATGTATATCATCTAATGATCTTGTTCGCATGTGGATTGTGGTTCAGTAGGTTTGGTGGGGCCTGACATGCATTTCCAACCAGCTCCAGCCATGCAATGCTGCTGCTCTTCTGACCACAGCTAGAGGGAAGCATCAAGGTTCTGGAGCTTGGTTTCAACCCTGGTTCAACATCAGAAGCACCTGGGGAGTTTTTAATAACCCTGATGGCCAAGACACACCCTTAGAGCAGGAATTCTCAAAGTGTAATCCTGGGCTCAGCAGTGCCAGCATCACCTGTGAACTTATTAGAAATGCAAATTTTTGTGTCCCCTCCAGACCTATTGAATCAGAATCTCAACGTGGAGCTCAGTAATTTTATCATCTGTGATCCTGATACATGCTAAAGTTTGAGAACCGTTGCCTTAGAGATTCTGATTTAATTGATCTCGATGGAATACCAGCACCCATATTTTTTTTTTATTATGGCAAATACATACGTAACAAATGGTTTGCCATACCATATTCTTCCTGTGTACAATTCAGCAACATTAGTTATGTTTATCATGTTATTCAAAAATAACTATTGTCCTTTTCCAAACTTTCCCATCACTCTTAACGGAAGCTCAGTGTCCACTAAGCAACGAGTTTCCCTTTCTCCTCCCGCCCACCTACCCCTGCTAACGACTAATAAACTTTGATCTCTATACATTTGTCTAGTATCCATATTAAAAAACAAAACAAAACAAAACAAAAATCCTTGGATGTTCAGGAAAACTGCACCCGAGGAAAATGTGACTCTTTTTATAGTACACTTGTGGTAAAGATTCAAGAAGAACAAGTGGAATTTACTTTGGTATCCCTTTGTGGGCAACCTTTTTTTCTGCCTAAGTATATGATCAACTCTTAGTCCTCATTTTCTCAACAATTCAGCAGCACTTGACACTGTTGATCACACCTTTTTCCTTGATATATATTTTTTTCACTCAGCTTCCAGGAGATCACATGCTTGGATTTTGGTCTTAATTCACTTGTTTCTCCTGTACAGTCTGCTTTACTGATTCCTTCTCAACACTGTTAATGTTAGAATACTTCACAGCAAAGTCCTTGATTCTCTCCTTGATCCAGACTCCTGAGTGAACTCCTCCCATCCCATGGGTTTACATGCCATGAATGTATTAAGAACTCCCAAATTCATGCTTTCAACCCAGAGCTCTCTCCCAAACTCCTGTACTGATTATACAATTTCCAACTTGATAGCTCTCCATGCATATATAGAATCACAAGCTCAATATGTCCAAAGATGAATTCTTAATCTTCCATCCAAAGCTTACTTCAACCACGGCCAGCTCAGGTGGCAGCAATTCTAGCTTTTTAATAGCTTATGTCAAAAGCCTTGGAATAATCTCTGATTCCCCTTTCTCTCTTTCCTTGTTTCTAACCCATCAAAAAATTCTTTTGGATTTACCTTTAAACTATACCTGGAATCAGATTATTTCTTAATGTCTCCACTCCTACTTTACCTAAATTACTACAATAGCGTCTGTCAGTTCTCTTTGTGTCTACTCTTGCAGTCCTGCTGCCCATTTCAACACAGCAGTCAGGTGATCACTTTAAGATATTCCAGATTAGGTCTCTCTGTCCCAAATCCTACAATGGCTCCCATTTTCACTCAGAGTGAAAGCTAATGTCCTAACATGGCCTTCAAGCCCTTATATGACCTGGCTCCCCTTTACCATTCCTAGCCCCTCTCCTGCTGTTTTTGTTTCCCATTGACCTCTCCTTGGCCACGTTGATTTCTTTGCCGTAACTTGAAGACGTGCTTCCACCACATGTTGTTGGTAAAATATAAGTTGTTGGTAGGTGCTATTAAGTCGGTTCTGACTCATAGCAACCCTATGTACAACAGACGAAAACACTGCCCAGTCCTGTGCCATCCTCACAACTTTTCTATGTTTGAGCCCATTGTCGTAGCCACTGTGTCAATTCATCTCCTTGAGGGTATGTGTCTTTTTCGCTGACCTACTTTTTTCAGTAGCTGCTCTGTCAGAAGTTTTCCTCTCTCAGATATCTAAGTGTCTAACTCTCTCATCTTCAAGCCTTAGCTCAAATCTCACTGCCTTTGTGAGGCATACCCTGAGGTTTACTTCCGTTTAATATTTTAGTCTACCCCCTCTTCCCATCCCTCAGGGCATTCAAGACCTTCCTTCCCTTTTCTATTTTTTTAAATTTTTCAACAGCAATACCACCTTCTAATTTTCTACATTTTATTTATCTAGTATGTGGATTGCATTATCAGTCTGCATGTATTTTTGTATTATATATTTTGTTTGTTTCCCCCATTAGAATGTAACTCTACAGGGTAACTTTAAAAAAAAATATTTTCATTCACTGGTATATCCCAAGAACCTAGAACAATGTTTAGCAAACATAGGCACTGGAGACTGGTGGTCTGAACTCAGGCAGTGTGACCAAACCGAAAAACCAAACCTATTGCCGTTGAGTCTATTCCAACTCATAGCGACCCTATAGGGTGACAGTGGTACCTAAAAGCAAGGGGATCCAAGAGCCATTCAGGAGGTAGATTAACAGGGCTTAGTGATTGATAGAATGTGAAATATGAGAAAGAAGGAGTAAAGGTTGATAGGCAGGTCATTGTTTGGTGATGGTATTACCTTATACTGTGGAAGGGATCTCAGTAGCAGGAGCTGGTTTGTGGGAGAAGATGGATTCTGTTGAGGTGCCTGTGAAGCATTCAGCTAGAGAGGAACTCTAAGTAGTGAGATATATGCAGATATAGAGGCATAGATGTGGGAATCAAAACATATACACAGATAACAATTGAAGTCATGAAAGTTTTGGTGTTTGAGTGGGAAGAGATGAATCATGAAGAAAACTATTATTTACTGCTGTAGGGGCGAGAAGAGCCAAAAAGGAAGATCAATAAACTCTCAGAAGGAGAGAAAGAAAATATGAATATTATGGTAGAAGATTCCAAATATTTAGATGATGATGCAAGAAAAAATAAATAAAAGGAAAGAGACTAAGGCTAAAGGAAGAGAAAGAAGACAAAACCGATGGAACCAAGTCTCTGAGGAAGCCAAAGGGGATGAGATTTCCAGAGGATAGTTAAATTGATGTTAGTGTTAAGTGCTTAAGCAACTAGTAAAATGTATGTACAATTTACATAAAATGCAAAAAATGTGATTACTATATGTCTTTGTCATCTAGTGCTGCCATAACAGAAATACCACAAGTGGATGGCTTTAACAAAGAAAAATGTATTTTCTCACAGTCTAGTAGTTTACAAGTCCAAATTCAGGGTGTTGGCTCCAGGGGAAGGCTTTCCCTCTCTGTTGGCTCTGGAGGAAGGTCCTTGTCCTCAATCTTCCCCTGGTCGAGAAGATTCTCAGGTGCAGGGACCCCATGTCCAGAGGACGTGTTCTGCTCCTGGTGCTGCTTTCTTGGTGGTATCAGGTCCCCAACTCTCTGCTTGCTTCCCTTTCCTTTAGTCTCTTGAGAGATAAAAGGTGGTGCAGGCCACACTCCAGGGAAACTCCCTTTACCTTGGATCAGGGAGGTGACCTGAGTGAGGGTGGTGTTACAATCCCACGCTAATTGTCTCAATATAAAATTACAATCACAAAATGGAGGACAACCATACAATACTGGGAATCACAGGCCAACTAAGTTGATATACACATTTTTGGGAGGGGCATAATTCTATCCATGACACTATATAAGAACACCATAGAAGGTATGAACTCTCTCTGTTGTACAAAGTACTTTTGTTTGGAGGTGGAAGGAAGGGGATACACAAAACTGCCATGTTCCAAGGCATTGATAACACAAGCCTCGCTTAAATGAGAGCTATACACCTTTCATGAAATAGTCTATGGACCTCTTCCTAAACATGTATGGGCATGCACACACACACACAATCACACACACACACAATTACATCAAAACTTGGCATTTTCCATTCTGCGGTGTGATGAATTACTTAGTATGGCCTTTCTCACCATGGTCTTGTAACTCCCACCCAGGTGATTGGGCGGGGCTGTGAAAATAAGATAATCGTGGCCCACCAAGGGGATTGGTCAGTTTTGCCTTAATAGAGAGCCAATTCCACAGCAAAAGGAGGATCCTACCACCACCAAGGAAGAACAGCCAGGAGTGGAGTGCACGTCATTTGGACCCAGGATCCCTCTGCTGACAAGCTCCTGGAAGCAGGAGATCAAGACAGAGAAAGCAAGAGGTAATCCTGAAGACAGTGAAAAGCGGTGCCAGGAGAGACCCAGCAGCAGGTGGTGGTGAGGTGAGCTTCTCAGCCCAAGCTGAATGCCTTTGGACAGAGACTGAGGGCCAGGGTGAGGCATGCCTGGGAGTACACTGAGAAGAGGGTACTCTGATGGAGGAACTATGTCCTGAGTGTTCCTGAGCAAGGGACTAGTTGAACAGGAAATTTGGTACACATTTACCAGAATGTGTGAACAAGAGGTAAGGAAGGCCCATGGGTGATGACTAAAATGAAAAAGTGGTCTTGATGTTTGCCAGGCAGCTGGGGAGTGGTAAGGGGTTATTGAAAATCAAGATTTAGTCCCACCATTGCAAGCCTCTCACTTCCCGCCCTGCAAACCCACAGGCATTTACAGGGGAGAAAAAGCACGTTCTTTTGCATCCATGGATTTGGAATTTGTGGGCAAGGCCAGGTCTTAGACTTCCCTTTGTGTTTCTAAAGACATAACAACAGCAGTGAGACTGGCTTTCTAAGCTAATAAAAAAAGCTAATAGCTAGTGTAAACAAGATACAAAGTTGGAAAAATTTTGGAAATCATGTGGTGATATATTTTCAAATATCAGGTTAATTATCGCATCTTATTTCTTCATGAAAACTCACAGAGCAAGACGTTTACTTGGTAACACTGTGTTAGCCACTGGTTTATGTTATTTTACATACCGAGGGCAGCACTTGCTCATGGGGTGACAGGTGGTCGGCTACTCCCCTTCTCACATTCAATTCTCCTAAATTGGAATATTCATTAAATCTTGTTTCTACTAAAATTTGGATCAGGGAAAAAACTTTGGTTCTCTGTCCAAAAAGAAGGTAGTGTCTCTAGACAGTACACATTTGTCAGTTTGTGTGATGGGAAAGGCAACACCAAATGTCAGTGAAACAAGCACAACTTAACAAAGGTAAATGATGACACTAAGAAATAAGGGACACAAGAATAAGGGACATTAAGAGTAAATGCTATAACATATACAAGTTGGCAACAACAGCAATAATAACCAAAAAATATATGAGTGGTTACATAAGTAGATATGTATGCATACATGTGTATAGGAAGGTGGCTGTTGTTGTTATGTGCTGTTGATTAGGTTTTAACTTGTTGCAACCCTATGTACAAGAGAACAAAACACTGCCCAGTCCAGCACCATCCTCACAAATGTTTAAGCCCATTGTAGCAGCCACTGCATTAATCCATCTCATTGATGGTCTTCCTCTTTTTCATTGACCCTCTGCTTCACCAAGCATGATGTCCTTCTCCAGGGACTTGTCCCTCCTAATAATGTATCCAAAGTACTTATGACAAAGTCTTGCCATCTTCCCTTCTAAGTAGTATTCTAGCTGTACTTCTTACAAGACAGATTTGCTTGGTCTTCTGGCAGTCCATGGTATATTTGATATTCTATTCAGTATGTGGAGCCCTGGTGGCGGAGTGGTTAAGAGCTATGATGGCTGCTAACCGAAAGGGCAACATTCAAATCCACCAGCTGCTCCTTGGAAACCACATGGGACAGTTCTACTGTGTCTTGTAGTGTGACTATGAATCAGAATTGGCTCCATGGAAATGGGTTTGGGTTTGGTTTATTCAATATATGTAGGAAAGAACATGTGTGCATATACGTGAGTATATATAGGTGTATCTGTAGGCATATCTATGTACAAGTTTGTGTATACTGTACATGTGTTCATATATATAATAAAGTACATAAGAGGCACAGTCATGTATACTTCCTAGACATAAACAAACACCTCACAGGATTAGTTTACTAGGTTTGAAGGCTTAGGACCATAGTCTTGTGGGACATCTTGGTCAATTGGCATAACATTGTCTATAAAGTTTATGTTCTACATCCTGGTTTGGTTAGTAGCGTTTGGAGTCTTAAAAGCTTGCAAGTGGCAATCTAGGATACAACTATTGGTCTCTACTTGTCTGGAGCAAAAGAGAAAAAGGAAATCATAGGCTCAAAGAAGAAACTAGCCTACAGGACCAATTGCCTACACCAACCATGGCCTCGCCTATCCAAAGTCCAGAATAATTAGATGGTGTCCAGCTACCTCTATGAACCATTCTGACTAGGGCCAAAATAAATGGTCCTGAATGAATGGGAGAATATTGCAGAAAAAGCTCAAATTCTTCAATTTGACTGGCAAATTCTTACTAGACTGGCAGAGGCTATACTTACTATTGAGACTACCCCCCTGAGACACCCTTTAAACTTTGAACTGAAACCACTCCTGGAGATCACTTTCAGCTAAATAATAGATTGGCTTATAAAATAAACAATATTACCCATGAGTGAGTACTGTGCTCCTTTTATAAAAAAACAAATAAACAAACATACAAAATTCCGGTCATATATATAAGACCAAATAGTCAACATTTACCCTAAAGCAAAAATGAGAAGGTCAGGGTGGTCAGGGAAACAAGAATAATGGAAACGGAACAATCAGAATGGAAATAATGAGAATGTTGACACAATGTGGAAAATGAAACCAATGTAACTGAACAATATGTGTAGAAATTGTTAAATAGGAACCTAATTTGCTGTCTAAACTTTCACCAAAAACTAAATAAAACATTAAAAAAAAAAAGAAAGTAGTGAGAATTTCCAATGAAAGGACAAGTAACAGAGGTGTATTGTTCCACACTTAGGCCCTTCTATTCTTAGATGACATTTTAATCTCAGTTACCTCCCACGCTCATTGTAACACCTGGCAATATTGCAAATGTAAACATTAAATCCTAGACTTTCCTTTTGACCTTAGGTACAGCAACTAGCTGTCTTCATCATGCCCTCTTCACTTGCTTACAATTTGAGGAAAAATTTTGTTATGAAATCAGATTAACTATTGAATACATGTCGAATAAAATGAGGACTCAGAACTGGCCATTTACTTAGGCAGAAAAAATGTTACCCACAAGGGAACACCATATACCTCAAAGTAAATTCCCCTTGTTCTTCTTGAACCTTTAGCACCGTGTACCAGAAAAGTCATGTTTTCCTCGGCTGGAATTTCCTTGAACATCCAAGGAGCCCGAGGCGTTTTTAAAATATATAGATCCTAGTGTCTCATCTGTGATGTGCCATGTTTTGGTAATGGCAAAGAAAATTTTATTGAAATTTTCACCAAAGTAAAAAATGACTGAACTAACCTAGACCCCTGCTAAATTCAGCAAAATCAAAATTGACTTCTAAAAAATGCTTAACTTTTTTGGCTCCTTATCTTGCTAAGCTACCATAAAAAAAAAAAAAACATAAGGGTTCAGAAAAATGCTCTTCCTCTATGGCCATGTCAAGATGTGGAAGAAATGTACCTGAAAGCCTATAGTCATGCAGATGCAGGATGTCACATCTTGTTCCCAGATGGGATCAGGACAAATATAGTCATCTGAAATCCCCTTATGAAGGGTATTCTCAGAAAATATGTTGTCATAAGCAAGTTATTTTCAACTTATCTTGCTTACCATGTTAAAACAATGCAATATGATTTGTGTGTAATGTCCTTTAAGAAATGCTTGCCCTGTACATCTCTGAAAAGCTATGTCTTATGATAACTAATCAACACCTAGCAAAATCTGTTTGCTATCTGGCTATGGGAACAGGCTCTATCCTGACGTTGTCCTGTCATTGGACTGCTGACCCAACTTTAATCCAATCACTGAGCCCTGCTGTGAGAAAGCTAGCCTCTAACTTCCAAATGTTGTAAATTCTGTTCTTTGTCTAAGTCCTATAAAAACGTTTGTGTAGTTATTGTGCCTTGGACTTTGTGGTTTCATTTCAATGGGCCATGCAGTTCTCAATTCAAACTGTTTTTTAAACACTTAGTAAACTTCTCTGTTTTACTCTGAAACAGTATTCAAATTTCCTCTACATTTTGGTGTCAGAAGTGGGATCTGGATCATCTTGTCAGTGACAACCCTGGGGGCCCATGGACCCAGGGCACAGGTGCTTATACAAGCCCTTTGTGCTTAATCGGAATCTGCTTCCTCAATTCCAGAGTCTCGATTCTCAAGGGATTACTCCTAGACAAACATTCCTGGACCAAGGACTTTGGCCTTCAGGTTGAAGTGCCCCTGAGGTTTGTTAACGGCTTTCTTATCTCTTTACTTTTGGTTTGTTGTCAAGTCTGTCTGGTAGGTTTGTCACTATTAAATTGTGGTTTGGTTTAGCCTTGTGTATCCTACTGTGTTTCTCTAAATGCCTGTTATGGTTTCTTCAGGTGCATTTTTGACGAAAAGGCACTGGAGCAAAGGTTAATCGGTTTTCACAGGTATGGTTTTGTCTTAATCAGTATGAATACCAATTCATCACTGGTATGCACTCATTTTAGAATTTTCTGTGCAGAAAATTAGAATCGAAGAGCCTCTAAACTACCTTAGTTAAGTCAGTTTGAAAAGTTTCTCCTTGCAACTCAATTTTTAGATCAACACTGCCATGTACTGGAATAAGAATTGGCTAAAAGAAAACCTAAGTTATTTTTCTGAGCAGATAGAGAAGTTCCTGATTTTTGAGTGAAGGGCACCATCTACTGGCATAAGAATTATCTGAGAGAAAACTAAGTTAATTTTTCTTTTAAACCGTGGTGCACCATTTTTTATTTCCTGTTTGTTTCCTCAAACATATTGAACACCTTTAAGCACTTTCCAGTTAAAGAAACTAATATACTTAAAATAATAGACTAGGCCTCTAAAGGGCAAAATAAATTAAGTTCAAAAGGAATGCCCCATATGCTGTCTTGTATATTATTTGAGCTAGCCTTACAGAATGGTGCTGTTGATGCCCTAGACTTGATTCTGACTCATACAACAGAATGAAACATTGCCAGGTCCTGTGCTACCCTCACGATTGTTATGTTTGAGCCCATTGTTGCAGCCACTGTGTCAATCCATCTTGTTTAGGGTCTTCCTCTTTTTCGCTGACCCTCTACTTTACCAAGCATGATGTCCTTCTCCAGGGACTGGTTCCTCCTGATAACATGTCTGAAGTATGGGAGATGAAGTCTTGCCATCCTTGCTTCCAAGGAGCATTCTGGCTATACTTCCTCCAAGACAGATTTGTTTGTTCTTTTGGCAGTCCATTGTATATTCAATATTCTTCAACAACACCATAATTTAAAGGTGTCAATTCTGAGATAGGGAAGAAAGGGGACTGAGTCCCTAGGCAAGGAACTCTGCAACACTTGCAAATTAGTTACAAAAATTATGTGGTTGGCTGATGACATAAAACTCCCATCCTGGAATGTGTGATAAGGAAAGAACAATGTACTTCCTTGTAAGTTGTTTTTCTGAAGGACTGGCCCAATCTGGTCCCTGGAGCATGCGCAGCTATCCACTAGGTGACTGAAGATGACCTCCCACCTGATGCAAGTACCCGTGACAGGAATTGAACCTGCGCCACAGGGGGACTCTGCAGGCATGACACCCCATAATAAGTCTGGTCACCCAGTCCCAGGATCCTTTTCTATGGGTTCCATCTTTGATTGCAGATTTGTGCGCAGCCTAGTTTAGTAGGCATTGCCGTTCTGAGAAGTACCCGCCCCTGGAAAGAAACCTACTAAATATTTATTACCCTATTATCCTCATCAAACCCATATAAGCACTAGAAAAACCTTTGCTTGGGGGAGCAGAGGCTAGTGTTGCTCGGTCCCTCTCTGTTCTCTGCTCATGAGCCTTCACTTTCTGCTGCTAATAAACCTTTGTTTGTGTGGAATCTCTGAGCCTTTCCTGGTCATTCTTGGTCAGAAGAAGTCAAGAACCTAGGCGGGGCTTGGTCCTGAGCTGGGAAGCCTTAGCTTGCAACAATTCTTCTTTGGTCTTCCTGATTCATTTCCAGCTTTTGCATGCATATAAGGCAACTGAAAACACCAAGGCTTGGATCAGGTGCACCTTAGCCCTTAAAATGACATCCTTGTTTTTAACACTTTAAAGAGATCTTTTGCAGCACATTTGCAAAAGGCAATGCATCGTTTCATTTCTTGACTGCTGCTTCCATGGGCGTTGATTGTGGATCCAAGTAAAATGAAATGCTTGACAACTTCAATCTTTTCTCCGTTTATCATGATGTTGCTTATTGGTCCAGTTGTGAGGACTTTTTTTTTTTTTTTTTTTAATGTTGAGGTGTAATCCATACTGAAGGCTGTGGCCTTTGAAACTCCAGCCAATAAATGAGAGACTGAGGTAGGAGAGTAGAAAGGCATCTTTATTTCATTGCTCAAGGAATGGAAACAGTTGGGGCTGCTGCCACTAAGATTGCTCATTGACAGCGAGTAGAAAGGTTACTTTTAAGGGGTTTACAAGTAGGAAGTTATACAAGTTACATCAGAAACATTCTTAATCATACTACACAGGTGCAATGGGATTTACATATAACTTCATGCATTGCATGTTCAGAAAATGGCAGTTAAACTCCCACCAGAGGTGGGGAGGTTACTATGCATGAGACATTTAATGAGCTAAAAGGTTATCCTGAATGTCAACATGGTGTCTAAACTGGCTTCCACCAAATTCCTCTAGTTTTGTAGTGGCAGTTACAGAGAGGGGAACCAGAATTTTAATGTAAAGCTATGGGGTTGGCCAAGCAAAGGAGCCAGGATTTGAATGTAAAACTACAGGAAGTGCTAAGCAAGCGGCTTGAAGCAGTGGAATTCTCTGCAGAATGGAGACCTCTGTCTTATAAGTGCTTCAAGTGCTCTTTACCTTCAGCAAGCAAGCTTGTGTCTTCTGCATATCAGTTTGTTAATGAGACCTCCTCTACTCCTGATGCCCCATTCTTCTTCAGATAGTCCAGCTTCTCAAATTATTTGCTCAGCATACAGACTGAATAAATATGGTGAAAGGATACAACCCTGATACACATCTTTCTTGACTTTAAACCATGCACTATCCCCGTGTCCTGCCTGTTGGTCTATGTACAGGTTCCTCATAAGCACAATTAAATGTTCTGGAATTCCCATTCTTTGCAATGTTATCCGTAATTTGTTATGATACACACAGTGGAATATCTTTGCATAATCAATAAAACACAGATAAATATCTTTCTGGTATTCTCAGGTTTCAGCCAGGATCCATCTGACATCAGCAATGATATCCCTGGTTCCACGTCCTCTTCTGAATTTGCCTTGAAGTCCTGGCCATTCCCTGTCAATGTACTGCTGAAACTGCTTTTATATGATCTTCAGCAAAATTTTCCTTGCATGTGTTATTAATGATATTATTCAATAATTTTCACATTTTGTTGGCTCTCCTTTCTTTGGAATGGGTAGAATTTGGATCTCTTCCAGTCAGTTGGCCAGGTAGCTATCTTCCAGATTTCTTGGCATTGACAAGTGAGCACATCTGGCACTGTTGAAACATTTCAATTGGTATTCCGTCAATTCCTGGAGCCTTGTTTTTTGCCAATGCCTTCAGTGCAGCTTGGACCTTTCTTCAGTGCCATCCGTTCTTGATCATATGCTACCTCTTGAAATAGCTGAACCTCGACCAATTCTTTTTGGCACAGCAACTCTGTGTATTCCTTTCATCTTCTCTTGGTGCTTCCTGCATCATTTAATGTTTTCCTGGTAGAATCCTTCAATATTGCAACTTGAGCTTCGAATTTTTTCTTCACTTCTTTCAGCTTGAGAAATGCCAAGCATGTTTCTGCCTTTTCATTTCTAACTCCAGGTCTTTGCACATGTCATTATAATACTTTGCTTTGTCTTCTCGAGCTGCCCTTTGGAATCTCCTGTTCAGTTCTTTTCCTTCATCATTTCTTCTGTTTGCTTTAGCTACTCAACGGCCAAGAGCAAACTTCGGAGTCTTTTCTGACATCAGTTTCGGTCTTTTCTTTCTTTCCTGTCTTTTTAATGACCTCTTCCTTCCTTCA
The DNA here is from genome assembly GCF_030014295.1 of Loxodonta africana. Lineage (NCBI taxonomy): Eukaryota > Metazoa > Chordata > Mammalia > Proboscidea > Elephantidae > Loxodonta > Loxodonta africana. The sequence continues at coordinate 130,762,704 of NC_087345.1, read as the reverse complement.
CTTTCTCTCTTTCTTTCTCTCTCTCTCTCTTTCTTTCTTTCTTACTTTCCTTGATGTCATTCCACAACTTATTTGGTCTTTGGTCATTAGTGTTCAGTGTGTCAAATCTATTCTTGAGATTGTCTCTATATTCAGGTGGAATATACTCAAGGCTGTACTTTGGCTCTTATGGAATTGTTCTAATTTTCTTCAACTTGCACTTGCATAGGAGCAATTAATGGTCTGTTTCACAGCTGGCCCCTGGCCTTGTTCTAACTGATGATATTGAGTTTTTCCATTGTCTCTTTCAACAGATGTGGTTGATTTGATTTCCTGGGTATTCTATCTGGCAAGGTCCATGTGTATAGTCACCACTTATGTTGTTGAAAAAAAGGTATTTGCAAGAAGTTGTTGGTCTTGCAAAATTCTATCATGTGATTTCCAGCATCCTGTCTATCATCAAAGCCATATTTTCCAATTACCAATCCTTCTTTGTTTCTAACTTCCACATTCCAATCACCAGTAATTATCAATGCATCTCTATTGCAGATTTGATCAATTTCAGATTGCAGATGTTGGTAAGAATCTTTAATTTCTTCGTCTTTGGCTTTAGTGGTTGGTGCATAAATTTGAACAATAGTTGTATTTACTGGTCTTCCTCATTGACATATGGTTATTATCTTATCACTGACAGCATTGTACTTCAGGATTGATCTTGACATGTTCTTTTTGATGATGAATGCAAAGACATTCCTCTTCAGTTTGTCATTCCTGGCATAGTAGACCATATGACTGTCCAGATCAAAATGGGCAGTACCATAACTCACTAATCCCTAGGATACTGATGTTTATGTGTTCCATTTAACTTTTGATGAGTTCCAATTTTTCTAGATTCATACTTTTTGTATTTCATCTTCCAATTGTTAATGGATGTTTGCAGACTTGTCTTCTCATTTTGAGTCATGCCACATCAGCAAATGAAGGTCCTGAAAGCTTGACTCTGATCCATCCGTTATGGTTAACTCTACTTTGAGGAGGCAGGTCCTCCCCAGTAGTCTTTTGAGTGTCTTCTAAGCTGAGGGACTCATCTCCTGGGACTATATGAGACAATGTTCTGATGATATTCATAGGGTTTTCACTAGCCAATTTTTAAGAAGTAGACTGTCAGATTCTTCTTCCTAATCTATCTTAGTCTGGGAGCTCTGCTGAAACCTGTCCACCTTGGGTGACCCTCCTGGTATTTGAAATATGGGTGGCAAACCTTCCAGTATCACATTAACTTGCAAGCCACCACAGTAGGAAAAGCTGGCAGACACGTGGTGGCACAGAATAGTAAATTTATGTAGTTGTTTGTCTTGTTTCATGTTTAAGTTTTTCTGTGTCTTGTCTCAGAAGCTTTGACCAGCAGTCGTTAGTTTTTTTTCCTTATCAAGTCTTTTAAGTCTTAGTGAAACTGCTTAGTGTACCCAAGCTTCTAACAGTTACTTTAAAAACTTTAATGTAAGTTGGTATATTTCAAAAAAAACCAAAAATAATCTTATAAATATGTCAAAAATAAAATTAACCCACAAAACCAGTGAAGTCGAGTCAATTCCGACTCATAGCGACCCTATAGTACAGAGTAGAACTGCCCCATAGGGTTTCCAAAGAGTGCCTGGCAGATTAGAACTGCCGACCCTTTGGTTACCAGCCATAGCACTTAACCACTACGCCACCAGGGTTTCCAAAAATAAAATTAGGAAAGTATAATAATAGCCTCCTACCCCTGGATGGTATTATTTAATTAAATTATTATATTTCTTCAGAGAATTTACTCAAAATAGTCCTAGTATTCCTAGGAACTAATAAGATAAATTCATTCTGGTAAAGTTTTTACTGCTTTATAATACGTCAACTTAAATTAGGCTCCAATATCTTTTGAAGTAACTTAAGCTGAATTGAATATATAGGATATATTTTGTTAAACAGAAAGAGACTGGCTATTCTAAAATGAGAAAGAGAAAAGAAATTGTTGATGAATATAGAAAATGATTGAAAGTCAAGAGAACATGAAAAAGAAGGTTAAACATACTAAAGAAGTAAGACTAAACATGCCACAGAAAAATATGTATGTATGTGTAGTTAAGTCTAATAACGAACGTAGTTACCACTTAAGGATTATGCTGTTAAGAAATATATAACAAAGACAAGTTATTTGTCAATCCTTAAAAGTTTATTAAGGATTTTTGTATGGTATACTCAAGTTCATGTTTATTGCAACTAAAAGTTTAATGGGATTAATTCATAAAACTATTATTCTCTTGATGTTGTTCATGAGCACTTAATTAATGACTATGTATTTTTTTGTCCTACCCTTTGATGAGCGCTCACTGAGAAGAGTCTGTTTTTGTTTTTTTTTAATAAATTGTTCTTGTTTCCTTTTCTTTTTTCCTTCCTCTCAATTTACACTTAATCTGGCTCTCACTCACTCTCTCCAAATATTGGAGGATTACAAATTCTGTACGCTGTAATGTCTAACAACTTGAACTCAGAGTTAACAATAATAAAGCAAAGTATCTAGGTTGTTATAAAATGAGGCCCTGAGTTTTCTAGAATAAGAAATGATGAGTGAAGTAGTGGAAGAAAATCATAGACTCAGATACAAAGTCACAGCATTTAATGAAATAAAAAGAAATAAAATCTGACAGGAAGTTATAACAGATTGCAGACTGTTCCAGATGTGATGTGGTTCATAATTCCCAGGTTTGATATAGAAGAATGAGTTTGCTCAAAGCGAACAGCTTTTCACCTGAGATGAGATTTAACAAATAACATAAACAATAAGTAGTGTGTATGATAGGTATAAATAAAGGTATACAAACATAAATATATATATATACACACACACATTCACAAATACACACATACAAACATAAAACCTATATATGTATAGGTATAAATTTGTGTTGTTAGGTGCATACTTATGTATAACCAAATGAAACATTGCTAGTCCTGCACCATCCTACAATCATTGCTATATTTGAGCCCATAGGTATAAATACATGTACATATACATTTAATGACCTATCAACTTATAAAACAAAGATGAAAAAGTGATAAAAGGTACATATAGCTGTAAATTCTTTAAAGCTAGTTTAAAGAAATTTACTAAATCATAAGGGTTATCAAATACTCATATAGTGCACATAGCTCTATGAACCATGTCAAGTGCCAGACGTCTCTTTGTTTTATCCATTCTTCTATCTTTTTTAGGTTTTCTTTTTCTTACCAGCTGTGTTTTCAAAGGTCTATAATATGTAATTGTCTTACCTTTTCCTGTGCATTGTTTTGTCTCACTGGGAAACTAAAACACTAGTGATGTTGTAAGAAACAAGAGCATATTCATCTGGAAAATAAAGAGAAAGTGCACTCTTATTAAGTCTCCAATTTTCTATTCTAAGGTTATGTCAGGAAATATGCACACATTAGATCTGTTCTTCCCAATAATTTTGCAATAGTCACTCATTCCCCCTTCTCCCATTTTACTAATTCAGATATATATTCTCAAAGTTTAAGGCACTTGAAGAAATAAGTTCAAATAGTAAACAACAGATCCAGAATTCAAATATTTCTTGACGAACTCCATGACATTCAATAAGGAATTAATAGTATTAACCTTCCAGAGAAAATTTTTTCATCATTTCCACCAAAACTAGTTGTCATCGAGTTGATGCCTATTCATGGGAACTTCATGCGTGTCAGGGTAGAATTGTGCCCCATTGGGTTTTCAATGATTGATTTTTCAGCAGATCTCCAGGCCTTTCTTCCAAGGCACCTATGGTGGGTGGACTCAAAGCTCCAAACTTTTGGTTAGCAGCCAAGAGTGTGAACTGTTTCCACCACCCAGGGACTCTATGGTCTCTATAACATTTTAGTAATTGCTTTGGAATCCAAGATACAAGAAATCTATCAAAATTTTCCATAACATTCCAGAATATTGAGTACTCTCCTTAAATGAAATTCCACAGAAATGGCATGAAATTGTAAATCTTGGCATTAATAACAAAAACAAAATGACCTGGCAGTTTAGCATGGTTCATATTTCAAGGTGAAGGGGAGCTCTTCCATGTTGTATGAAAAGAATGTTAGGTGTTGAAAAACTCTAGTAATTAGAAAATAGCCCAATCAGAAGATAAATTATGGAAGGAAAACATTCAATATACAAAATAAAAACATATACTGTTTAGTCTTTGTAGACCAAGGATGATTTTGGAAAATTGCATAGCTCAGGGACTCTCAGATATAGTTATCGTGTTCAATAGCCTTAGGACATGGTTGTTGCTTGCCTACCCTTTTCATAATAATCATAGACCATCACTGAAGCTGGCCGAATGTTGGACACAAGGTTGCTTTGCTCAACAGAGAAAGTGAAACTCTTTGCTGTACCAAAAACCTGTAAAGACATGAATTACAAATACATCAGGTCTGCAAAAAGAAATTCACTGAACAAATTATTTCCAAGAAAACTCATGATTTACCCAATAAATGAATCTAGGGTACCATTATCTTATATAATGGCAAAATAATAATGAGTTAGTATTAAATTATACACACTGTTAAGTTATAGTGCTTATATTGAGGTGCAAGGCATTCAGTTGTAAGAATTAACGTCAAATGTAGGCATTTGTGTGTGTGATAATGATGCACAGATAGAAACGATGGTTCTAAAACTCATGTCGCTCACCCTTCTTTGGAGTTCAGGTCAAACTATAAAAGACTTATACATCTACTCTGTAACCTGACTATGTTAGATGCTACGAGGAATGAAAAACAGAGACGATGTTCCTAAACTTAGGAAGCACCCAGTCAGGGAGCCATGGCATATATGAAATAACTTGAGAGTTAAGAAGGAGAAGATAATCAGTGGAGCGGAGCATGGTCAATTTTTAATACTACTTAATTAAAAAATACATATTTATTTTGTCATTGAGGATATACGCACCAAAACATACGCTAATTCAACAGTTTCTACATTACCAATTAACTACATTGACTGCATTCTTCAAGTTGTGCAGCAATTCTTACCCTCCTTTTCTGAGTTCTCCCCCTCCATAAACATAAACTCACTGCTCCCTAAGGTTTCTATCTAATCTTTTGAGTTGCTGTTGTCAATTCGATCCTATACAGATAGTTCTTAAAATATCATAATGCTCAAGCAGACATTTTTTGCTAGTTAAGCTATTGTTTGGTTTTAAGAAGACTTTAGGGAATATTTTTTAATTCAGTTTTAAAGATTATCTCAGGGCAAGAGTTTCAGGGGTTCATCCGACCTTTATGGCTCCAGAAAATCTGGAGTCCATGAGAATTTGAAATTCTGTTCATTTTCTCCCTTTCAAAGGAGATTCTTATATAAAATGTTTGATCAAAACCAGTTTTTCTGGTCTCATGGCAAAGGAGGTGGTTGTTCATTGAGCAAGGTAGCCACACATTCCATATCCTCCTTCTATTCCTGACTCTTCTTCTGTTGCTCCAGGTGAATAGAGACCAGTTACGCCTTGGATGGCAGCTTGCAAGCTTTTAAGATCCCAGGCACTACATGATGAATTAGGAGGTAGAACAGAAGCACTAAACATGTTATTAGGCCACTTAACTGGGATATCCCATGAAACCATGACCCTAAACCTCCAAACCAAGGAACCAAATCCCATGAGGTTTTTGGTTGTACATAAAGAGCCTCAGCAGAAATGCTTTTTTTTTTTTGTCATTGTTGTAAGAATGTATTTATCACACAACTTTTGCTAATACAACTCTTTACAGGTGTACAATTTATTGAAAGCAATTACAATAATCGGCTGTGCAACTCTATCCTTAATCACTGCAATTTTTCCATCAACATTAACCCCCTGTTTCCCCTCCCTCCTGCTCCTGGTAACCACTAATAAACTTTGGTGTCTACAGATTTGCCTTTTCTTGTTTTCTTATATAAGTGAGGTCATGCAAATTTGTCTTTTTGTGATTGACTTATTTTACTCAGTATAATGTTTTCCAGCTCCCTCCATATTGTAGCACACATGTATCAAAATGTCATTTCTCCTACTGGCTGAGTAGTATTTCATTGTATGCATGTACCACGTTTTGTTTATCCGTTCATCTGTTGATGGGCATTTAAGTTGTTTCCACCTTTTTGTTATTGCGAATAATACTGCAATGAACCTTGGTGCACAAGTCACTGGGTCTCTGCTTTCAAGTCTTTTGACTCTATATGTAAGAGTGGAATTGCTGGGTCATATGGTAGTTCTATTTTTAGTTTTTTGAGGAACCGCCACACTTTTTTTCACAATGACTGTGCCATTTTGCATTCCTATCAGCAATGGATAAGGATTGCAATTTCCCCACATTCTTCCTAACATTTGTTATTTTCTTTTTCTTAATCTTAGCTACCTTACCCATTGTCATCGAGTCGATTCCAACCCATAGTGACCCTATAGGACTGGGTAGAACTGTCCCATAGAGTTTCCAAGGAGCAGCTGGTGGATTCGAACTGCTGACCTTTTGGTTAGCAGCTGAATGCTTAACTTCTACACTACCAGCCATCCTAGTGGGAGTAAAATGGCATGTCATTGTGGTGTTGATTTGCATCTGTCTGATGGCTAATGACGCTGAACATCTTTTTATGTGTTTGGTGGCCATTTGAACGTCCTTTTTGGTGAAACGTCTATTCAAGTCCTTCGCTCATTTTATGATTGTGTTAACATCATCAATTTTTGACAAATCCTAACAGGTATATCTATAAGAAATAGAAGCATCCATTTACCCTCAGAGGAAAAAAAGAAAAACACAAAAGCAAAAATTATTTTTGAACTTACATTATCCAAGTAGAAAAGAACATGGCCACTCTTGACTTCAGTCTTCATCACTCGGCCATTGTTTTCAAGCTTTGAAGAAATTGACAGGGAATGATAGGGATAGATATTAGAACTAATAATAGTACTATTCCAGAATTGAATGATTCATGCTTTTTATTTAACCAATTTTCAGGACTATATTTTATGGAATGATCCCATAGTGTTGGAATATTTTGATAAGCACAAGTAGGAACTAGATAAAGGGATATATTATGCACTATGAAGGATTATGAAGGAAATGAATGTTACTTGCTACAAGTTAAGAACACCATCCCTCCAGTATTACAGCAAAAATATAAAAGTGAACCCTAAGTTTTTTTTAAATGAAGAGTTCAGTTTTTCTAACCAATTGTTTTATCTATATATTATATTATTTTTTTGTCCTGAAAGATTGAGCTATTATTTACCTCCTCAAGGGATGACATGACTGGAGTAAATCCTGATAGCATTTTTACATCAGCAATGATCATATTGGAGTTATTGCGAATTCCAGTGTAGCTGAAATTAAACAAAACACAAGAACCCCACTAGTTTTCTTGGTGGAGATAGTATGTCAGCAGGTACTAATTGAAAGGCAAAAGCTAAAAAGGAAGGAGCTGAAGAAAGCCATTCTCAAACAACTAAAGATAGTCGCATCCAGAGTGATGGTGGATGAAATGACACAAAGTAACATGGTTAGAGCAAATGATAATTATCTGAAACTAGAATCTATCTCCCCAAACCCCTGTTCTTAAGCTTATCTGAAGCCTCAAAGTTAGGACTTATAAACAAAGCTTATGAATTTTTATTATAATAACTTATGTTAGCTTTAGATTTGCACAACACTTAAAAGAGATCTTTGTTTAAAAAGCAGGAAGTTAAAAGAATCACAGAGTGGGGACGTTCCCAAGAGATCTTCTTGGTTATGCCCCTGCCTCTGGGTAGGGTTGCTGGGACTCGAAGTGAAGAATTCCACAATCTATTTAGTTGCTATCTCATCTCTGGTGTTCAGTCTATTTTCATTTAGAAATTCTAAGAAAAATTTCCCAAATTACTTTCACTCAGAGTTTCCCCATATATCAACTAAGCCTAAAACCTTTGGGAATCTGTAAATAAACTTCAATTTGAGGGGATTATTTTATTATTCTACTCTGAAAAATAAAAATCTAGTTATAGAGGTTATAAAATAAAAATTTGTGAGCTTTATACCATAGGCCCACATGTGCTTGTCTTTAGGAAGAAAAATAGTATCTCCATTGTCCAAAACTGCCAGTGCTTCTGTTCAACAAAGTCTAAATATTGCTGGAGTATTGGTGGGGAAGAATGTTTCAAGTTATATTTGCATAAAGCTAGCTCTGATCTAGCTTAAGGTGTACTGAATTGTGGTGCCCATTGTCACAGTTACCAAACCCATAAAACTCACTGCCATCAAGTCGATCCTGACTCATAGAGATCCCGTAGGGTTTCCAAGGCTGTAAATGTATGGAAGCAGACTACCATATCTTTTTCCAGCAGAGCAACTGGTGGTTTTGAACAGCCAGCCTTTCGGTTAGCAGTTGATTGCTTTACCCACTGTGCCACCGGGGCTTCTGTCATAGTTACTGGTATTCTTAATTGTTATTTTACCACTGTTTAAAATCTCTTTTTGATATATTACCATCTCTAACCTGGGAGCTGAAATCAAAACGTGGCGCTTACCTGAAAGTCACTGTTAGGTCATAATTATTCTGAAGTGTATCTGAAGAGTTTTTCTTTACTATTTCCAAGGAAAGGGAAAATCCAGATGCCTTCTTAGGTACTAGCACATTATACCTAAGGGTGGCCTAGAAAGGATAGAAAATAATAAGAAAACCTATCCATTTATCCTATAGTAAAAACTTAAGGACCTATTATTAATATACTTTAGTTCACATGTTTACCATCAGGGAATAAGGCTAAAATGAATTTGCTTAGTTTTCAGGAGACACAAGAATCTTTAACAACATAACTTAATGAAGACATCAGAATGCTTTCTAGCAGTGATATTCCTCAAGAAACTTCCCAATTACTAAGCTATAATTTAGGGAGTACCTCTTCATAAAATAGGAAACCCTGGTGGTGCAGTGGTTAAGTGCTATGGCTGCTAACCAAAAGGTGGCAGTTTGAATCCAGCATGCACTCCTTGGAAACTCTGTGAGGCAGTTCTACTCTGTCCTATAGGGTCACTATGAGTCAGAATTGACTCGATGGCAATGCATTTGGTTTTTTTTTTTCTTCATAAAATAACTAGACTTTTCAGCAACCAATTAGAAATTATCAATGAGGAAAGATATTCATGAAAATATGAAAAGTGGCAAGATAACACTTCATAAATAACTGAATGGATAGCCTTAACCTTATAGGAAACATTCATTTCCCTCTTGGGTAGATTTATATTACCTGGATAAATGTACAACCTTGTCCTTCCACATCTACTGTGTATTGTCCATGTGCTTTTGTTAGTTCTGAACGCTGGACCAGCAAGCGGTTGTCACTGTTAACCTGGAAAATCTCACTGGATTCTTCGCTTCTACAGGTGACAGTGTTTTGGCCATTAGAGAAGGTGAGCTTCATGTAACGAGTTACAGCGAGAAGACAGACGGCAGTGTCCTGCACAGACCAGTACAAGCCATGATCCTAGCTCTGTTATTAGTCGTCATTTGAGTATTAACTCTAAGTCAATTCACAGACATATTCTTAAGACAGATCAACAGGGCACCAAGAAGCAATATTCTGAACAACAGAAAAATATATTTGCATGCGCTTAAAATTTAAATGAATTTTAATTCAATAAGTCTTAATTAGCTTTTAGTTTTCTAGAGGATTTTATCGAAAATAAGCTCTGCTGTTGAAAATAGTGTCAAATCTTTTCTAAAAGTTAAGGTGTTATATAATTCAATGATCTCACAGCTTCCTTGGGTAATGCTCATACTCAATCATCTTCAAGGAAGGGAAGTCAGAAGAAGGAAAGGATGCTGGGAGATTTACTAACATGGTTTTACTCAGAAACTAAGCCTGAAAATAAAAGGGGGGATGAGGGGCTGAGAGTGCAGACTTTCTTCATGGGAATGAAACTGCCTTTCCTTGCATTTTCATTTTTTTCCTATAAGGAAAGACATAAATCATACCCATTTCTTCGCTACACAGTCCATTCATCTGCTTTTCCCAATGTATAGACCACAAATATAGAGAAAAATCTTTCAGTTTTGAAGTATACCTCATCAGCAAAAATGAATTCTTTGTTGACATGCAGTTTGACAATAGTGTCATCAGGTATCTAACTTACCATCAACTCTCTTGCTTATGACTACAATCTCACTAGACTTAGATTCTTTTTTTTACTGGGTAACTGCAAATATAGAAAAAAAGAGGGTATATATTCCTTGAAAAGGGGGCCTTATTTTATTTATTTGCATACAGAGACATTCTAGTAGAGCGCTTGATAGACAATAAAAAAAAAATAACCACCCAATAAATAATTAATGACTAAATAAAACAGGATTTATAATATCGAATATTTTACCTCTCAGTGATTATCTTTGTGGTCTAGATTATTATAGAGTAGCTGCTTCTACATTACACATACTGTTATTATTAAGCCCACATCAATCACCTGGGTGGAGGAGAAGCCTCCATGGGAATTCATCTGCTGGGCAAGCCATTGCACAATCTTACTAGCATAGGTGAGGTCAGGAGTTTTCCTGGAAATGACAGCCAGGAGCACATAGCAGGTCTTCTCAGTCTCAGCAGAAGGGGCCCGAGGAAGGAAAGAGGGGGATTCTTCTGTCTTAGGCTTCTTTGCTCTTTCCCAATATACCACATTATCTGAGAAAAAGAGAGAATTTTTACACAATCCCTCTTAACAGTACTGATTACAAACAAGAAGGAGGCAAATTCCATTCTTGGCCCCAAATAACAACTTTCTAGGGTCCAAAATATTACTTGAGTTTTGCAAGCATTATTTTTGCTTATGGCATAGTACCCATACTTAATTTCCTTTACTTCATTTGAGAAGAAACTAGCAGAAAATAGAAACAGGGAAATAGAAAATATATAATGATCTCTAAAAATAAAAGGATTTTATGGATTAAAATGAAATCGGGAAGTCCTAACCTCTGTACCTATAAGTAGTATCCTGTTTGGAAATAGCGTTTTCTTTTATGTTAACGAGTTTATACCAGAGTAGGGTGTGTCCAACTTAATATCTTCTAAGTGGTGTCTTATAAAAAGGGAAAACAGACCCAGAGAGATACACACACAGGAGGAAGACAGATGTCATACCAAGGAACACCCAGGGCTACTGTCTTTGTCATCTACTCACAAACCCAGTGCCGCCAAGTCGATTCCAACTCATAGCGACCCTGTAGGACAGAGTAGAACTGCCCCATAGAGTTTCCGAGGAACGCCTGGTGGATTCGAACTGCTGACCCTTTGGTTAGCAGCCGTAGCACTTAACCACTATGCCACCAGGGTTTCTCTTAGCCATTTAGTTTTTTTATAATACTACAAGTGGACGGTTTTAATAAAGACACGTTTATTTTCTCACAGTCTAGTATGCTAAAAGTCCAAATTCAGGGCGTCAGCTCCAGGGGAAGGCTTTCTCTCTCTGCTGGCTCTAGAGAAAGGTCCTTGTCATCAATCTTCCCTGGACTAAGAGCTTCTCCATGCAGGAACCCTGGGTCCAAAGGATGCGCTCTGCTCCCGGCACTGCTTTCTCGGTAGTATGCGGTCCCCAACTCTCTACTTGCTTCCCTTTCCTTTTATCTATTGCAAGACAGAAGGTGGTACAGACCGCACCCCCACAGAAACTCCCTTTACATTGGACCAAGGATGTGACTTGAACAAGGGTGTTACATCTCACTCTAATCCTTTTTAACCACGGGCAGAGATTATGATTTATAACACATAGGAAAACCACAAAATGGAGGACAACCACACAATACTGGGAATCATGGCCTAACCAAGTTGACACATATTTTTGGAGGACACAATTCAATCCATGACAGCTACCATGAATGACCTACCCTTCCATAGAGCCGATGCCCCGGTTTGCACTTCTAGCCTAGAAAACTGTGAGACAATGAACACTTATTCTTTAAAGTCACCCGCTTGTGAACTTTTTTTTGTAATGGCAGCACTAGGTAACAAGACAAGAGCCACTGAGAAATTCTCTAAGATAAATAGAAACAAACTGCTGAAGAAAGGGTTCCTATACGATTGCTAAGAAAGTTTCATCACTTTTTCTCTTCAGCAAAAGTAGATAATAATACTTACTTATTTTTGTTGCCGATTGATCCAGGATCTGGAGTAAAGAGTCCACTTGCTCCTCTTTTCCAGCTAATGCAAAAGCGTAAGCTAGAATTGCATGATTATAGCTGTTGGTGACACCACTTTCCAACGCCTCCTCTAGGCAAAAGAGCCCGTTTCGTAGAATAGGAAACTAGTCAGGAGAAGAATCAGATATTTTAAAATAATACTTGAACATTTTGTAAATTTGCTGAATATCTAAAATATTCATTCTCTGTAATGTATATAGTAATATATTCTTGAAGTCTATTTCACACATAAGCCTGTTCATACACACACATACATATTAAAGTTCAGAAATATTATCATAATAAATTTGAAATGGCACTATTAGTAAGCTCGAAATAAAATTTAAGTAGTAAGAAAATGAAAGGTTCTATATCTGATTTAGTAATATTTTAGTTCATAATACAAGTTTCTTCCATGTGGCAAAGCGTATGTGTTTATTATTAGACCTAAGACATTTTACTCTGATACCTAAAATAGAGGTTTACATCCCTAAAGATGATTTTTGAGATATACTAATAATCCTGAAAATTCCTAGTATCTTAGTTTAGGAGGAGAGTTTGAAATCAGATAATCTGACCTATGTATTGGAGACGTAGCTAGGATGAACTCCACTCAAGCAGAAAATGTTTACACACATAATTTATAACAGAAACAGAACACTAAGCTGTGGCTATATCTAGAGCAGGGGTTCTTAACTTGAATTTATGGCTGAACTTCAGGAGATATGGAAATAAATGCATGAAAAATCTGTTTATGTGTGCAAGTATATATTACCTCTAGGGAAAAAGCTAATAGTAGTCCTCATAGATATCTAAGAATCAAAAAGTTTGAATTGCATTAATTCAAAGGGTGAGAATGATCAAAATGTTCTCTTGATGTTTCACCCAGTCTAAGAATTTCAAATGGCTCTGAACTCATTGACTCTTGAATGTGCATTTAGCTGACTGGAATCAAAAGATGAGGGGAATACATACAGTGAGACTGAGCCCAGCTTCAAGAAATGCTCCAACAATATATGCGGTCAGTAAAATGTCCTCTTCATCTCCACCCTAAAAACAGAGTAATAATGAGTCATATAGGAGAGCAGAGCACAAAATAATAGCCATTGCTCTGAAGTGAAACTAGGCATACAAGAAATACTGGCATGAATATAATTACTCATAAAACACTAGAAAATGTGTAATTTTTTAATTAGATGATTGAGTTGTGTTTGCAGTAATTCATCAAGATTCAGTACTATAATGAAATAAAACATAATAAAATTAATCCCAAGTATACTTAATGACATATAATGACATATATAGTCATACTTATATGACCCAGTATTAAATGTGCATTCCAAGATATTCATACGACCTTTTGACTCTATTTGATATTGACTTAAAAAAAGCAAAGAATTTCTGATGGGGTGGGACAGGTAGTTGATGGGAAGCTTCCTGAACATCCCTGGAAAGGTACCCTAGGAAGTTACAAGTCAAGCCTAATGGGCTTTTACAGTGTAAAATTAGAATAAATCATTTGTTTTATAAATTGACTGTGTATCAAAATTCCCTAAGGAATTAAAAAAATAAAATACCAGAATCCACACAAGAGATTCTGATTCAGAAAGCGGGAAGAAGATACAAGGAAGTGAATTTCAGTCAAGGCTCTAGTAATTGGAAACCCTGGTGGTGCAGTGGTTAAGTGCTACAGCTGCTAACCAAGAGGTCAGCAGTTCAAATCCACCAGGCACTCTTTGGATACTCTATGGGGCAATTCTACTCTGTCCTGTAGGGTCACTATGAGTCGGAATTGACTTGAGGGCAGTGGGTTTGTGGTTTCTAGTAATTCTAATGCAAACAGCATTCATATTGGCATTTGGGATCCACTGATCTAGTCCAAACCTCTAATTTTCTCTATTTAAGCAAAAAGGAGTTTCTTTCTTCCTCAGAAAAGAAATATTTCTGGGAAGTTTCATTTTTAAGGTGCAAACAACTACAGATGGTAGAACCTAAAATAAGGTAGGGGGCCCAAAGCACACTTAAATTCTAGCAAGTTGTATTGGCATTCCTCTTTCTTGTAAATTTCCATTTTCCTCTTGCTTCTTTGTCTCACACAACACAACACACACATATTTCATTATGGAAAAAGGATTGGATAAGCTTAACAAACCAAAAAAGCATTTATATTGAATCCAACAAGAGGAAAGATGTGGAGATCTTTTAGAAGAGCACATGGAAAAGCCTGTGATTCTCCTAGGCAGGAACAAGAGCTCTTGTCCATCAGGCTCCTCCCATTGTGAAGGACACGCTTTGAATAATTTAAAGACATTTTCCCACACCACATAAGAGTGAAGCAATTTGAAACAATCTGCATTAAATAAATACCATAAGGAGTTGCTATTCATCCATATTTTGAAGTGAATCAGTTTCATCAGTTTTATATTCCAAAATCCAAGAACAGGAGTGGTGATTATGAAGGAGAACATAGAGGACAAGCCCAGGATATTTCAGGGTATACCAGAGCATATTAAATATTATGGTAGGGGATTTTGAGCATCCAGAAGGAAACACAAAGGTTACGAAAATAAAGTACACAGAAGGTGGGATGGAGGTGGATGGCCTAGCTGCATCTTTTAGTTACATCTGATTTTTCTCTGTAAATTTACTTTGAAGACCACTTTCTTATCTGCAATGAAAAGAAGTCAGCAGAAAGGGAGAATGTACAGTGATTTATATAAATATAGACAGGGAAAGGAAAGAGGATTGGTATAGCCACATTTCACCTCGTTTGCATTTTGGCTTAGGGCAGGCTTGGCCTTTATGCCCTTCTTTGAGAGAGTATTGGAAGAGCTTGCTTCATTGAAACATCGGTTACTAAATACTCCTCCCAAACTTTCTTGCTATCCAAGAACACTTATAAATTACTTTCTCAAGTTCCCCTCTCTTAATATACTGTGTGATTCCAAAGGTAGGTTTTCTCTCTAGGTTCCCTATCTCTCCTCTCTCCCCTACTTCTAGCTTTTCTACTGCAATGGACAGATTCTATGGAAGGACTAATGACTAAGGCAAGTAAATAGAAGATTCATGAAGAGTTATATGTCAGCTGTGGTTAAACACACATACAGCAGGAATGATGCTATTGACTAATACACCACAGGCCTATGCTACAGAATACTCAGATTATGAAAACCAGAGACAGGGAAGGTAGGCAAGGCAAAAAAGCAAGGAAAGCACAGACGTCTGTTAGTCTCCTACCTCCCAGGCGTTGTTGAAAAGCTTGCCATCACTTTTAAAGCAGCCATTACTTTCCTGCCTGCTTGAAAGCCAGATCAAGGTTTGTTTTTGAACTTCTTCATCAATGTAAACATATTTCTTCATTCCCTCGAATGTCTTAAAAGTAAGGGTAGTGAGCCTATAATGCAAAGCACCAAAACAAAAGGTAGGTAAAAAAAAAAAAAAGAAAGCTATACAACAAGTTCACCACCATTGTTCCCTTTAGGTAATGGATGAATCCAACTTGTCTAATGTAGGCTGGAACCAGTCTTTATTGATAGTATTTCTTTCCTTTGGGTCAATAAATGTTATGAATAGTGAGAGTTAGACTAGGTAATAGCCAATATGTTTAAGTTTTTGTTGTATAGCCCATTAGATTATCCATGCGTGGAGACAGATTAAGTGCAGTTAGGTGTTATGGGGCCGTCTAGTCTGGCTTACTTGAATCTACATAGGACCAAACCAAAAAAAAAAAAAAAAAAAGCCAAACCCATTGCTGTCAAGTATATTCCCACTCACAGCGACCCTACAGGACAGAGCAGAACTGCTCCACGTGGTTTCCAAGGAGCGGCTGGTAGATTCAAACTGCCAACCTTTTGATTAGCAGCTGTATCTCTTAACTGCTGTGCTACCAGAGCCTACGTGGGACCCAAGAAGCACAAATTAATATGTGCCATTTTCTATGGTGTTCACCAGTTGCACGAGCATAGGGGGTTGTCATTAAATGATCAGGTTGCTAAGTAAATTGTCAAGACACTGTAGGTATATTGTTGCACTTGAATTAGAATAATTAAGTCTTTTAGTTTTATCTGATTCTTCTTTGCAGATTTACTTTAAAACCCACTTTGCTTCCAAATCCCCATTGACCTCAAGCTTCCTCACATCCTGCCAAATCTTTCCCAGGGAATTTCTCCCATTATTTAAAACAAAATTTTCGTCTCTCACCATATGTTTCCTTGCTGACTCCTCTGCCAAAACACACTATATGAACCATCAGAGTTTTTGAAAGCCAATTGCTTTTGGTAACCTAAAATACAATATTGAAGTAAATTACTTTTTAACCCAAGAAAGTTAAAAGAAAAAAAATGGTGTAATGAATGACCTGGGCATAAGTTACTAGGATGATCATTCAAATTTCTGAAACTTAGGTTTTCTACCCATAAATGTGAAAAAGTAAGTCCAACATTATTGGTTTTTGATGACAAATAAGATATCATATGTGAATATGTCTAGCTCAATAACTGGTTCATAAGTGGCAACTGTTAATTGCTTAGTACTCTTTCCCTTAAGGTTATTTTACTTCATTGTTACCTTTCTCCAAAGAAAGCCCAATAAAATTTTATCTGCAAACTTTGTCTTTAAGACCACATTTTACAAGATTTATATGTTCTCCCTCTACATATAAATCAGATCATTTCAATTCAATGGAACACGATCAAGTAGACAAATACAGAAATTGAAAAACGAGCCATATACAACTATTATCAACAACAACAACAGTGACAAACAAGGTATTTTGGCAAAATATTGTTGTTGGTGTTGTTAGGTGCCATCGAGCCGGTTCCAACTCTTAGCGACCCTACGTACAACAGAGCGAAACATTGCCCGGTCCTGAGCCATTCTCACAACTGTTGCTATGCTTGAGCCCATGTCTGCAGCCACTGTGTCAATCCAGCTTGTTGAGGGTCTTCCTTTTTTTTTTTTTGCTGACCCTCTACTTTGCCAAGCACGATGTCCTTCTCCAGGGACTGATGTCTCCTAATAACATGTCCAAAGTATGTGATACATAGTCTCGCCATCCTTGCTTCTAAGGAGCATTCTGGCTGTACTTCTTCCAATGCAAAATATTAGGTGTTTAAAAAAGAACTGAGTTCATAATTTTAAGCTTCACAGTTCTAAGTAATGAAGTTAAATATTTGGACAGTGATCACATAAGTTTTGAAAGCATTGAAGTCAAAAAGAAAACGTAGCGTGGACTCAGAGCACCTCAGTTAAGATCCAGTTTTTCATCAGACTACCTTATAATTACATCTTGGTGATAGTAATAACTAATTTCATCTATTTATGCAGAAACCACTTAAATCTTCTCACCACTAGATAAGAAAAAGGCAGCTTTAGATTTAACTTCCTCCGTCAACTGTTCAGTAGATTTCAGATAGTCAAGGACATGGGTGTCAGATGCTAGTAGGGCGATGTTCTGCTCTCCACATCCATAGGGCATTTGGAGAAGATTCTCCAGGTTCTGCATTGCAAGGCCAAGAATATCCCCTGAAATTAGAAAAAGTGATAATCAGAATTGCTTCCAATTTGTCATCTCAGCATTTATAACCGCAGATAAAGAGGCATTAATGGGAGTAAAGAACATTTGAAATTGAGTCCAAAAACAGTTTTCATGACTTAATTCAAAATTCTAAAGAGAAGGTAGCCATAAAGGGTGAATTAAAGGGATTTCTGGTAGGAAAAATACTTCTGAAAAGCTCAGATTCTCATTACTAGGGTGAGGCAGTAGTTAGGGAGGTGTTTGCTTATTTGCTTGCTTGCTTGCTTTTCAGAAACCTTACGAATGGGTTCCTTAAAAGTTGTATTCCACGCCTTCCCAAAAGGTGTTAATGTTAATCTTAGACAAAGATGAAGTTTGCCTTTTGTAAAAGAGATTTCTCCTTTTACTAAGGAAATTCCCAATGTCTTGAACAGGCAAAGTTTATTCTGATTCTCTAAGAGAGGAATTCAGTATTTCAGGTTACTGGGCTGTAAGAGAACACTCTGTTTTCTGAACACCATTTATCATCTACCAGAGCTTATGTTTCACAGGGACACACGCTTGGAAACAGTATTAAAATCCCTTTAGGTCCTGTACAGAAACAAACATAAAGGATGGTCCTGAACAATAAGTTCCTCCAGATGGTAGCTGCACAGAATCTCCCCCTCCTGCTATTTTGAGGATTTTGTTTTTTTGAGATCACCTCCACCAAGATTTTCAAATCGTTTTGAAACACAAAATTTAATCAACTTACCCACAACAGTGAAAAAGGCCCTGGCTGATCCTTCTACTACATTGTTGGGCAAGTCCAAAACTACCTCGTTGGTAGCTTTGGTACCTGGAAAGAAAATATAGACCGAAAATAACGTGGCAACTTCCTTCCATAAACAATAACAGCAGGTCTGTAGGACAAACATATTAGCATTCAGGTTCCATTATTTATTTTTATTTTACAAGTTGCTTGTTAGAAAACATAAAATTGAGGTTTTGAGCTAGTTCAGAATAACCATATATTTAAAAAATAATATGTAAATGATATGTTAGATCATGGCCCCATTCTCAATTAATTTATGGTGTAAATTGTTGACGGTTCAGCTGTTAATCAAAAGGTCAGAGGTTTGAGTTTCATCCAGAGGCAGCTCAGAATAAAGGCCTAGTGATCTACTTCCAAAAAATCACCCATAGAAAACCCTATGGAGCACAATTCTACTGATACACATGGGGCCACCATGAGTGGGAATTGACTTGATGGCAACTGGTTTTTTAAACTTATTTCATATGTGAAATAAAGTGTAAAAACTACTGACTATAACATATAAAATAGCACACACACAAGATGAATTTTGAAGGCTCCTATTAAGCATGAAAATCAGATCACCATTACGACAATACTCTTGATGGTCATAAAGCAGGAGACTGAGAGGCAGTGATTTGCCCATGGGCTGTCTCACCCTAAGAGTACAAAAAGTGAATAAATAAATAAAAATAAACCAAGCCCCTTGCCCTTAAGTTACGGAGTAGAACTGCTCCACAGGGTTTCCTTGGCTGAAATCTTTATGGAGGAGCCCTGCTGGCACAGTGATTAAGAGCTTGGCTGCTAATCAAAAGGTCAGCAGTTCAAATCTACCAGCTGCTGCTTGGAAACCCTATGGGGCAATTCTACTCTGTCCTGTATGGCCCCTATGAGTCAGAATTGACTCGTTGGTGACAGGTTTGGTTTGTTTTTTTGGTAATCTTTATGGAAGCAGATCACCAGCCTTTCTTACTCAGCACTTTGGGTGAGTTCGAGCTGCCAACCTTTAGGTTAGTAGTCGAGCACAAATTGTGTCACCCAGGTGCCTTAAGAGTACAAAAATAAAGATCATGTTGTACATTATTACGTATAATCCTGATTTCTCACTATCCAACACTGTGTGACAAGAGAAGCCTAGAATATAGACAGGAAAAATAGGCTGAAAGAGACCAAAGTCACAGGTGAATTGAAAAGGTCGCATAAATATACTTTCTGTTTGCTAAAATTATACAATGAAAATAGGGCATGAAATAAAGTAATCCCCCATGAGGAATATAGAATAAAATTGCTGAGGTAGATGGTATGCTAAGTGGACTAATACTCAAGAAGAGGAAATAAACTGACTCTGTTGATATATTTCCTTTGGAACTAATTTGACCCCCTAAATAATCCTCTTACCTTCTGTACAGATAAGGAGACTTTGAGTCATTTCTTTTTCAATACCTTCAGGCTGTCAACAAGAAAACAAACAAACAAAAAAGCATAAAATAATGACAATAGGTCATGATTCCATAAAGGTTATGACAGTGCAGCATCAGCTCACATAGGCAGCGCTGGTATGTGTTTGTGCCTGGGGGAAGATCTATTCATTGCCCCCTTCTGTTTATATCTACACATTGCCGTACTTTATCAGCACCCATTTTAGTGGTAGGACAAGGGTGTCCCCTGTGTTACTGTGGGACACTCTCAACTCCTCCAATTCTTTGTAGAATCTTAGCTCAGAAACAAATAAAAGTGTTTTGTATAGTAGGAAGGCGTGAAAGCCCAGAGAAGAGCGTTCCTTTGATAATCGTTGATGCTTTTTTTGAAGATGATGGAGACTGCACACATTATCTCTTGGATTTGGGAATCAATTACAAAAAAGGGAGGGAAAGAAATAAGTGTACAGGAAATATCTTGATCCAGGTGCAAATGAAAAATTATCAAGTCTTGTTCCAAGTATTAAGTTGCATTATCTTGGGTCAGTTATTAATTTCAGAAACTGTGAATTTCATTGCTGTTTTAATTCATTTAAAATGGCTTGTCTTGTGTCAAAAGTAATCATGGCCAATTAGCTAATCCTTTTCAACAAGAATGTCTTTTAATGTCTAACCTCTCGTATACTGTTTATTTCTTATCAGGAAGAGCTTAATAGCTTTGCACATACGTACCTCTACCAGCAAACTTTTGACCACGGTGTCTTTCCATCTTAGATTTTGCTGCTCAGTTGCTTGATCCGGGCAAGCACTACTTTGTTTGGATTCACCAACTACAGTGATGTTCACTTTACCTGGAAAACATCCCCAAATATAGGTTAAATTGACTTTTGCCCTTTTTGTAACAGGAAATTATTAGAATCAGTGAGCCATTTCTTGAATTTGTCGAACTATGTCCTATCATCATATTGATGCCTAGACAAAAATAACTTATTTCTTCACTTCCTAGAGATAATTTGGTATGTTCTGCTTTACCTATTTCAAGATTTCATATATTAAATAAGTGATCATTTTATTTAATTAGAATATAAGAAATCTTAAGGAAAAAAATAACTTTCTAGAAAGTCATCTAAGGCAATTCCTTGATATTGCTTGTTTGTACAGAGTGCATATGACAATATAGTCAGGTAGCATCAGGTAACTAGGGGTCCTAGCTTTGTTCAAGCTCAAACAAAAATAGTAAATTATGATACAGTGGAAAGGACACTGGACTGAAATCAAGTGCTAGCAAAAAACTGGAAACCCGTTGCCATTGAGTCAATTCTGACTCATAGTGACCCTACAGGACAGAGTAGAACTGCCCCATAGGGTTTCCAAGGAGCACCTGGTTGATTTAAATTGTTGACCTTTTGGTTAGGAGCCTGAGCTATTAACCACTGCACCTCCAGGGCTCCAACAAAAAATCAGTTGTTCTTAATTTCCTGTGATATCATATGCTATATAATCGAAGCCAATCTTTTGTCTCCTTTCTTATGAAAATTAGGATACCAAAAGATAATTCTTTAGGTTTAATATTACTTATATACCCATATACTTTACCAATATACTGTAGTTTTTTCATTTGTTTGTTTTGCCTCATTTGTTGCTTGTGTCCTCCACTTAATTGCAGAAAACTATGCAAGTCGGTACAGCATCCTCTCTCAATTGCCAGGGTAACATTTTTTGAAAACCTCATGTAGTAGGAAATTTGAGAAACTTAAAATCTTAGTAGGATGAATCTTGAAAACATTATGCTGAGTGAAGAAAGTTGATCACAAAGGGACAAATAATTTCATGATCCCACTTATATGTAATACTTGGAACAGGCAAATGTATAGAAACCAAAGTTTAATAGTGGTTACTAAGGACAGTAGGAAGGGGAAAGAGGAATCACTGTGCAGGAAGCATTGAGCTTCCGTTTATGGTGATGGAAATTTTGGCAATGGATATTTGTGATGGTGGCACAACAACTTGATTGATGTGATTGGTGTCAATGAATTGTATACGTGAAAAATGATGAATTGGCAAATGTATTTTATCTATATTTTTACAGCAAAAAATATCTAATAGGAAAAAAAGGCTGAGGCAGACCAATCTCACAGGTGAACTAAAACGATTTCATAAATACACTATTTTCTTGCTAAAACAATGAAAATGGGAATAAAATAAAGAAAATTTTAACAACAAATTTTAATTAGATGATAAAAACAAGACTTTTTAAAATGGAGAATAAAGGAAAAAATAGAGCTAAAAATGTGAGGGAGAAAATTAAGTTGATATAGAGGATATAAGGCAAATAAATAGAGACAATAAAAAATGGGCTGGTTTTCTATGAAAGATAGGAGTAAACACACAGCTGCTTACCCAGTTTCTTAGGAATAATAGTCCACACGTACGTTTTCTTCTCTCCAGCTTGAATAATCTCACTACCGTTGCTTTGCAGGGTGTTACTACTTGCCTCATAATTCTCAGATGCTTCCAAATGAACAGAAATCTGAAGGAACAATCAGGCAATGTGGATAGCACTTTATTTTGCTGTTACTATTCCTCCCTTCTCGAGAATAATCTGCTTTATCTATTTTAAGTTGGCAAAATTGAAAGGTACCAAATGACTTGCAGTGTGATGGATCGCTTTTGTGTGGCTTTTCTCGCCTTGGTCTTGTAACTTTCAACCAAGTGATTGGGTGGAACTGTGCAAATAGGGTAACTGTGGCCTATCAAGGGCATTGGTCAATTTTTCATCCCACTGGGCTTGAAATGAGCCATTCTAGAGGCAGGAAGGAGAGGATCTCACCATCACTAAGAAAGAACAGCTGGCAGTGAAGCATTTCTTTTGAACCTGGGATCCCTGCGCTGAGAAGCTCCTGGAAGCAGGAGACACGTAGAGAGAGAGAGACAGACAGCTAGATGTAACACTGAAGGTAGTGAAAAATGGTTGCAGAGAAACAGCAACAGGAGACCTTGCAGTGGGCTTCCTGGCCCACGGAGCAAGAAAGCTGAGTGTCTTTGGGCTGAGGCTTACTGGTGGAGTGAGGTGCCTCTGGGCACTTATTGGCAGAGCTAGAAGAGCTTTATAATACTTGCCTGAGCAGGACAGAGGCCCAGAGGTCAGAGAGAAGCATGCCTGTGGCATGGCTGGGAAGAGGCTGTCCAGGTGAAAGAACTGTATTCTAAGTGTCCCCAAACCTGAACTGTAACCTGT